>NC_043967.1:35907062-36271229 GCF_902148855.1 Sphaeramia orbicularis | reverse complement strand
CAGCATAACCCAGCTCGGGCCCGGAACCGGAGTGAAACCCGCAGTGAGGGCTCGGAATATGAGGAAATCCCCAAACGAAGGAGGGAGAGAGGCTCAGAGACTGGAAGTGAGAGTGGAGCAAGTGACATCGGTCACTCAGACAAGGAAGACAACCAGAAAGCCAAGAACGGTTCTGAAAACACAAATGCCACAACCAGTGGTCCATCAGCTCCACCCAGAGGTAATCAGGCCCGGGTCTTCACCCCTAGAGGTGTGCCCTCAAGAAGGGGCAGAGGTGGAGGTAGTGGAGGAGGAAACATCTACAGGAGTAGTGGAAATGTCGGGGGTCCAGCTGGGGGACACCGGGTTGGACCCAATTCCACCTCACATGGTGGATCCTCAAAGTCATCAGTGTCAGCCCGGAAGCAGCAGGCATCAGCACAAACCTCTGGCCCCAAAGACTTGGGCCGGGGAGCAAATGGTGCTGATAAGAAAGATAAGACTGCTGATGGAGGTCCAGCTCAGAGTCAGGGGTCCAATCCTCCACAACCGCCTTTGCCTGCTGCAACTCCTGCTGCTCTGAGCTCAACAGAAAATGGTGGTGTAGTGACCCAACAAGCAAATACAAACTCCACTTCAAACTCTGGAGCACCAAATGCTCTTCCCCTTTCTGCTGGGCGAGGGTTCCCACCTAGTGGGTTTGAACGACCACCGAGACGACGCCGTCACGGGCGCTCCCAGCATCAGCAGGACAAACCACCTCGCTTCCGACGCCTGAAGGAGCGAGAGAATGCGGCACGTATAAATGGAGGGGTAGGGGTTATTGGGGGAGGAAGGCCCTCGTCTCCATCTGTGAATTCAGTTCAGGAAAGTAATGGGGCCCCCATCTCTGCTCCAGTGACTGCTCCAAATGCGAATCACAATGCCACGCTGACAACCAACAGTAACAGTGGCAGTGGGCATCTGAGCAATGCAAACAGCCACCACCATCACCACTACAACCAGGGCAACGCGGGGCCACCCCATCCCCAGCACCACCATAGCCATGGAGCAAAGTCCCCCGATTTTACCAACCAGAACTCGGACCAGGCCAATGAGGAGTGGGAGACCGCCTCTGAGAGCAGCGACTTCACAGAGTTCAGAGACAGGGAGGGAGGAGGCGGAGGGAAGTCGTATTCATCTCACCATCACCACCACCTGGGCAGGGGAGGAGGAGGCAGCGGAGGTGGAGGTGTTGTAGAGCGGGAGATATCAGGGAAAGAGCCCTCTGCCAATAAACGGAGCTTCTCAAGTCAGCGTCCTGGAATGGAGCGTCAGAATCGGAGGGTCAACGCTGGAGGAGGTGGAGGTGGAGGGGGAGGCAGAGGTCCACGAGGCCCGCCTGGTGGGGGCTCTGGTGGAGGTGGAAATGGAGGTGGTGGCCGCGGAGAGAAACGTGGCAACTGGCCCTCCCCAAAAAATAGGAAGTGATGGAACATTTCCAAACATTTCAGCACCTACATCACATCCACACAAAAATCCACCTACACCCCAAATCCCTTTTGATCATTACTCCATGGCTTATCTGTTTGCATCCCTTAACATATTAGTGCATTGTACAGTATATGGAGATGGTATTCACAATCACTTAATCTACCCCCACCTCTTTTTCCTTTGCATTGATCTCCTACCTACCGTCCGTTATTGTAAATTTCTCCGTTTGTTCCGTCTCTGTTCAGTTGTGGCCCCCTTTTACCTTCTCAAAATGGATCTCACCCAAGTCGGATTTAAGAAGCATGTGGTTCTGCAGCAGAGATGCACGACGTTTCACACCGAGATCCACACACACTTGCATATACAAGCACAATACGACATCCTTAAGCGAACACATGCGGTCATGTGGGTGCAAAATGAAAATGTGGGGAAAAAAATTGGCTAAATGTTGGATTGGGCTAACTTTTATATTTATGTACCTGTGTATATTTGTACCACACTTTGGCCTTGGGTGGTATTTAGTAGTGCAGTTCTGCATTACTTCCCTCACAAAGGGAATTAGTGCAGCTTCATCTTTTAACAAGAACAATGTAAGATATTTGTTTCTTTGTGTCTTTTTTTTCAGTTTCAGCCTCTGAGAAATGTTGGGTGTGTGTGTTTATTTTTTTTTTTCTTCTACAAAGCAGGTCATTAAAAACCTTTTTATTAAATTCCCCAATTCCTCCTTTTGCTGACTTTTTGGTCTCTGATTACTGTGATAAGACCCATCGAAGTACTACTGCTCAGTGCTCACCTACACCTGCATTAATTTGTCTTTTAATATCAATGTTTCTGCTGCTTGTCCAGGTAGACTGTGTGACACCCCCCCCCCCCCCCCCCCATCCAGTTTTTGACCTGCTCTGGCGTTTTCCTTGCTATTGGTCCTTTTTTTAGAATATAAAGGCTTTTTTGGCCTCATCGTAGCATCCTCTTTACCTACAGCAGCTCAAAAAATGAGTCTCCTTAAGGACAATAGCTCACTTTCTTTCATTTGAGTTTTGTTTACCCTTCGAGGACTGTATTAATAGCTTGATGGCTTTATTCTAACAACCATTATTTCCTCAGTGACTTCCATTTTTATGGAGACACTTTTTTTTTCTCTATCAAAGATAATTTCAGGTCAAAAACCCTACCTATCTTATTAGGAGAAGAATGAGTTAAATGAAAATGTAGGTCATGAAAATACACAAATGTTTGACTTTCATAGAATTGTTTATGCTTCAATAGGTAATTGAATATGTTCTAATAAGCACTCCTTGTAGTATAACATACATCCATGGTTGCTGTTTTCTTTTTTTTTGTGGTTTTTTTTTTTTTTTTGTTTTGATTTTGGGCGAGTTACATGTGATGCAACAGGACAGGTACTCTGTTTGGGCCCAGAGTACAGAGCTAGGCTGAGTATTGTACTATTACACCTCCTCTGCTGTTGTGTGTGTGCACTGCGATGTACACACTCCGCTCTAGTGGAGACTCCTCACACCAAGAAGGACTTAAAAGAGCCCCTTGACTGAGGAAGTATTTTTCAACATGTGTGTGTTTTCAGGATGGCTGTTTCAGTACCTGGTGGCAACAAGTAGCCCAAACTAATTAAATACAGGACTATGCTGAAAAAAAAAAGGGGGTGACGAGTGTGAATCACCTTCTACATTTTCACCACACAGTTTTTCTCTGAGAATTCACTTGCAACGAATAATGCGGTCCTGGAATGTTCGGGAAATATTGGATTACACTTAGTTTGTATCACACATTAAAGACATAAAATGGCACACGGCTTTGAGGAAAAAAAAAAAAAAAGAGAGACAACATCCGAAATGAACTAAATTCTCACATCATTTCTGTCACTGCTGTAAGTTGGGGTTTGTTTGTTTACTGACAGTTTGAGATCGTCTCTGGGATGTTGTGAGTAGGGCATTTGATGATTCGTGTGTGTGTATGTGTGTGGCATGTGTGTGTTTTCTGTGTAATAACTCGGTAGGGGTGGGGACCAGAGGGTAACATGAATGGCAAGCACTTTTCTGCCTTGTTTGCCCACACTTGATTTTACCAATATTCTTGTTATTATTATTATTATAATGGTAATTCTACTGTTTTCTTAAATACATCCGCATATATACATTCAATTGTGTGTATATGTTCATCATCCAAATGAAGAACATGCAGTGGAAAGCTTCACCATTTTTTTTTTTTTTTTTTTTGTAATTTAATTATACATTCTTCAGCAGGCAAGTGAAGTTGGACATGTTTTCCTTTCCACTTTGACTTCTAAGCATGAACTCACACCGATGGGTGCAGCTTGCCTTGCCTGTTACTGGTTATACATGGATAGCTGTTCACTTAACACTGGCTCAAAGAGTCCTTCATCCCTCCTTAACTCTTAATGTTGATGTGCGCATTATTGTATGTACCCATGTTAAGAAAAAAAGACAAAAAAAAAAAATCAAACAAAAGTAGTGTATTCCAGAAATTACTCAAAGATTGTACTACGTTTCCAGCATTACCGAGGTACCTGGAGTGGTTCAAACTGTTTTAGCATTTATGGTTTTATTAATGGAACCGTAATATACACACATGTATGTATATTGGTATGTATCTAAGTTTTTGTCTACCCCAACTTACATTCCCACAAACAAATGTTGCCATTTTTAGTTCAAGGGAGCAATGTACAAGCAGAGAAGTGTCTTATTATAATAAAGTTATACAGAGAAGGCAAAGTAAAATAAACTACTTTTGATTTAATGGAAAAACATTGCACGCCTCATTCTTCTCAAGTAGAAAAACTGGATTTTTTTTGTTATGTATATACAGTTTCACAATAATATACTGGTTCCTTCATTGGATTGTGTTCTGAAATGATGTTTCAGATGGTGTAGCCTGCTTTTATACAGACAGTAATCATCAAAAGTTGAGACTCTGAAACTCCGAAGTGTACAATTTATTCATAACCGAAACAATATTTTTAATCTCAGGCAATTTTGGAACAATAGTAAGCAGTAACAAAACGTTTCAGAAGTCTGATTTTGATGTTTACTTACAAAACAAAAGCTATAGAAAGTTAAGAAAGATTTCATTGGGAAAGAAAGAACTGATAAACAACTCAACAGCAGATACTTTGACTTTTTCCAGCAGGAAATGAACTGTTGTGGCGACGAATATCCATGGAAATTCCTCAGGTCTAGAGATTTGTTTGTCTATACTCTTACACTGTCACTGAACTGTACAGATCTATTATATTTTTGGATCACGTGCTTTTTTTCTGTTGAGACTGGTTAAAATGTGTAAAAGATCTTAAAGTAGATGGAGACAAATGCTTCTATCCTGATTGTGTTGGTTACGTAAACACCCTGTGTCTGTTTAAAAGCAGAACGGACTGCATAACTACACCGTCTGAAGACAGAAGTACACGGCAAGTAGTGGTATATTTATGTCACAATGGTGAGAAAATGGTCATTACCAAAACCGTACAAGGGTAGAGCCAAAGAAAAATCTACTAATATAACTACTGACCTTTTTTGTTTGAGATAAGACAAGAAAGAAGATATTTTGCTGTGTTCAAGGAAACTTTGGTTATAACTCATCGTATTACTGATGTCATGTTAAATTTTAACAGTTGACCTACATACACAACACTGTGCAATTCATGCTGTTACTTCAATCTGTATAAATGTCTACACTGACTTGTCCATTTTAGTTTCGGTTTTTAAGGCCATTTATTTGTTTAAGTTAAAAACACTGCAACATTTCTAAGTCGTTTTACAATACAGCATAGCCAAAAAAAAAAAAAAAAAAGTGCTTGTTTAGTCCAGTCAAGACTGGCTTAATGATACTTATTTTTGTCCTGTTTTAGACACAACTTCAGAGGTGAGCTGTCTAAAATAAGAAATGAAAGAGAATATATTGATTTTTTTTTTTTTTTATTTTAATACAAATTTGCATATGCTTTATTTTTAGTTTGTAAACATGCTCTGTATATATAGCCAAATTGCATGATTTAGATGTTTTCTAAGGACTCATTAAGACTTTTTTTCACTACAGCTTAAATTAGGTAGATGTTCATTCTTATTGTTCTTATTATTATTGTTGATGTTTTTGTATTAATGTGGTAGCCCTCTGAAGCAAAGCGTTTCAGTCTGCAAATGAAAGACTAAGAAACATTTTAGGAGACTAGAAAATCTGACCTATAAATAGACTGACTCTTTAATGCAGGTCAGACTAATGTGTATCTTCATGCATTTTCTAAGCATGACAAATATTCCTATAAACCAAAGGTGTCAAACATGCGGCCCAGGGGCCGAAACCGGCCCGCCAAATGTTCCAATCTGGCCCACAAGATGAATTTACAAAGTGCAAAATGCAAAAATTATCCTGAAGATATTAACAGTCAAGGGCATCAAACTCAAAAATAACAGCGTAATAACCTGAAAATAATGACTCCAATTTTTGTTCTTGGTTTAATGTGAAAAAAATAATGACATCACGCCTCTAAATAATGGCAACACCAATTTTTCCTCTGAACATTAAATTCTGATATCCTTTAATAATAAAATGTCAATAACCTAAACAAATATGAAAAACCTGAAATGTCTAAAGAAAAATAAGTGTAATTTTAACAATATTCTGCCTGTTTTGTGCCTTGGTAGATCTGATCTGTAACGCACATGTATAAATCATAAGTTGTGGCATAATATTGATAAAATTGCACTTATTTTTCTTCAGAAATTTATTTTTTTCCCCCAGTTATTCACATCTTTTTTGTTTTGGATAGAAATAGTTTCATCATTTAATGTTATTTTTGCAGTAAAAAATTTGGAGTTATCATTATTTATAGGTTATTATGCTATTATTTTACTGGTTTGGCCCACTGGACATCAAATTGGGCTGAATTTGGCCCCTGAAAGAAAATGAGTTTGACACCCCTGCAATAAACCATCACTGATCTAAAATATAAGATGTAAAAGTTAGTGTTTTTCATAGTCAAAGATAACAACTCAGCATTATTTTTATGTGGTTACAGGCTTTAATAACAAATTGAACATTAAAACAATGACTGTTAAGAGGATAAAACAAATATGAACAACCTGAAATGTCTAAAGAAAAATAAGTGTAATTTTAACAATATTCTGCCTGTTTTGTGTCTTGGTAGATCTGATCTGTAACACACATGTATAAATCATAAGTTGAGGCATAATATTGATAAAACTGTACTTACTTTTCTTCAGAAATTTCTTTTTTTCCCCAGTTATCCACATCTTTTTTGTTTTGTATAGAAATAGTTTCATCATTTAATGTTATTTTTTGCACTGAAAAATTTGGAGTTGTCATTATTTATAGGTTATTATGTCATTATTTTACTGGTCCGGCCCGCTGGAGATCAAATTGGGCTGAATTTGGCCCCTGAAGGAAAAGGAGTTTGACACCCCTGCTATAAACCATCACTGATCTGAAATGTAAGATTGAAAAGTTAGTGTTTTTCATAGTCAAAGATAACAACTAAGCATTATTTTTATGTGGTTACAGGCTTTAATAAAGTATTTAACATTAAAGCAACAACTGTTAAGTGGATAAAATGTGAAGGGTGTTTGAAACACATCAAACAGCATTGTAACCTCTGTTTTATTCGCCTAGTCTTTTATTCCTGATGCAGTATTTTTATTTTTTATTTTTATTCTTTTATTTTTTATTGGACTGTCTTTTCTCTGTAGCACTTTGAGATTCTGTTGAATGAAAAGTGCTTTATAAATGCAATTTATTATTATTATTATTATTATTATTATTATTATTATTATTATTATTATTATAAACGAACATGTAGTATTAAACTCTGCCGGAGGGTGGCAGCAGCGCACCACCGGTCGCGTGTCCTACTGACAAGCCTATGAGGACCCAGAAGAAGACCCTAACCTAGAGGGTGAACTGGGAGGTGGTGTCCATCTTATTTACTACCGTGAGATTGCTAAAATTTGCCTGTCGGATTTTACCGCGGCGTAAAAATTTAAAGCAGGTAGGCTGTTTTGATTACTCCCATAACTGTATTAAGATGGTCTAACTCCAAACCCAAACAGAAACCTAAAGAGTTTATCTGCAGGTGGCCTTTTTTCTAACGATGCGCCATATTGAATTTTGAGCTTTAGCCGCTAGCCCGATGTTAGCTTAGCGAGCTAATGTGCCGGGTATGTTAGCTATTTACCAACCTGTTTGACTTGTACAAATTTTAGATTGAGTCAGAATATGGGGAGGTTTAAGTGTTTGATTTTGGTTGTCAGAGACAGATTTGTGAAGCCATTGGTATTGGGAAGCTAAAAACTATGTTAGCTAAATTAGCTTAGCCTTCGTGGTGATGTAGTGTATCTCAATGCAGGTAGATTTCACAATATGTTTAACAACTTACCCTGAGTAGGATATATTGAGCTAAAGGTTTGCATTCTTAACTCAAAGTATTTGTGGACAAAGTTAGCTTCGTGATTCACGGATACAGTCCATTTATACTATTCAGTGATGTTTAAATAATTGTTTAACGCTTATTTACAGGCCTTCAGAGATGAGCAGTTCAGAGGAAGTGTCATGGATCTCCTGGTTCTGTGGGCTGAGGGGGAACGAATTTTTCTGTGAGGTAGGTTTACCATCAACTGGTTGTGTACACTGATCATCAAACACCTTTATATTGCACTACAAAGGAACGAGTCTGATGGTGTGTGTACTCTGTTTTGGTGTCCTTGATGCCTTTTTTTTTTTTTTTTTTTAACATAGAAACATAATCCAGATCAGGCTTTAAATACATGTACATAAATATTTACAGGAATGGAAGAAGTCCTTGAATCTTTCCTTTAAAGTTAATGCACTGATACCACACTGTAAGCATTGTCCATCCTATAAAATCTGTCAAAGTATCCAAGTGTTATGAGAAGGTTTTTTAAGTATTAAAAGCGAAAGTAGCCATATTGATGTAAGATGGTTCCTCTCACTGTTTTTATTATAACATATGCCAATGCTGCATTAAAGTGTGTTACATTTACTGCTGTACCCGTTACACTCATTTTACGGCTTCATGCACTGTTGGGTGGTTAGATTTACAGCAGTGCTTCCTTTAGCATTTAAAAGTAAATTGTGCATGTGTTAAACTTTGTGATATTGTATTTTCCAACAAATTCAAGCATGTTTTAAAGAATTTATGTACCTTTTCATAGAAGGGTACATTTGTGAATCCATAAAGCAACTTATCATTCATCACACATTGAAAATCAACATTCTAAGCAACACATTTGGAGATACATGGACAGGAAGGGAAACAAACACTGTGAGCTAAAAAGTAAGGGAAGATCTCAGACAAATGTAGTGGAGTAAATGATATTTGTCACATAGGTGTGGTGGAATAATACAACGCTGAACTAAAAGGGAAATTATAGTACACTAATAGACATCTGCATCCTTGAACACCTAGATGAGTTTCCAGATAATTCTGTCCTCAAACAGTAATCACAAGACCACATGCAGTTTGAGCCAGTTTTTGATTGCTGTTAACATCTTCTTGTTTATACTGATGCACATCTACCATGTGACTACATTTCCACTCCTATTTACCTCCCTGCCAGTATGAAGAAGATGAATACAATAACAAAGTAAATGATTCTTTAGATACAAAAATAGGTATGTGAATGTTTCACACTTCACCGACTCTGAATCCCTCACATATTTTATTACTCACAACATCTCTTTTTCTTTGACAGGTGGATGAAGATTATATCCAAGATAAGTTCAACCTGACGGGGCTCAATGAGCAGGTTCCTCACTACCGCCAGGCCCTGGACATGATCCTGGACCTCGAACCAGGTCTGCTGATACTTCCACAATCTTGATTTTAGAGTAGTACAAATCATTCATGTTGTGTGAATGCTGTGTACAAAGTCAGTGTGTCTGTAGGTTATAAAGTCTTAAAGTGTATTTAATTTAATGTTAGGTCCATAAGTCATTATGCTGTCTTAAATTTTTGAGTTTGTAGTTGCCACAAATAGTAGACCTACTTTCATTACCTCATTTCAGTTTTTTGTTCATTTGAGTCAAGCTCTTCTGTGTTTTTCTGTATTTTTGAAGTTAAAAAAAGTCTTTATTCCTTTTCTAACTTTTACTTTATACTTTAATTTACTGTTTGGCCAAATCTGGATCAACCAGACTCACTCTGATATTCATTTAATGTAGATCTACAAATGCAATTCTATATAAACCTGCCTTTGCATGTGCTACTAATCTTTGTACTACCCAAATAAGAAGTCGTTTAAGATGATTTCTCCAAAAAGTAGACATAAGTTTAGATAAAAGGGACCTAACACCTCTAGACACCCCTAAAGTACTTCTATGATTGTTTTGAGGGAAGTCTGTACAGATGAAAACAGTGGTTTGTGTTTCATTTAGATAGTTGTCATTAATAAGTTCAGTTATTTAGTAAATGAACATGAACTTGGCCATTTGATCTAGGCATTCCTCTGTTTTAACGCTGCTCAGTGGGTGATCGGTTTGTAGGATCTTTTCAGCTGCTTCAGAATTTGTCAGGCTTTTGTCTTTATTCTTGTGCACATTAAAAGTTTCTCTGATGTGTCACACCTTGAACACTATTCTTCCTCATGGAAAAAAAAACAATGACACACTCTGGTTATCTTTTTGGAACTCCCTGTCCCTTTTGAAGCATTTGTAAGCCTTGAAGCAAAGTGAACACTAACGTGCTCCTCTGTGTGGTTTCTGTCTTTAGATGAGGAGCTGGAGGACAATCCCAATCAGAGCGACCTGATAGAGCAGGCAGCTGAGATGCTGTACGGCCTCATCCACGCACGCTACATCCTCACTAACCGAGGCATTGCACAGATGGTAGGTCCAGCTGCATCAGCAGAATCTGTCATCCCTGTTTGCATTAAATAGATGTTGCAGTAAACTTGTGTTTTTCATGACAGAGTGTAAAATGATTTATAGGCCATGATGTTCAAATTAAATACTGCTGTCGTAGTGTTAAAGATGGCAACTTCATTTCGAAGGAATTTTCGTAGGTTCAGAATAAAAGGTTGATGAATGCTTGTGCGCTCATGTGCAATTTGTATTGGAGACTGTTGTATGTTGACCTTAGCTACGTCCATTTCTATGTCATCAAGTGTCTCATTTGTCTACAATTATAATACCTACAATCCACTGATTTCTATGGAGAGAGACTTGAATTGTTTTTGTTCTCACGATCTTTATGCTTGGTCTCAAGTTCTTCATTACCTCTATTCTGTTCTTCTCCAGAGGCAACACATTGTAACACCTCTGATTGTTAACTTAGAAATAGGGCCTGTATCACAGAGCAAGTTCAACAAACCCAGGATCACTTTCTGTTACATTTGCATTCATGCCAAGTGGTGCTTTTTATGGCACTGAGTGACCAATCACACATACACAAATCCAGAGCTGTATTCTTCTCACAAGAAGGACAAACTAAACAAAGAATGGGATTTTAAATATGTAATACAAGCAACTCAACTCCTGCTATCAAATCAATAAGGAAATTATGTCATTATTTTATCACATCATTCAGGTGCAAGTACATCCTACTGTAATTTTATCCCAAATGAGTAATTCATGTGAAGCTTTATCACATGCTTACAGCAATGATCAATAAAGAAAGGAAACCTTAAGAGACATATGGATACATAAAATCATCAAATCAATAAAAATCAATAATACGATCAATAAATAAAAGCCCATAACCAAAAGGAAAAAAATAAAATGAAATCCACTAAATAAATCCTCTAAAAATGCATGTGTGTTTGGTGTATTATTAGGCCTGTAAGACTGTCGTAGCCTTATTCTGTTCAGTTCAACATTGACACTTTTCAACAATCTGGGAGCAAGTTTAGAACAAGTATTAAAATAAAAGTTACAACAAAAAAACACAGAATTCATCCTATTATATGGGATTTTTGTCAACTATAAGGTTGAGTCCATGGGTTTACTACTTTGTGATTTAAGTTTGTACATTCTGTTACTATACAGAGGAATATCTCAGGTGTGTTTAAAGATGGAAAATGATAATAATAATATTACTTTTATTTGCAACACTTTACATTTGTGATGGACAAATCTTACTGTGCTAAAAGACGGGTGTAAAAAAGCACAGTGAAACAACAAAACAATAAGACACAATTAAAACAATAAAAACACAAAAGCAGAACATTTTTAAGAGATTTTTGAAGCTCAGGGAGAATATTTCAGAGCTGTGGTGCTGCTGAGTGAAAAGCTCTGTCTCCTATAATGTGCAAAAATGGAATTTGAAAATGTAAATAATGTAGGAAACCTGGTTGAACAAACACCAAAGTATCTCTAAAATATTTCTTCTCTTTGTGTCTTCATTTCTGCTTATAGTTGGAGAAGTATCAGCAAGGAGACTTTGGTTATTGCCCTCGGGTCTATTGTGAGAATCAGCCTATGCTTCCTATTGGTGAGTGAAAAAACTGTTTTTCATACTTAGAGAGCTGGAGAGGCAGAAAACAAGTGTCTTATTCCTATTTATGTTTTTTTGTTGGTGTTGAAATCTGAATAAAGTAAAAGTGGATGGTAAAAAGGATGTGGAGTGAATATTCCATGTAGGAACAACTAAATATTTTCATTGTACAGTCAGTGATGGGGCATAAGTGAGTGCTGCCTCAGTGGTTGTAGTTATGTAAAGTAGTTTCTGTGATAAGCCCTCATGTTTGTGTGTCTCTTTCTTCCTCCTCAGGTCTGTCGGACATCCCAGGAGAAGCCATGGTGAAGCTCTACTGCCCTAAGTGCATGGATGTTTACACACCTAAGTCCTCCAGGCACCACCACACAGATGGAGCCTATTTCGGCACTGGTTTCCCCCACATGCTCTTCATGGTTCACCCTGAGTACAGGCCCAAGCGGCCCGCCAATCAGTTTGTGCCACGGTTAGTACAACAGATCGATCTGAGTCAAGACAGCAACTACAGCAGATGAGTTAATGCTCCCGTTAGAGCGGAATAAAAAACCTGCAATCATGATGTTCCCGAACACACTCAGCATGATATTGATTGGCTAATGTTCATAATCTGCTCTTATGGGTACAAATATCTCTTCTTTATTGACTGCCGGTTGGTGTAAACAAGCCATTTGAAAACATCACTTAAGGCTTTTTAGAGAATATAAACAAAAAAAATAGCTTTGTAATCAAAAAATAGTCAACTCTGATTTTGTCTGATCAGTATAACAGTGACTACCTTAATCTAGGACATTTGAGTCTGGTTACAGGGTTCCCACGGGGTCTTAAAAAGTCTTGAGTTTACAAATCTGCATTTAATACCTTAAAAAAAGTCTTTAAAAGGTATTAAATTTGTTAGGTTGCCATAAACTTGCTGTATTGTGTTTGAATGTGTCTGTTAAATGTCCAAGTTGGAAAGAAAGTAACGTTAGTCGATTCCGTTCCACCCGTTCCAACCCGACAATTTATATTGAAATTAGGAACCAAGTATCGCCAACTTTACAGTCCCTGGTGAGAAATGACTCGGAACAGTGGGAATCAAGACACTGGAGTAAATAAATTATTTTCCTAAATTCTAGGAGTCACGAATTTTTGCCAGTATGGCTGTGAAATACATATTAAATTCTGTTGTAAGTAGTCTTACAAAGGTCTTAAAAAGTCTTAATTTTAATTTGTAGAAACCTGTATGAACCCTGTGGTTCAGAGGGGTGGTGTAAACTTAGATCACTTATTCCGTGGGAAAATACTTTGACTTAATAAACCATGACACAACCCTTTCTGTTTGGTTATAATTAATAGGTTCTTTTCATGCACATTTATCTCTTAGCTGATGTAATGAGTTAAAGGACACAAACAGACAGGTCTGTGTCTGATAACGGTTTTGTGAGAGATCTTATAATATTTCAGGATCACTAAACATCTCCATGAGACTGAAAGTTTCAAAAACAAAAAACAAATTGTTCAAAACTTCAGGGCAATTACACACATTTTACCAGATCATTTTCTTTAGCATCCAAGTAATCATCAGAAAGATATTGGTTGGGCTGAATAAATGTGGCTTATCTAAAATCAGCTGACATTTTCTCTAGTTTTTATAAGTTCATAATAGAAGTATAAAATCCAGAAATGTGATATTTAAAGTCTTAAAATTTTGTAATGTATTTAAAACACAATTTGGTTATGGCTTAAACACTTGTTATTAAGTTGGAGTTCTTTCAGTGTATTTTGATCAAACAAAACTGCAGCAACACAGATCAGCACAGTTAGTGTTAGGTTGTATGTTGAAAAATAAAATGTGCTATATTTTGTTGAAGAAAATGCTTAAACCAGGAGGAATCACAGTCACATAGGAAGTCAGGAAAACAAAGTCATCAGTGTTATTCTTGGACTCCTTCCTTTTTCAGCTGTGGAGACTTAAAGTAACTGTGTAAGCTGCATTCATAATCGTGAAACAGTCTTAATTTGTTGTTGTTCAAGCCTGTCCTTAATCCGTTAGTTGCGTCCCATCAGTTTACGCTGTGACGACTGTTTGCAGCAGTAAAATCCCTATGCATTAGTAGGAGTCGGCTTTAGATGACGGAGAAGTTCACACATCCGCGTCTTCTCCCTGAAAGCAAACAGATGACTGATCACAGTGCAAACAGCCTCATCTGTTCCACCATGGATGTTTATGTTGTGTTGTCAGCTGTATTCAGAGTTAATATTTGTTAAACAGTACAGGTCTTTATTGTGGCTTCTCTAATATTAATATTTGAATATTCTTCTCAGGCTGTACGGGTTTAAGATCCACCCGATGGCGTATCAGCTGCAGCTCCAAGCAGCTTCCAGCTTCAAGAGCCCCGTGAAGGCCATCCGCTAGATCGTCCAGGACGGAGGAGGAGGAGGAGGAAGAAGATGAGGAAGAAGTCAGGAAAGAAGATTTGTCAGAAGGGGAGAGGTCACCTGCATTTTACAAAGCTCTTCAGGTGCCCCCTCCCCACTTTGAAGACTGTATTATTTTGTTTTAGATTAGGGCAAATGAAAACAAAGATTTTTGAGTGTGAGCGAGACATAAAAATGCACAGCCATGACCTTCACCACAAACACACATATACACACACACACACACACATGCACACACAAACGCAGCCACACACTTCCATGCACGGACCTTTCCAAACTCATCAGTGCAGAACACAGGAGGTGAAGGAAGAGAAAGGTGAACAATGCTGCCGTTCACTCCCAACTCGCTGATAAGGAAAATTGTCGTATCAGTGGGCGTCGAGCGGGACGATTTCCCTGTAGAGAGCGGTCTTACGTGCAGGAGTTTTTGCACAGAAAACTGAGACGTGTCAGTTTTCACCTCTGGCTTTGTGTTTCTTCTGTATTTGGCACAGTTTGGTTAAAGGTGGTGGTCACTGGAAGCTCCCTGCCTCAACTTCCCATCAGCCCCTCCCCCATGCATGTCCACTTAGGCCGCCACTCGCACAGACAGTTAGGACTGTTTTGTTTTTGTTTTTTTCTTCCTTCATATTCATGTGTCAATCATTTGGTTTCATTTTGGTCTAAGTTTTTTTGTGATAGTGTTACAGTTCCCTGTCAGTTCTCTGGTAAAGTTACTGAACAGATCTAACGAGCATGTACAGGCAAAATTAATTGGTTTAGGAATCCTGGTCTGCCTGAAATTAATTAAAAGAAGAAGAAATCAAAGGAGCTCACACAGGGACTATCAGAAACTATCAGTCTTTTCATTCAGTAGTGAGCGGTAAAGAGAAAATTCGGATACTTTCTGTCATGTCGCTGTAGAATCATGATAATTATTAGATCTGTAAACGTGACATTTCACACAAAAGTGGACATACTGTGGACCAGGGGTGTCAAACTCATTTTAGTCCACGGGCCAGATTCAGCCAAATTTGATCTGAAGTGGGCCGAACCAGTGAAATAATAACATAATAATATATAAATGATGTCAACTCCAAACTTTCCTCTGTTTTAGAGCGAAAAAACTAAAATTATGCGATCAAAATGTTTACATCTATCAACTATGCTTTAAAATAATGGGAATATCATCAACAAACTGAAATTTCTTAAGAAAACTAAGTGCAATTTTAACGATATTATGTCTCAGTTTATCATTTACACATGTAAATTACAAGTTACAGATCACAGTGGATCAACAAACACACCAAACATCTAATAACAGGCAGAATATTGGAAAACTTGCACTTCAGACACTTCCAAATGTTCATATTTGTTCAGGCTATTCACATTTTTTGTGAAATAATAATTTTAGTGTAAATACAGTAAAATAACATGAAAATTTTTACATTTACAAAGAGAAAAATTTGGAGTTGAGAGTATTTATCGGTTATTCTGATAGTATTTTACTGATCCGACCCACTTGAGATTAAATTGGGAACCTGAACTAAAATGATTAATATCTTCGGTGTAATTTTTGCGTTTCACAAATTCATCCCAGGGGCCGGACCGGACCCTTTGGCGGGCCGGATTTGGCCCCCGGGCCGCATGTTTGACACCTGTGCTGTGGATGCTGCTTTCAATGCATAGTGGGATGATTGGAGCGAACTACGTAGAGTATACTCACTACACATTCAAACAGCCTTTTGAAATGACAATCTCACTTTTTAGTGGATTATAAGTGAATGATTTTGGACACAGACTGGGTTTATTTGTCGGTGTGTTACAGCCAAAACTAATCACTTCGGTGTTTTATACCGTATCCCTGTGGGCGTCATGAAGTTTCAGATGTTTGGACAAAGCCAAAGTGTCCACATGAGTATGTACATGTGCTTGCTGCATTTGGTAGATGGTCCTTAAGTGTAGCCCACGTACAGAGATATTGGCTTTTTTTTTTTTGTTACCTCAGTTCACTCTTTTGATAAAGGTCATCAAATCAGTCTTAGTTTTTGAGATGTGATAAATAAAGACAGAGGTTTTGGGAAGTCGCCGATGCCTTCATAACCATCCAAATTAACTGAAGTAATTGTGCTGCAGAGTTGAGAACCAGTTTGTCATCTTTTTTTTAAATTAATTTGTGCTGAAAGAATGTGGTCACGTGCGACCCAGGCCAGTTTTAGATGTGGTCTGATAGATGTGGGTTTGTCTCTGCTGCATTCAGACCTTTTTATCGGAGCCGTTCATTCATATCTGGATCATAATAAACGCTTGTTCGACTCGATGTTAGGTCTGAGCAGGCCCCAGGATGGTTTTGAGTCACTTTCAGATGGGTTTGTTTATGAAGATTCTGCTTTTAAAGGAGGGTAAAATTGAGACGAATCCTAACCGTACAGACATTTAAGACAGCACATACTTCTGCCAAGGCCTGACAGCTCTGTAATTCCATCAGTGTTAGAAGAAATGAGAAAATTCCAGCTCTCTTTCCTTTTTTTACGCATCTACTCCAGAATTAAATGGATTCATCCTTCCTCTAATGAAGAAATAGTAACAAAAACAGAACATAAATTCCTTACGTTCACTCCTCCAGCTGTCTGCGCGAGTCAAACCACATCGGCATCAGTACCTAAGTGCGAAAATAACCTGTGCGACATTTTTCTGAAACGTGCACCCCCCCCCCCCCCCCCCCCGTTTTCCCCCTCGTAGCTTTGTGTCCCTGACAGGTCGAGGAAGAGACTCAGAGAATTTAGATTTTATCTGAATCCTTCAGCTCACTCCACCACTGCACTGACTCCACAAAAACAGTCGCATTATTTATGTTCAGGTTTAGAGACAGACCACCAGCCGTTTTCTTTTGTTTCCGACTCAACAGGGGCGGACACTCGGCACCCCGCCCTACCCTTTCCTCGTCAACTTTTGTGTGATTGAAGTAGATTGTCTGAACAGGTTTTGGATTTCATTTTTCAAGACAAATGGTATTTATGTGTCAGATTTTAACTAATGTTTGTCTGTGTTGTTCTCGTATTTCTGCTACTGTGGATGGGTGAGCAGGATTCAGAAATCTCAATAAACTTCTATTTTCTTTTCATACGATTTTGTTCTTTGTGTTCTTTTCAGCCTGCTGTTCTTCTTTCCTGCCACACAGAGTCAGCAGACACCATTTTTAGTCCACATTAGTTTGATTCTGAAGCGGCAGTGTGACGATTCAGATGTCAGATTTACTTATGTAAAGTGAAAAGACAGTAAATGAACAGAGCACAGTTTGTTCTCTTCACTGTACCTATGTTTTTACTGTGTGTGTGTGTGTTTCTGAGCTTGTGGGAAGATTTCCTGAAGTTGTGATGGTTGTCTGGCTTCTATTCTGGGTGTGGTTGCAGTGACATTTCACATGACTCTGAGTGGGCAAACACACAAAAAAACAAACGTACACCACTGAAATGCACTGAGTGGATCATAAGATTTGAGTCAGGCTCCTATAATTATTTATAATTTACAATTTAGATGTCTATTTTTATATCTGGGAAATGTGTATGATCAAAACACAGGATTACGGGTGCGTGATATCCTTGAAAATGCTTGAATTTCAGTGTGTTTTCAAGCTTGAATTTCAGTTGAAGTGCTTGAAAGTGTTTGCAATTATAACTCTTAGATGTGATGTATTTATTTTTTAATATTAACTCTGGTTAGATGCAAGCCAAAGCTACTTATAGAGAGGTGATGCATTTTGAAAAATAAAACTATGTCAAAAAAGGAAATTACCAGGTGCTCTCAGGTCGACTCCAGAATAAAACTGAGTTTTCTTTTAATTTCTAACCTTTTTACTATTATCAGACATAAATTTAGATGTTTTATAGCATAATACAATGTACAATTTTGTGGTAAATTTAAAAAAAAAATAAAATCATGAGTATATGTATTCCTGTAGATATGTATTTTATCCCAGCGATAAGGTGCTGTACTGGAAAAATTTGAAAATTACCCTTAAAAGTGCTTGAATGTGACTGAAAAATGCAAACGAACCCTGAAAACACCAGATGGAAATGACTAAATTGAGCAACATAACAGAAATGCAAACCTTTTGAGTAATTTCATTTATAATTTACAATTTAGATGTCTATTTTTATATCTGGGAAATGTGTATGGTCAAAACACAGGATTACGGGTGCGTGATATCCTTGAAAATGCTTGAATTTCAATGTGTTTTCAAGCTTGAATTTCATTGGAAGTGCTTGAAAGCGTTGGTGATTATAACTCTTACATGTGATGTATTTATTTTTTAATATTAACTCTGGTTAGATGCAAGCCAAAGCTACTTATAGAGGTGATGCATTTTGAAAAATAAAACTATGTCAAAAAAGGAAATTACCAGGCACTCTCAGGTCGACTCCAGAATAAAACTTTGTGTTTTCTTTTAATTTCTAACCTTTTTACTATTATCAGACATAATTTTTGATGTTTTATAGCATAATACAACGTACATTATTGTGATAAAAAAAAAAAATCATGAGTATATGTATTCCCGTAGGTATGTATTTTATCCCAGCAATAAGGTGCTGTACTGGAAAAATTTGAAAAGTACCCTTAAAAGTGCTTGAATTTGACTGAAAATGTGAACAAACCCTGAAAACACCAGATGGAAATGACTAAATTAAGCAACGTAACAGAAATGCAAACCTTTAGAGCAGGGGTGTCAATTTTAGTTCAGGGGTCACATTCAGCTAAATTAGATCTCCAGTGGGCCGAACCAGTAAAATAATAACATAATAACCTATAAATAATGACAACTCCAAATTTTTGTCTTTGTTTTGGTGCAAAAAAACCCATTAAGTTATGAAAATACTTACTTTTATAAACTATTCAAACAAAAAAGATGTGAATAACCTGAAAAAACTGAATTTCTTAAGCAAAATAAGTGCAATTTTAACATTATTCTGCCTCAACTTATCATTTCTACATATGCATTATGGATCAGATCTACAAAGACACTAAACACTTAATAACAGGCAGAAAATGGTTAAAATTGTGCTTAACTTTCTTTAGACATTTCAGGTTGTTCATATTTGTTGAGGTTATTCACATTTTATTGTTACAGCAGGGGTGTCAAACTCATTTTAGTTCAGGGGCCACATTCAGCCTAATATGACCTAAAGTGGGCCGGACCAGTAAAATAACATAAATAATAGAGTGAGAACTTATAAATAATGTCAATTCCAAAGTTTCCTCTATGCTTTTAAGTGAAAAAAAGTAAAATCACATAATGAAAATGTTTACATCTACGAACTGTACTTGAACATAACACGAACTACCTGAAAATTTGTAAGAAAAATAAGTGAAATTTAAAAAATTTTACGCTTTATTTATTTACACATGTATATCACAACGTACACATCACAGTGGATTTACAAATACACAAAAGTTTTAGTAACAGGCAGAATATTGATACAATTCCACTGACTTCTCTTTAGACATTTCAGGTTATTCACATTTTTTGTAAAAGGCTAGTTTGTAAGTGTAAACATTTCTGTGTAATTTTACTTTTCTCACACTTAAAGACAAAAATTTGTGGTTTTCATTATTTATAGCTTATTATGATAGTATTTTACTGGTCTGACCCATTTTAGATTGAATTGCCCTAAAATGATTTTAACATCCTTGATTGTTAATATCTTCAGTGTAACATTTCACAGTCCAGATTGGACCCTTTGGCGGGCCGGTTTTGGCCCCCAGGCCGCATGTTTGACACCTGTGTGTTACAGGATAGTTTGTAAATGTAGATATTTTCATAATATTATTTTTTGCACTAAAACAAAGACACAGATTTTAAGTTGTCATTATTTATCAGCATAATCTAATATTTTTTTCACATGAAACCGAGAAGAAAATATGAAGTCATTATTTTTTGTCGGTCATTATGCTGTGTTTTTTTTTTTACTGTAGATCATATTGGTCTGTATGTGGAACCTGAACTAAAATGAGTTCCACAGCCTTGACTGTGGAATTTTTGCACTTTGTAAATTCATCCCACGGGCCGCATTGGAACCTTTGGCGGGCCACATTTGGTCCCCGGGCCGCATGTTTGACACCTGTGTGTTACTAGGATAGTTTGCAAATGTAAATATTTTCATAATTTAATGTTATTTTTTGCATTAAAACAAAGACACAAATTTGAAGTTGTCATTATTTATCGGCATAATGTAATATTTTTTTCACATCAAACCAAGAAGAAAATATGGAGTCATTATTTTTTGTCGGTCATTATGTTGTTTTTTTTTACTGTAGATCATATTGGTCTGTATGTGGAACCTAAACTAAAATGAGTTCCACAGCCTTGACTGTGGAATTTTTGCACTTTGTAAATTCATCCCACGGGCCGCATTGGAACCTTTGGCGGGCCACATTTGGTCCCCGGGCCGCATGTTTGACACCCCTGCTTTAGAGTATTTGATGTGAATTTGCTTTGTGTTGTTGTTGGAGACTGAAAACATGATCCAGGAGGATGCTACAGAATGGCTTCCTCATGCCTGACTCATAAAAGCTGTTTTTCTGCAGCCGTCTTTGGCAGATATGAGTGGCAGGGCTGAGTCTTCGTGTGGCCTGGCTCTGTCAGTTTTTCCAGAGGGAGCAGAGGAGGTTCCTTCATGACTCAGGATAACCTCAAACCACAGCTCAGGAGGAGCCCTGCTGCTTCTCTCGGAAACTCCTTTCAACTTTGCACAGAGGAATCCCCCTGATGTGAGTTTTTAACTGAGTGTCCATTCTGTGCGGAGGAGCTGATGATCTTTATCTGATGCTCCGCTCTGACCGCCGATGATAAAAGATGAGAAAGATGACTATTTGCAGAGCAGTGATCTTGTCTGTTCAGCTGCTCAGTCATGTGAAATATTCAGCTCTGGTTCTGCCACACCCAGAGGCAATATTGCACCATTTTCTTTGCAAAGATTTTTTTGGGATGCCGCCTTTGCAACACATGAAGAAATATGTAAGCCGCAGAGTGAGGACACATAGAGCCATAAGCTACATCATGTGCATCTCAGAAAAACACTTAAGCAGTGTATGTATTTGAATTCCAGCTCAAAATTATGTCCATTTGCACAGTTTTAATATGAAGAACTATAGCGTGATGCATATTTGTCAATCAAATGTTACAGAAATGAGGAGGTCATGAAACCCGGTTATGTATGTGTGTGCTTTTCATGTATTTGTACTGTACTCTGTTTTGACTGACAAATATATCACATTGAGTTTATCTGCTTATTTTAACCCATAAAGACTCAAATAGCCGCCTGTGACCAAAACCATCTACTGCTGTAAAGTGTTTAATAACTATTGATCCACTAATCCTATCAATACATGTAAATAATTGGTGTAAAATACAGTTTTTCATCTTTTCACAGTCATCAGATATGACCCATTTGGATGTTCTGTAAGACTGATTCACCAGTAAAACCCATGAAGTTGGATCAATGACAGTGGCTGGAGAGTTTTTGTGTTCAGTTAATGATTTATTTGTTGAAAAAGTATATTATTCTTCAGTTTTCTGTGTTTTTGATATAATAAACCTCAACTTTAATCTGAGCTTTAATGAACATCTATTTGATCAGCAAATTAAATGTAGGAAAATACCTGATTTTCACTGAAAAAATGCAAAATAGAGAAGATAATATTACAATAAATGGTGATAAATCACTTACGAAACGTTAAATAGAAAGAAAAATCAATGTGGGAACTGCTGTAAAAGTAGCATTGGGTCTTTATGGGTTAAAACTGTGTAATGCAAATGATCAGAAAGTTTATAATAGATGTTTTTTGTCTGATACACCAGTGTAGATTATAGAAATACAAGAAAAATGACATGGAACTAATACTGAACATCTAAACAGCCACTGGCAACCAGAAGCATCTATGGATCTAAAACGATAATTTTAGAACCATGGATCCTGTAAATTATTTAGGTAAAATGCAGTTTCGCAGCTTTTCATCATCATCAGATATGACCCATTTGGATGTTCAGAGACTCTGTAGTGAAAATGGAAACACTGCCGTTCAACAACAAATTGTTCATGTTCAGTTAATGATGTATTTTGCTGAAAAAGTCACTTTTTCTTCAGTTTTCTCTCTTTTAAAATAATAACTTTTGAATTTACTCTGAGCTTTTATGAACATCTACAAAATTAACGATGTAAATATCAGACAATACCTGATTTTCACTGGAAAACATAAAATGCAGAGGGCAATATTATAATTAAAGGTGATAAATCATTGGTTAAATGTAGAGAAATATTCATTCTTATATCACCACAAAAGGGTTAACCAACATTTTTAGCTGTCAACTATTAAAATAAGTTGTTTATATTTTAATTATTAATCACATATTATTAAGAAAAAGGTCATAACGCTCTGACTTCAGCTTTTTCCATTACCTTTTACTGTTTTTTTTCCATGATGATGAATACTGAACAAAACATTTTAAGTTGTGTTTCAAAATAGACATTTGAGAATACTTATGTTTTGTGGTGTTTTATAGACAACACATCTTTTTTATTTATCATGCTAACAATGAATAACATGGAAAATGATGTCAGCTGCAGTTGAATCATCATTAACCCATAAAGACCCAAGTACAACTTTTATGGCAGTTATGATTTTTTTAATCTATATTTAACTTTTCTTAAGTGATTTATCAGCCTTTATTGTAGCATTATCTTCTTTATTTTGCGTTTTTTCAGTGAAAAGCATGTATTTTCCTATATTTTATTCATTAATCATGTAGATGTTTGTAAAAGCTCAGATTAAAGTTGAGGGTTATTATATCAAAATCAGAGAAAAGTGAAGAAAAAGTGACTTTTTCAGCAAAGATATCAATAACTGAATGTGAAAACAAGTGTTTCCATCTACTGCCATTGATCCAACTCCATGGGTTTTACTTTTGAATTAATGTTGTAGAAGATGACGGTGTTTCCATGTTCACTACGAAGCCTCTGAACGTCCAAATGGGTCATATCTGATGACCATGAAAAGATGACAAACTGCATTTTACACCAATTATTTATATATATTGATAGAATTAATGGATCGATAGTTATTTCATGTTTTATATCAGTAAATGATATTGGTCACCAGTGGGTGTTTGGATCTTTATAGGTTAAGGCAATTTTTTATTGAATTTGTGCCTTGTTGTTTATAAGTAACACACACTGCATTTTACACCTATTATTTACACTTATTAATAGGTTTAGTGGTTCAGAAGATATTAAACATTTAACACCAGTAGATGATTTTGGTTGATAGTGGATGTTTGTGTGTTTATGGATTAAAAATCAGTTTGTTTCATTTATGTGTTAACCCTTTGATGCATGAATTATTTGTCAATTATTAGTTACCTTAGTCAAGATTTTTTTTTTCCTGAGTGTTTTTATTCCTCTTTAGACATGAAAAAAAACAAAAAACAAAAAACAAACAATGAGATAGAATTTTTTTTTTTTTTTTAAATGAACCTATTTTTCATAGAGTTATGAAAATGTCCACTCATTTGGACACCATGTGTTTAATTTTTGAAGCAAAGAAACATGTATTTAAAACACAATATCAGAAAGTGATATACTGTGTGAAAACGATGAAATAAAAACATTTTAATGCAGCTAATCTGATGTTTTCTCACCTTTTATCATGCTCTAATACTAGTTCTTACTCACGTCATGGAGATAATATTAAAAAACAACTTTTTTGTTTCAGAAAAGTGTTAATTACAGTCTAATAACAATTAGCAACTGATTTACACTCAATCATGTTAGTGCAGATCAGGTTTATCAAGAAGTTACAGTAATGGTATGAATGTCAGTGTATGGGATGGTGCCTAAGTGTCCACTGTGTTGGCTGATATGAAACTAAAACAACAAAACCCATGAATATACAAGAGAACAGCTGGAGAAGAACTGTCCACTGGAGTGACCACTATGCATGAAAGGGTTAAATTCAGTTTAGCAGTTAAGTAAAGAATTGACATTTTATATGCTATTAACCCTTTCATGCATGAATTATAAGAACCTTAGTCAATATTTTTTTCTTGAGTGTTTTTATTCCTCTTTAGGCACGAAAAAAACAATGCAATTTAATTTATTTATTTATTTTTTTTATGAACCTATTTTTCATGGAGTTACAAAAATGTCCACTCAGCTGGACACCATGTGTTTAATTTTTGAAGCAAAGAAACATGTATTTGAAACTCATCATCAGAGTGATATACTGTGTGAAAACTATGAAATAAAAACATTTTTAATGCTGCTAATTGCTACATCGCTAATGTTTTCTCACATTTTATCATACTCTAATTTTAGTTATTACTCATTTCTTGGAGATAAAATCCTCCTGAGACCCAGGAATTTGACAGTTTTAGCTTTTTTACATTAAAAAATTGTCTTGATTGGAAACTGCATAGTGCAACAGTTTTTTCAGATACATTTTTAAAATAATTTTTATTTATTGATTGATTTTGTAATGGAATGTCCTTTGTAATGGACAGCATTTTTGAAGTAAAACTGTCAAACTTTTGTCCCCTACAGAGGACAAAATGCATTACTGAGTCTCAGGAGGATATGCAAAAAAAAAAAAAAAAAAAATCTTTCATAAAACTGTTACTTACAGTCTAATAAGAATTACCAACTGATTTCCACTAAGACATGTTACTGCAGATCAGGTTTATCATGAGCAGCAAAGTTACAATAATTGTATGAATTGCAGTGTTTGGGAGGATGCATATGCGTCCACTGTGTTGGCTGATATAAAACTAAAACAACAGAATCTCACAGAATATCCGTCCACTGGAGTGACCACTATGCATGAAAGGGTTAAAATGTATAAACCACTTAAGTATTTTTAAGTATCTATTATTATTGTGCAGTTTTAGCTGAGGTTTAGAAGAATTAAGGAGCAAAATGTCAAATAGATAGATCAGATTTTTTTCATTCCCTCTGTCTGGATTCCCTCTGCTGTCGTTGCTATGAGTGATTGAATAAGGATTAGTTTGGCTGTTTCGTCCCCCACACCCTCCCCTCCCAGTGACACAGTTGAGAAACACCGAGGATCTGTGGGCAAGACAATAGAGCATTTCACCGGGCACAAACAGCCTCCCTCTCTGCAAAGCATTTCCAAACCATGACTCTGAAGATGCCATTTCATAACCGTTTCCCCCTCCAGCGCCGATCATCACACTTTGAACCACATACCCTAATAATCATTACACAGACAACAAACACCAGCACCGCCCAAAAACTACAGTCATAATGAGCCATGTGAACAAATCAGACTGGGAAAGTCTTCGTAAACACTTCACCCATGACTCCAGTCATCAGTCATTTCTAAACGCCTTTGTCCTCTGCATGTTTGCAAACACTTACAGACAAACACACTCACAGAAAAAAAATGCCTCTGGATACACACAGGGCAAGACCAGACCTGCAGAGGTAAATAAGTTATGTAGAGGATCACCCTGAGTGGAAAATGAGGAATGTACTGCATCTTATCCGTCACACTGGAAGGAAGGACGCAAAGAAAACTCCCTTCCTTAGTTTGGCTTTTTTGGACCAATGACAACAGAGTCTGACAAGTTCTGTCCCAGTGCAGTTTTCACCAAGTTAGACTGAAAAAGTTTAATTATTGGCAAAAAATAACACTTTTCCCTTGAGTCACCTTCTCTAAAAGATGTACACTGTAAAAAAAAAAAATTGTAATTTAACAGAATTTTCACTGTTTATTTTACAGATTTTTCCTGTATTTTTAAGGTTCAGGAAAATATCAATGAAATTACAAAAACAGACTGTGATTTTACATGTCAAATGTAAAATAACATGAAAAAACTGTAACTGTGAATAACCATAAAATTTCCATTTTTTAAAAGTTTTTTTTTTTTTTCCACAGAAAAACACAGTTAAAATACATTTGTAAATGTATCATAGGTTCACAAATATTTATTTTCTATTCATGAGATTAAACTGTTAATTTAAAGTTTAATACTGTAAAAAAAATAATAAAATGAGATAAAATTACTGACAATTAACTGTAAAAGAAGTACTTGTTCTGTAAGTTTAACAAGACTTGTTTGTTAATTGACAAATATCTTGTGTAATTATAGGAGGTTTCACAACAAAAATGTTGAATAAATGTATTTGTGTGAATGTATGACATGTATAAGCACTGATAAACTGTCCAAATACAGTTTTTATCAGTGGATTGTACAATTTAGTGTCATTGAAAATTCTATCTATCTATCTATCTATCTATCTATCTATCTATCTATCTATCTATCTATCTATCTATCTATCTATCTATCTATCTATCTATCTATCTATCTATCTATCTATCTATCTATCTATCTATCTATCTATCTATCTATCTATCTATCTATCTGACCTTAAACCTTTCATGCATGAATTATGAAAACTTGTATCAAGATTTTTTTCCTGAGTGTTTTTATTCCTCTTTAGCCATTAAAAAACAATGCAATTGAAAAAAAAAATTCTGAACCTATTTTTTATGGAGTTGCAAAAATGTCCACTCAGCTGGACGTCATGAATTTAATTTTTGAAGCAAATAAACGTGTATTTACTGATATACTGTGTGAAAACATTTTTAATGCTGCTAATCTGATGTTTTGTCACATTTTAACATACTCTAATACTAGTTATTACTCACTTCATGGAGATAATATTAAAAAAACACATTTTGTAAAAAAAAACAAAAAAAAAACAAAAAAAAAAAAAAAAAACCCTGTTAATTACAGTCTAATAACAATATCAAGCAATTTTTTTACACTTAAAGATGTTACTGCAGATTAGGTTTATCAAGAACAGCAAATTTACAATAACAGTATGAATTGCAGTGTATGGGATGACGCATAAGTGTCCACTGTGTTGGCTGATATGGAACTAAAACAACAAAATCCATGAATATATAAGAGAACAGCTGGAGAATAACTGTCCACTGGAGTGACCGCTATGCATGAAAGGGTTAACTTGAGCTTTTCAGAGTTCAATTTTAAATTATTATTATTTGAATTAATTAAATACAGAAAAATAACTGATTTTCACTTTAAACTGTAAAATACAGAACATAATATTAGAATAAATGGTGAAAAACTACTTAAGAACGGGTTAAAAACAGAGGAAATTTCATTTGGGAACTGACAGAAAATTAGCTCTGGGTCTTTATGGGTTAAATGCATCACACTGGACCTTTTTATTATGTGGATTACACACAGGGGTAAAACCCATGGAGTTGGATCAATGACAGTGGATGGACACACTGGGTTTATGTTCAATTAATGATAGATTTTACAGAAAATGTGACTTTTTGTTCAGTTTTTGTCTGTTTTTGATATAATGACCCTCAACCTTCTTGTACTGCTGCTGTAGTAATGAAACAATTTCCTGCAAAGGATCAATAATCTATCTATCTATCTATCTATCTATCTATCTATCTATCTATCTATCTATCTATCTATCTATCTATCTATCTATCTATCTATCTATCTATCTATCTATCTATCTATCTATCTATCTATCTATCTATCTATCTATCTATCTATCTATCTATCTATCTATCTATCTGTGTGTGTGTATATATATATGTGTGTGTGTATATATATATATATATATATATATAAAATATATATATATATATATATATATATATATATATATATATATATATATATATATATATATATATATATAATATATATATATATATATATATATATATTTTTTTTTTTTTTTTTTTTTTAATTAATTAATTAATTAATTTATAGGTAATATGATTGTTTTAATACATGTAAATATTCTTTATTAAACATTAAAAAGTAAGAAAAAAAAAGCAAAATCTCATGTAAAGTTTGTGCAAAAAACTGTATTTTAATTGTGGAAAATTACCGTATTTTTATGAGATGGTTATTTTCCATTATTTAACGGTATTTTTTCGGCACCCCTGCTGCTAGAATAATACTCCTTTTTTATGTTTTTTTTTTTTTTTCAGTGTAGGTTGTAACTAAGGGTACCAGGATGATAACTGAAACAGCTTTTGCACGCTGTTATGGAACATAACTAAGTACTTATACTCAAGGACAGCTCTTATAAAATCTACTTGACTCTAAAGCAGAGGTATCAAACTTATTTTATTTCATGGGCCATGTAAAGGTCAATTTTTTTTTTTTTTCTTTTAATTTATTTAATCTTTATTTGACCAGGAAAAAAGATCCCATTGAGATTAAGAACCTCTTTTTAAGGGAGTCTTGGCCAAGAGGCAGCATGAAATACAACACACAGTTACAACACGCAGTTACAACATACAGTTACAACATACAATAAGTTGATCTACAGCAGGAAATAATAACACAATAACTTACAAATAATGACAACTCCAAAATTTTCTCTTTGTTTTAGCACAAAAAAGTCTAATAACAGTATGAAGATGTTTACATTTGCATATTAGAATAGAATATCTTCACTGTCATTGTAACAAGTACAACAAAATTTAAAAGTGACATCCAATCTGTACATATAAAATATAAAAATGTACTATAAACATAAATAAAAGCAGCTAAAATAAGTGGTGCCAGGCACAACAAACCCCACCCCTCGCACATATTGTCGCTTATTTTGGCATCGATCCAGCTGATGTCATCATGTTTATGTGTGTGTGTGTGTGTGTGTTCCAAGTTTGAAGTAAATTGAAACAAAATTGATGTTTTTATAGACATTTGAAATGTCACCCATTATAAGTAAATGGGAGAATTTTTTTTTTTTTTTTAAATTCATAAAAAATGTGAACTTTGACCTATTTTTCTAAAAATGTAATGACATCTATTCTGTGTCACTGGCACTGTGTCACTGTGTCTATAAACCAAATTTGGTATGAATTCAAGCAACAGTTTTGCTGCTAAAGACATTTGAAATTGTGCCCATTATAAGTAAATGGGGTTTTTTTTTTTTTTTGTTAATTCATAAAAATTTGAACTTTGACCTACTTTTCCCAAAATGTAATCACATCTATTCTGGGTGACTGGCAATCTATAAACCCAATTTGGTCTGAATTCAACCAATTGTTTTGCTGCTAGAGTGTTAACAAACAAACAAACAAAGATAGGTATACAAACACAAGCACAAACCCATCACTCACACACAAGCACACATTCTGTTATTGCACTTAACCATAAACAAAAAAATAAGAATAACCTAAAAATTCATGAAAAAACAGACTTCTTAAGAAAAATAAGTACAATTTTAACAATATTACGTCTCAGCTTATCATTTACTCATGTGTATTACAACTTACAAATCATAGTGAATCTACAAAGACACAAAACATTTAGTAACAGGCATCTGGAACTGAAATATATAGTATTTGACTTTATGATCAAAGCAACCTGTCAAGACTCAGACTGTCAGTGTCTTCTGTCTAATTTGTCTACTTTGCAAATTCCTCCTGTGGGCCAGATTGAACCTTTTGGAGGTCCAGTTTTGGACCACAGGCCGTATGTTTACCACCCCTCCTCTAAAGCAGGGGTGTCAAACTCATGTTCTTTCAGGGGTCATATTCAGCCCAGTTTGATCTCCAGTGGACCAGACCAGTCAAATAATAACAGCCTATAAATAAAAAAAATAAAATAAAATAAAAGCCTATAAATAAATAAAAGCCTATAAATAATGACAACTCCAAATTTTTCAGTGCAAAAAATAACATTAAATGATGAAACTATTTCTATCCAAAGAAAAAAGATGTGAATAACTGGAAAATTTCTGAAGAAAAATAAGTACAATTTGATCAATATTCTGCCTCAACTTATGATTTATACATGTGCATTACGGATCAGATCTACCAAGGCACAAAACAGGCAGAATAATGTTAAAATTGCACTTATTTTTCTTTAGACATTCCAGGTTGTTCATATTTGTTCAGCTTATTGATATTTTCTTGTTAAAGGATATCAGAATTTAATGTTCTTCGCAATAAATCAAAAGAGAAAAAAATTGGAGTTGCTATTCTTTAGAGGCATAATATCATATTATTTTTCTCACATTAAACCAAGAAGAACATTTGGAGTCATTATTTCTAGGTTATTATGCTATTATTTTTGAGTTTGACACCCTTGACTGTTAATATCTTCAGGGTAATTTCTGCATTTTGCACTTTGTAAATTCCTCCTGTGGGCCAGGTTGGAACCTTTGGCGGGCCGCTTTTGGCCCCCGGGCCATATGTTTACCACCCCTCCTCTAAAGTATTTCCAATTTCTATTGTATGCTTCTACTCCCCTACATCTTGGAGACAAATAACACTGGTCTACAATTTTTTAGAAATGATTTGCTTCAGAGATTAAATGTGCTAAATGTTACGTATTTTAATAAGATTAATTGGAAAATAAATGACAAAAGTGCCGGTTTGCTGATGTTTTCAAGGTATATGATTAAGTGTTATTACACATATATATTGGTTTATGTACATTTATATAATAGTTTTATAAATCTTCCACTAAATAGAACCTGTAAAGTGAATGTATTCTAATGTGCAGACAGTGTTTTGAAGTAGATCTTGTAGCTCTGAGACAAATATTCCTTTTGAGTCAAACCCATTCTCTCGTTAATTCTTGAATTTCACATTTTGACCCAAGGCTGTATCTTGGAAAGTTCAGCCAACCAGCATTTTTGACTTGATTTTTCTTTATCAGTGACTCTCATGTGGTAAAATTTCATTACTTTTATTCTGGAAGCATTTTCCTTGTAGACCAGTGTAATGTACCTTTTAGCTCACTGAATGTGTTTGGCACAATCAGTTCCTTCTCATATTTTCATCCCTTTCCTGTGAAAATGTAATATCTCCAAACATGTTGGTCTCACATTTTTGTGATAATCTGGAGGATAACATGTTCATGGTCAACATGTCAAACATTTCTGTCCTTCAGGATAAAATTCAGAGTTCTTAAATGAGACAGAAATGAGAAAAACTGACTCTAACTCACTAGAACCTTCTGCTATAACAGTGCAGACAGACTCAAATATTTAAAGGACAAATCTGACACACTTTCTCCATTTTATGCGCGTTTATACTTCTACACCTCATATCAGGAGCAAATATTATTCTTTTCATCTCCACTATGTTTTTCTAAAAGCTTTAGTTCCTTTCACAGTTTTTCATTCTCTTCCTGTTCAGCGATGGATGGAACAGATCACAGTGTGGTATTTTACTTTTACTCAGATCATGGGTCTTAATACTTCTGACACCACTCATGTTTTAATGGACACTACAGTCATAATCCAAATACTATGATAGTTACTGTACTAATTAAAATATTTCAGCTGCAACAACTTCTTTAACCATAACTGATGTAATAAGTAACTTCTCTTTTCTTACAACCATCAGTTTAATATAAAACTTAAAAATTAAAGGGGTCGTATTTTGCTAAACCCACTTTTATTAGACTTTGGTTCATTTATTTGTGTATTTGGACCATAACAGTTCCAAAAGTTTGAATTTGAACCCTCCAGGTGCTGCAAAGCTATCTTTATATCCATTCCAGCAAAAATCGAGTGGATTTCTACAACCTGTTTTAATTCCTGCTTAATTTGTTACGTCTATAAATAGTTACATCACAACATTTGCACATATAAGGTCAAGACTTCCGACAAACATTTCTCTGAGTACGACAATTGATTGTCAGCAGCAGCGGTTGTAGTAAAAACTGAAAATATGTCCAAACTTTGAGCTGATTACCTAAAATGTTCAGTTGTTGGTTGAACAAGACAGAGCAGCACAGCCAACAACCTGGAGGGGGTGGGGCATGAAGTGGTTCATTTGCTTTTAAAGGGCCAGTGTTCAAAATGACCTTTCTGGTGTCATTACTCAGAAATAGGGTTGAAGATGGACTTGTGGAGTTGAATTAATGAAAAATTCAGACCCAAGCAGAGCATTTACATCAGGGCTCTCAAACTCATTTTCTTTCAGGGGCCACATTCAGCCAGATTTGATCTGAAGTGGGCCGGACCAGTAAAATAATAACATATAAATATTGACAACTCTAAATTTTTGTCTTTGTTTTAGTGTAAAGAAAAAAAAACATTAAATTATAAAAATGCTTGCTTTTATAAACTATCCAAACAAAAAAGATGTGAATAACCTGAAAAACCTGAAATTTCTTAAGAAAAATAAGTGCAATTTTAACATTATTCTGCCTCAACTTATCGTTTCTACATGTGCATTATGGATCCAATCTACAAAGACATTAAACACTTAGTAACAGGCAGAAAATAGTTAAAATTGTGCTTCATTTCTTTAGACATTTCAGGTTGTTCATATTTGTTCAGGTTATTCACATTTTATTGTTACAGGATAGTTTGTAAATGTAAACATTTTCATAATTTAATTTTATTTTTTGCACTAAAACAGAGAAAACTAGAAGCACTCGGAGAGCGCAGACCTCCGCCAAGGCTGATCAGTGGCCCCCCCCGTGGGCCCCCCCATCCCCGATCACCACCAAAATGTAATCATTTCTTCCTTATCCCATTTCCAACAAACCCTGAAAATTTCATCCAAATCTGTCCATAACTTTTTGAGTTATGTTGCACACTAACGGACAGACAAACAAACAAACAAACAAACAAACAGACAGACAGACAGACAGACAGACAAACAAACCCTGGCAAAAACATAACCTCCTTGGCGGAGGTAAAAATTTGAAGTTGTTAATTCAAGATTTTTTGTTTAGTTAAAAATTTTTTGCTAAATGTAAGATGTTTTTTTTTGCTTAATTCAAGATTTTTTTTTTTGCTTAATTCAATTCAAGACTGTGGAATTTTTGACTTTGCAAAAACATCCCACAGGCCAGATTGGAACCTTTGGCGGGCCACATGTTTGAGACCCCTGATTTACTGTTTATGTAGACCACAGTGAAATGTTTTAAAAATGCATAATTCCATTTAAAAAAGCTAAATATCACTAATCTAAACTGTGCTTCAATGGAAAAAGGTCATGTAGTCTGATGAATCCAGATTGACCCAGTTCCAGAGTGACAAAGAGGCAGATAAAATGATTACCCATCATGCCTAGTGCCTACAGAACAAGCCTGTGGGAGCAGTGTTAAAATCTGGGGTTGAATCACTTGATCAGATCTAGGTTCAGCTACATTTCAGGTCATTTTACTTCCTGAATATAATGAATAACCAGGTCTGAACATCAGTGTTTTTTTTTCTGACAGTCCCAGGATTCATTCAGTGCACATTATGAAAGAGTGGTTCAGGAAGCATGAAGCAAAATGTCATGCATGGATTATCAATTCATGGTTTTATAAGCACTACCTCCAGGTGTGGTATATCTACAAAGTACATATGTTGTAATTTAACCTGTAACTACAGTGGCTAAAGTTCCATTTTTGGTCCAGGTCTTGTCACAAGGTTATTATTGTTAACAAAAACTGACGAAATGACGAAAATGGGACAAAAAGGTTGAAAACAACTGGTTTAATATTTAACTCTGTGTTGGGTTTTAAGAGCCTGTACTATCATCCATTTCATCAAAATTTTCATAACTAAAGCTGTGAGACAAGTGTAATGGTATAAAAAGTACAATATTTAACTCTGAGGTAGTGGAATTGAAGTATAAAGTTAAATTTATGGGAGTACTGTAGTAAAAGAATCTCAAATATATGCGTAATACCTGAGTTCATTTAAGTACTTGATTAGATTTGATCGTTTATAAAGATACAAATAAAAACATTTAAAAAAAAACCCAAAATAAAACCCCTGTTATAATTTGCATTTTGATACAATTTTATCCCACAAAAACACTATTTAAATGACAAAAACAAGAATTGTGAAAACATTTTTGTTAACTGAAATAAATAAAAACTATAATTAAAAGAAAAAACAATTACAAACTGAGACTGTATTGTGTGCTTACAAAACTAACTAAAACGTATAAAAATTGTGGATGAAATTCCCTTCGTTTTCGTCTTCGTCAATGTCGGATTGATACGAAATTGATTTATTTTGCTCGAGCTATTTTAGCTAGCGGCACCATACAACACTTCACGGTCCGTCACTTGTGGTTTCCAGTCGTCTTCTGGTCCCCACTCTTCCTGGAAACATGGAGACTAAAGTTGGGAGAAAGCAGCAGAGTCCTGTCTGGGATTTATTTGAATATGACGACAGAGAAGAAGAGAAAAGATATTTTAAAAAAAAACTACAACTAATACTAAAGGTAAACTAAAACTAAGCATTTACAAAAAATGAAAACTAATAAATCTAGCAAACCTGCTCTAAAAACTAATTAAAACTAACTGAATTTTAGAAAAAAACGAGTCAAAACTAAATAAAACTAAACTATAATGAAAAATCCAAACCTATTAGAACCTTGGTGCTTAATGTCATGCCCTCTCTCTCCTACCTGTCCTATCCCTGTCTCACACTGTATTAACAATATATGCTTCCATTAAACTCATATCAGAATACATTTTGTTTAAGGAATGTAAATGGAAACAAAATGACTGTAAACTGAAGGCAAAGAAATGATTATTCAAGGAAAAAATGACAGAAAGACATTTTAGAAGCTGCAACTACCAATATTTTTGCTGATGAATAAACTTTTAATTATATTTGTGGTTAATTGATTAGTTGTTTGGTTGATAAAATATCAGAAAATATCAGTATTTCCCAAAATCCAAGATGTCATGTTTACTCTAAACTCCAAAAATATTCACTTTACTCTCACAGAGTGAAGAAACAAAAAATATTAATGTTTAAGAAGTTGGAAGTGGATGATTTGGACTAATCTAAAAAATATATAATACACTACTCATCACTGTACTAGTTATTTTACATTCAGATATTTAGAAATATAATGTAATTGTTTTAATATTATATTTTTTGTAACTGATCAAAAAAAAAAAAAAAAAATTAGTTAATAAATAAAATGACCAAGAAGTTGATAAAAGAAATGAACAAAATTATTAAGAAAATCAACAAAAATCTTCCAAAAATTGTTACGAAAATTAACAAAAATGATTAAAATGAGAATGAAAATGAAAAAATATTAAACAAAATATTCAAGTAAATGAACAAAAATGATCCAAAAAATAAGCTAATGAACAAAAATAACCAAACGAAAAGGAAAATTAACAAAATAATCAAAAGAATGAACGAAAATCCTCTTAAGAAATTATTCAAACTGGGTAACTGATCATTAAACTAGTTGACACCTACCAGATTAATCAATAAATCATCACAGTGCTAGTTATTTTACATTCATATATTTAGAAATATTTTGTTATTGTTCTAATATTATATTTTTTGTAACTGATAAAAAAAAATTAGTAAATAAATAAAATGACCAAGAATTTGATAAAAGAAATGAAGAAAACTATTGAGACAATGAATGAAAATCATCCAAAAATTGTTACGAAAATTTACAAAAAAGATTAAAATGAGAATGAAAATGAACAAATATTAAACAAAATTTCAAGTAAATAAACAAAAATGATCCAAAAAATAAGCTAATGAACAAAAATAACCAAACGATAAGAAAAATTAACAAAAAAAATTAAGAAAATAATCAAAAGAATGAACAAAAAACCTCTTAAGAAATTATTCAACCTGGGTAACTGATCATTAAACTAGTTGACACCTACTAGATGAATCAATAAATCATCACAGTGCTAGTTATTTTACATAGAAATAGTGTGTAATTGTAGGTTTTTAGACTTTTTGGAATGTTTAGTCTTGGGATCGTCTCCATCCAAACAGCACCATCACTTCCTGAACATCTCCAGACTCTTCTAAAGTTCATAAAAGGCCAAAAACCCTCTAATCAGCTCTGGACAAATGTTTCCTCTGTTGACTTAAGAGTTAAAGATATTCTTTACCGTTCCTGGTTTTTACAGCTGTACTGACATAACGGACCCAATAAAGATAATGACTATTTGTCATCCTGAAGGTGCACTCGACCGCAGCCTATCTGAGTTTATCTGGGCCTGAAGTGGTGGTCAAAGCAAACACTGCACTGTTTGGGGATTTGGTGTTGGAGACTCAGACATTCCTGCACAAAGACGTGTCACAAAAATACCGAGTAAACACAAGAGGTGAGAGATGAACTGGAACAGCGTGAGTGCATGACAAGTCAGTGAAAACAAAGGTTGATCTGACAGAAACAAAACACACTTTACACTATTTTTTTGCACCTTTTCATACAGTATTATTTTTTTAACCTCAAGAGCTGCAGATGACGCTTTCCAGGTTTGAAGCCTCATTTTCATCCTCATATAAACTGGACTGACTGAGCTGTTTTGTCCTTCAAATACCCCAAAGGTCATTATTATTCTGATCTAATTTATTACTTTATTTACGTGTGAAATGGGGGTAAACATTCCAACTATCCTGTTAGGTCTAGGATTAGTCATTCATTATTTTTTTTTAATATTAACCCTTTCATGCATGAATTATGAGAACCTAAGTCAATATTTTTTTCTTGAGTGTTTTTTTTGGTTTGTTTGTTTCTTCATTTAGGCATAAAAAAACTATGCAATTGATTTTTTTTCACAAAGTCACAAAAATGTCCACTCAGCTGGACACCATGTATTTAATTTTTGAAGCAAAGAAACATGTATTTAAAACCCATCATCAGAAAGTGATATACTGTGTGAAAAATTTGAAATAAAAACATTTTTTAATGCCGCTAATCCCTTTATCTCACATTTTAACATACTCTAATACTAGTTGTTACTCATTTCATGGAGATAATATGCAAAAAAAACCAAAAACTTTTTGTTCAAGAAAACTGTTAACCCTTCCATGCATGAATTATGAGCACCTGAGTCAAGATTTTTTTCCTGAGTGTTTTTATTCGTCTTTAGGCATTAAAAAAAATGCAATTGATTTTTTTTTTTTTTTTTTATGAACCTGTTTTTCATGGAGTTACAGACAAACACATCTGCTCAGCTGGACACCATGCATTTAATTTTTGAAGCAAAGAAACATGGATTTAAAACCCATCATCAGAAAGTGATATACTGTGTGAAAACTATTCATTTATTCATTAATTTTTTGTTTATTTCAAGCTTTTACAGAATAAATGCAAATTTAAAATTCCAAAATCATTCATCTACACTCAAAAAGGAGTGGGAAGAAGAAAAACTATGAAACAAAAACATTCTTCATGCAGCTAATCTGATATTTTCTCGCATTTTAACATACTCTAATATTAGTTATTACTAACTTCATGGAGATAATATGCAAAAAAAAAAATTTTTTTTGCTTAAGAAAAATGTTAATTACAGTCTAATAACAATTAGCAATTGATTAAAAATGTATTTTTTCAGATCAGGTTTATCAAGAACAGCAAGGTTACAGAAATGGTATGAATTGCAGTGGATGGGATGATGCATAAGTGTCCACTGTGTTGGCTGATATAATGATAATAATAATAATTGTGTTTATAAAGCACTTTTCATTCAGCTGAATCTCAAAGTGCTACAGAGAGAGTATATGGAACTAAAACAACAAAACCTATGAATATGCAAGAGAACAGCTGCACAATAACTGTCCACTGTAGTGACCACTATGCTTGAAAGGGTTAATTATAGTCTGATAACAATTAACAACTGATTTACACTCAAACATGTAACTGCAGATCAGGTTTATCAAGAACAGCAAAGTTACAGTAATGGTATGAATTGCAGTGTTTGGGATGATGCTTAAGTGTCCACTGTGTTGGCTGATATGGAACTAAAACAACAAAACCCATGAATATACATAAGAACAGCTGTAAAATAACTGTCCACTGGAGTGACAACTATGCATGGAAGGGTAAAAGCATGTTAAAAACAAGTAAAATTCCACAAAAAAGAAAATAAAAGAAAAATATGTGACCATTTTTCCTTCTTTGTCTTCTTTATGTTTTGGTGTTTGCTTTGTGAATGCCAGTCAAAGTACAAATACCATCCAGTTTGATAAAGTAACCAAAAAAACACCCCCCAGTTGTGAACAATTTACCTAAATTACACAAAGCTGTGAGTCATACTTGCTCTATCTGTAATACTAATACTAATACTAATAATGAAAATCTATCTATAAATCCCCTGGAGGTAATAGTTTGATAGTGAAGTATTGTAAAATTGATTTTGAAGATAAGCTAAAGCCTCATATTATATTTAAATGCATTAATGAACAGAAGAAAAAGTTTTGATTTAGTCTCCCGTCAGTCTCATTGAACTTACAGTAATGAGTGTTTGGAAAAATCATAATAAGATCCTTTAAGTATGTACTAGTATGAGAAATACACTGTAAAAAATTAATGCAGAATTAACACTAAGAAGTTGTAAAATTGCAACATAAAAAAACCTGTAAGTGAAAATACAACGCAAAGTTGTGTATTTGAAAAGATTTTTGAGTTAACGATTAAATCAAATATAGCTGTAGTTTTTACAGGAAGAGTATGTGAACAAAACTAGATTTGTATGTAGACGTTATGTATTTCTATTGTTTTTAGAAAATAAAACTGTAAATTGAAAAACAATGTGGTGCCGTTTAAACTGTAAGACCATAATGTTGACATAACAGCCTATTCTCATACTTTTTTTTTAAATGAAAAAGCAATAAAAAAAAAAAATATATATGAATTTAACATTTTAAACATATAAATATCACCGAAATCCAATGTTAAATCTACATGTTAAAAATGTTAAATCTACATGTTTAAAATGTTAAATCTACATGTTACTCTGTAAATATGTTATGGTTTGATGTGTTTTTTCACAGTATTTTTCTGGTAACCACAGTTGCCAGTTCTGTAAAAACAATGTGATATTTTTTTTTTTACAGTGTAGAAGTGTTGACGATTCAGTAAAATGAGCCCTGTCAGGGTTTTATTATCATATATGACATTTTTTAAAATTTATTCACCAGCTGCATAATGTGTATGTTGGATTTCACTACTGTATGTTCAAGGTGGAGCTCATCTGACCTATTTTTATATAATGTTAATAATGCATCATATTCTATAAGATCATCATATGTTTGTAGTGTTGTTCTGTGAGTAAACCAGAAAACTACCTCTGTTTTCAGTTTGTCACAATGCATTTTCCCTCTTGGATTGGAAGGAAAATGCATTAAAGTGTACCTGTAGTGAATTTTCATAGTTAGCTATTTCAAAAGATCACTTATAATACTAGCGGTTCCATTAGCTAACTTTTGTCATAGCCCGAGTACTCAGTCACTGCTCTGTCAGTCAGACATGTTGCCTCCTTCACTGGCTGTTCCAGCACCAGTAGAGATGCGCAGTCCTTGGTTTGTCCGATTACGTGGACTACGATCCCGTGCAGCAGACACCTGGTCACCTATTGGATCAGACAGGTAACCATTTACATCCATTTCCTCAAAATTGCTAGCCATAGTTTGCTTCTTAAGCATATGCTTTCCACTCAATCTTGCTCACTGACTGCTGCTTGTTTACTTTCACTCAATCACCCAGAATCAATGGTGATACGTCACTTCTGGCTGACAGTGGCTGCTCCCCATAGGTTCTACCCCTGTGTGTAATCCACATAATAAAAAGGTCCAGTGTGATGCATTTAACCCATAAAGACCCAGAGATAATTTTCTGTCAGTTCCCAAATGAAATTTCCTCTGTTTTTAACCCGTTCTTAAGTAGTTTTTCACCATTTATTCTAATATTATGTTCTGTATTTTACAGTTTAAAGTGAAAATCAGTTATTTTTCTGTATTTAATTAATTTAAACAATAATAATTTAAAATTGAACTCTGAAAAGCTCAAGTTAACCCTTTCATGCATAGCGGTCACTCCAGTGGACAGTTCTTCTCCAGCTGTTCTCTTGTATATTCATGGATTTTGTTGTTTTAGTTCCATATCAGCCAACACAGTGGACACTTACGCATCATCCCATACACTGCAATTCATACTGTTATTGTAAATTTGCTGTTCTTGATAAACCTAATCTGCAGTAACATCTTTAAGTGTAAAAAAATTGCTTGATATTGTTATTAGACTGTAATTAACAGGTTTTTTTTTTTTTTTTTACAAAATGTGTTTTTTTAATATTATCTCCATGAAGTGAGTAATAACTAGTATTAGAGTATGTTAAAATGTGACAAAACATCAGATTAGCAGCATTAAAAATGTTTTCACACAGTATATCAGTAAATACACGTTTATTTGCTTCAAAAATTAAATTCATGACGTCCAGCTGAGTGGACATTTTTGCAACTCCATAAAAAATAGGTTCAGAATTTTTTTTTCAATTGCATTGTTTTTTAATGGCTAAAGAGGAATAAAAACACTCAGGAAAAAAATCTTGATACAAGTTTTCATAATTCATGCATGAAAGGTTTAAGGTCAAATAGATAGATAGATAGATAGATAGATAGATAGATAGATAGATAGATAGATAGATAGATAGATAGATAGATAGATAGATAGATAGATAGATAGATAGATAGATAGATAGATAGATAGATAGATAGATAGATAGATAGATAGATAGATAGATAGATAGATAGATAGATAGATAGATAGATACTTTATTGATCCTTTGCAGGAAATTGTTTCGTTACTACAGCAGCAGTACAAGAAGGTTGAGGGTCATTATATCAAAAACAGACAAAAACTGAACAAAAAGTCACATTTTCTGTAAAATCTATCATTAATTGAACATAAACCCAGTGTGTCCATCCACTGTCATTGATCCAACTCCATGGGTTTTACTGGTGAATCAACGTTGTAGAAGATGAGCGTGTTTCTACGGTAACTACAGAGCCTCTGAACGTCCAAATAGGTCATATCTGATGACCATGAAAAGATGACAAACTGTATTTTACACCAATTATTAACATATATTGATAGAATTTATGGATTCATAGTTATTTCACTTTTTATATCAGTAAATGATATTGGTCACCAGTGGATGTTTGGGTCTTGATGAGTTAAAGCAATTTTTTACTGAATTTGCGCCTCTGTTGCTTATAAATAATACACAAAACACAATTAATGCCGTAAACATTACTTGTACAGGTACACTTTACGTATTTTTAAGAGTTTCTTTAGCTTAAGAAGGAGGAGAATATTACACTGAACCCATGAAGGAATCCTACAGGTTATCACAAACTTTTGGGGGAAAAATGTCACAAAAGCTGTCAAACAGATGTAGTGGAATAGGGAGTATAATATTTGTGATCAAAATGAAGCATAACATGGAAATATACAAGTAAAGTACATTAGAGGTTAATCACATCATTAATAAGACAGAAAAGAAGCTTGAATACAATAATCTGTTGTAGGTTTTTGGACTTTTGCTCTGATTTTGGATTTTTCTGAGAAGTTTTGTGATTTTGACATTATTTGGAATGAAACCATGTGAGGAGTTTTGAGGGAAAACTCACTCTTTGGTGTTACTGTTAACTGGAATGTGAGTCAGAAACACACTTTTTTTTTTAGAGGCACCATGGGACAAAAAGGTTGAAAACAACTGGTTTAATATTTAACTCTGTGTTGGGTTTTACGAGCCTGTACTACCACCCATTTCATCAAAACTTTCATAACTAAAGCTGTGAGACAAGTGTAGTGGTATAATAAGTACAATATTTAACTCTGAGGTAGTGGAATTGAAGTATAAAGTTAAATTTATGGAAGTACTGGGGTAAAAGAATCTCAAATGTATGCGTAACACCTGAGTTCATTTAAGTACTTGATTAGATTTGATCATTCATAAAGCTACAAATAAAAACATTTTAAAAAACCAAAATTAAAACCAAAATAAGTTGCATTTTGATACAATTTTATCCCACAAAAACACTATTTATACAATTTTATGTAATGAATAAAGCATGTGCTTTATTAAACAATTAAACCTTCTTATAAAATATGACAGATTTTGATCTTTTTTTTTTAGAATAATGAACAAATTTCTCAAAATTGCAGCTAAATAAATGTACTTTTGTAGTTGAGTTGAGTTTATTTATTTGCCATAGAACTGCTAGACACATCTTACTAGGTGAAATTCCTAATTTCTAACAGGTTTTGCTAATATAATTTGTTTACATGTTTTCACATATGGAGCAAATCAGTGAAAGGTAGTGTACAGCGTATATGTGTTATTGTTGTCTTTCACAACATTAAGTCAACATGAAAACAGAATAAGAAGTGAATCAACAAAAGCTGAATAAAAATTATTAACAGGCATGAAAGTAAATGTACTAAATGAACAAACTAACCATAAAATGAACAAAATATAATAAATGAAAAAAAAACTGATGACGAAAATGAACAAGAACCAAACAAAAAATGAAGAATATTATAAAGGAAATAAACAACAAGAAACAAAATTGTCAACAAAATTAAGCAAAAGATCAGAATGATCAAGAAAATGAGGAAAAATTTACAAAATTATCTGGGGAATGAACAAAATAACATGTACACACACACAAGAAAAAAAAAACTGATCAAAAATGAACTAAATGATGAGGAAAATGAACAAAAATCCAACTAAAAGACCAAGAGAATGAATGAAAATGAAGAAATGTATTAAGAAAATGAATAAACGTGACAAAATGATAAGAGAATGAAAGAAATGATGAGGTAAATGAACAAAAATGACCAATAATATGTACAATAATGAGAAAAAAAAGATAAAGAAAAGGAACAAAAAATGTGATAAAATTATGAAGAGAATGAAGAAAAAAAAAACATTGAAGAACAAAAATTAACAAAGTGATCACAACCAGAATAAAAATGACCACAAACATAAAAAAAAGAACAAACAATGACCACATTTATAGAGAAAATGAAGAAAAATTTACAAAATAATCAAGAGAATGAACAAAATAACATGTACACAAAAAAAAACCTGAACAAAATGATCAAGAAAATGACCAAAAATGAATTAAATGATGAAGAAAATGAATAAAAATTCAACTAAATGACCAAGAGAATGAACGAAAATGAACAAAAGTATTAAGAAAATGAATAAACATGACAACATGATAAGAGAATGAACAAAATGATGAGGAAAATGAGCAAAAATGACCAATAATTTGTACAATAATGAAAAAAAAAAAAAGATGAGGAAAAGGAACAAAGATGTAATAGAATTATCAAGAAAATTAAGAAAAGAAAAAAAAAACAATTAAGGAACAAAAATCAACAAAGTGATCACTACCAGAACAAAAATGACCACAAACATCAAGAAAATGAACACACGATGATCACATTTATGGAGAAAATGAAGAAAAATGTACAAAATAACACATAAATGGGTGACCCAATGAACCAGGAACCACGACCTGTTTGGGGTCCCGACCCTCAGTTTGGTCTACAGTTGGATGAGCCTCTAAACCAGGGGTGTCAAACTCATTTTCTTTCAGGGGCCATATTCAGTTAAATTTGATTTCCAGTGGGCCAGAAAAATAATAACAGAATAACCTATAAATAATGACAACTCCAAATTTTTGTCTTTGTTTTAGTGTAAAAAACCCCCATTGGATTATGAAAATACTTACTTTTATAAACTATCCAAAAAAAAAAAAAAACCCTGAAAAAACTAAAATTTAAATTAAAAAACATGAGAAAATTTAGTGCAATTTTAACAATATTCAGCCTCCACTTATCATTTCTACATGTGCATTATGGATCAGATCTACAAAGACATTAAACACTGAGGACCAGGCAGAAAAATTATTAAAATTATGCTTAATTTTCTTTAGACATTTCAGGTTGTTCATATTTGTTCAGGTTATTCACATTTTATTGTTACAGGATAGTTTGTAAATGTAAATAATTTCATAATTTAATGCAATTTTTTGCACTAAAACAAAGGACAAAAATTAAGCTGTTAATTCTAGATTTTTTTTTTTTTTTTTTAATTCAAGATTTTTTTTACTTAACTGAGGATTTTTTTTTTTATTTATTTATTTTTTTACTTAATTCAAGGTTTTTTTTTTAATTAATTGAAGATTTTTTTTGGCTTAAATCAAATTTTTTTTAACTTAATTAAAGATTTTTTTGGGCTTAATTCAAGATTTTTTTTTGCTAAATTTGAGGGGGGGGGGCGGCGTTTGACTTAATTGAAGTTTTTTTCACTTAATTCAAGATTTTTTTGGCTTAATTCAAGATTTTTTTTTTTTTACTTAATTGAAGATTTTTTTTGGCTTAATTCAAGATTTTTTGCTAAATTTGAGATTTTCTTGGCTTAATTGAAGATTTTTTTCAATAATTGAAGATTTTATTTATTTATTTATTTATTTTTGGCTTAATTGAAGATTTTGTTTTACTTAATTGAAGAAATTTTTTTTGGCTTAATTCAAGATTTTTTTTCTAAATTTGAGATTTGATTTTTTTTTTTTTTTTGGCTTAAATGAAGATTTTTTTTTTTTTTTGGCTTAATTGAAGATTTTTTTTTTTTTTTACTTAAATGAAGAATTTTTTTATGGCTTAATTGAAGATTTTTTGCTAAATTTGAGATTTTTTTGGGCTTAATTCAAGATATTTTTTAAACTTAATTGAAGTTTTTTTTTTTTTTTTTGCTTAATTCAAGATTTTTTGCTAAATTTGAGATTTTTTTTTGGCTTAATTGATTTTTTTTTTTTTTCACTTAATTGAAGATTTTTTTTCTTAATTCAAGCAATTTTTTTTTTTGTTTGTTTTTTTTTGTTTTTTGTTTTTTGCGTAAATTCAATTCAAGATTGTGGAATTTTTGCACTTGGCAAAAACATCCTGAACTGGACCCTTTGGCGGGCCACATTTGGCCCCCGGGCCGCATGTTTGACACCCCTGCTGTAAACTCCTTAATTCCTCTGCTTATTCCCTGGCTTTTCCACACTGGATGTCCCACCTGCAGGAGTGGGCGGGCCTTTCCCAGGAGGCGCGCTCTGATTGGACGCCGGTGACGCGCGGCAGGGAGCTGGAGGTTATAAATGCACCGATGGCGGAAAAAACATTCATGTTTGTGTGATTGAACTTCTAACGGTCTGAGTTCTGCTGCGTGAGCGTCTGACACAGTCTGACCAAAATGAACAGACTCATCCTGCAGATTTTCGCCCTTGGATTCTGCTTTGCAATCGGTGAGAAAAACCTCTTATTACTTATTATAAAGTTTTATTGCAGAGCGATTTTTACTGCAAAAATCTTTAAAATCCAGAAATAGGCTATTAATGCGTCGACGTTACATTAATCTGGACCCATTTTACTGCTGCTCTCTGGTTCTTTACTAGTTTTTATGACTTTATTTCATCATTTTATAGTGAATTTCAGTATTTTTATATCACTGAAAAACGATGAAAATGTCTCTAAAGAATGTTTTTTGTTTGTTTGTTTGTTTTTTGTTTTTTTTTTAAAATATCTTCTCAAACTTGCATAGCTGAGGTGTTTTAGTGTTTATCTCCAGTTATTTTATGCTTCCTGGGTGTTCAAGGCTGCAGAGCTTGAGGCTGTGACTGGGTGTGTTCACTTTTTCCAAGCAGGGGTGCACTCAAACTCACCATGGACGGTGTGTGGGAGCAAAAAGTGGGCAGTGTTATGTCATTTTCTGTCATATGCACCCAAAATTACATAATGTTTTTCATTTGTGTGTATAAATTATTCTGTAAATTTGAACTTTAACAAAATAAGCCTTTGTACCATATAAGACCACTAAACCTATCAAAGTGGTTTTTTTTTTTTTTTTAGATAGTTCAGGTTTGCTTTAGCACCAAATTAGACTAGAAGTAGATTTGGCTTAAGTTGTTTTTGTAAAACCTAATATGGGGCCTGAAATATTTTTGACATGAGCTGATGGTTAAGTGTTTTGTTGTATTGCCACTTGATTTGTTTGTAATAGTGACTATCTTGGCAAATGAATGCAAACATATGTGCAATATATTCAGATATCTTTGCTTTTATATATTTATTTAGACATTAACTCACTTTAAGATCAAAAATAGCAAATAAACTAATGATAAATACAGAGAAATTGTTTCTCCTTTGATTAAATTAACTGGTTGTTGCAGCTTTACTGTAAGTTTTAGATGTAAATAATCACACTTAGACTTATTTTTCACTTACAACTTTTTACTATGTTTAAATCGTTAATTCATTTGCAGAGGCTCCTCATTGCCTTTTTTGCTACTATATAAGTATTTTAGTGTTTTTCTTTTTTTTTTTTTAAACCTAGAAGCTGTGAAATTATCTCTCTATAGTTTTTTTTTTTTTTTTTTTTTTTAAGATCTTCTCAAACTTGTACTACTGTAGATGCATCCAGAGGTGTTTTCGTGCTTCGCTCCAGTTATTTAAAGTTTCCTGAGTTTTGAAGGCTGCAGGGTTAGAGGCTGGAGGCTTTAGTCTGACTGGGTGTGTTCACTTTTTCCAAGAAGGGGTGTACTCGAACGCACCATGGGGCAAAAAGTGGGCACTGTTGTGTCATTTTCAGTCCTATGCACCAAATATTTACAGCATTCTCCTTATGTTTTTGTTTAATCTCATTATATAGCCTACTTAATGAGGCGTAGAGTGATTTTTAGATGCATAAATAGACTCAGTCATTGGGTTACACATTCAGGATTCATGTCACAACCTGCCAACTATTACATGAGAAATTCCTCACCTTGTAATAGTTGAGGCATCGCCCGTGTCTCAGGTTCCACTTCTACACAAAGTCTGCATACTTGACAGACTGCAAGTTATCTGACTATTGTGTTTTGGGGCTATTCATTCTTTTTTTTTTTCTATTATTGTTCTCTTTGGCCCCTTGGCTCCATTTCTTTCGGCCTCCTGTTTCCAACCACACCCTTCCTAACGGGAACTTTCAGTTTGTTTCATCACTGTAACCCCTTTCAGGTATTAACTGCAACCTTCAGCCCACTGTGCCTTTGCTTTAATAGTTGTTTGTGACAGAAAAGGGATAAACCGATGCCTGTAATTACATGTTGGAGGTTTTCGTCTGCCTGTCTATTCCCACATAAGGGATGAATCTGTGTGTGTGCTCTGCAGAAAAGTGGGTGGTTTTAGGTGGCGGTCTGGTTAAATTTGAGTAAATATGTCACAGGCGGCTGAAAGTGTTCCTCAAGCAGCAGCTGCCAGATAAATAGACAAAAGGATTCTGCAGGTTTTAGGTTTAAATATCAGGGGAAGTTTCAGATTTCATGTATGAGCCTGATGTGTTTGACTGATAGTATGTTAAATGACTTCTAACAGTTTAATTAAGCATTAAAAATGAACTTGCGGGTGGAAAACAAACATCTCATTCATGTCTTTTTTAAGAATGTTGATTTTGTGAAAAGCAATTTATCCTCTTTACAAACTGTTGATGTTTGCATGACAAACCAGACCCACCCGTACCTTTATCTTTTATGACAAGATGATGATTTTTTTTCATTTGCAGACGGCTTTAAGGCACTGTTTGCATATTTACTTTTGGTGTTATTTTCCATAAACGTGTTTGCGTAAGCATTTCATGACTTTGCACAGCTTTTACTTTGGCAGGAGTCGCTTATATTATGCGTTTTATGTTTGCAATGCTGTAAATCAATTTTTTTTTTAATCCAATAAAATGTCAGAGAAAGGGGAGTCTGTTTGTGACATACTTGGTCACTCTAAGATTTGTTATGAATTACCATAGCTGGAAAAAGAATCCACATATCAAAGCATTTTTATGTCTTTATAAATGTAAAAGCGAAGACATATTGAGTCTTTCATACTGAGTGATTGAATTTTATTTTGATTTAATGTAGTGATAGTGTTTGGCATGCCAATGTTATTGTCTTTTACCACATTAAGTCAGCATCAGCTATTAAGTTGTCAAAATGAATAAGATATGTACAGATATTCAAAGTAAATGAACAAAAATAAACAAGCTTAATCAAGAAAATGTACAAACATGCTTAAAATATTCAAGAAAGTGAAGACAAAGGCAAATAAATGAACAAAAGTAATGAAGTAAATGAAAATATGAACAAAGAAATCAAGCAAATTAATAAAATATCCAAGTTAATATACACCTCATGAAAACCATGAAACCAGTAAAACTTGACTGAAGTTGCTCTATTTTAGGATCTTTGGAGAATACAATGCCCTCAGGAGGAAAATATGAGAACTAACTGTTCCCAAAACAGATAACACGCGATGTTAATCATATCAAACATCGGCTGTTTTTGATTTTTACTGCTCTTTTATTCCATTATATGAGATTCAACTGGATGTCTAAACATACTGTGTTTAATAGTTTCCTTGTGATCCTTTTTTTTGTTTATCTGTCTGTGTTTACATGGGGATAAAGCCAGTGTCTTAGATCTGCAGTTGCACAGTAGGACCAATAGGTGTCAGTATAAACCAAGTTTTGTGTTTGTGTTAATGTGAATGAGCCACACCTGTGTTCACACCTGCCACAGGAGGAGGAGGACAATAAGTATGTGTTGAAAAGCAGAGGGTTCATAAGTATTTCAGAGGAAAATATGAGTCTCCAGCTTTGACAACTCAAAATATATGCAACTGTTTATTTTGAAGCAGTATAGGGTATTTTTCTAGATGTTTTAAGTACATAAATATACATAAAACGCATATTAAAACACACCATTGGTAAATAAATGACCAAATACTATACGTGAGTTAATGGATGAATGGTTGAGTGAGAACTTATTCTTTTCCAGTTGTGTGCCATACTTTATTTTGTATATTTGAGCAGGATTGTGGGATTTTGTTTTAACAAAATAAACTTTTGTGTCATAGAAAGGCCACGAAACCTACCAAAGTGTAGTTTTTTAGGTAGTTCAGGTTTACTTTAGCACCAATTAAAACTAGAACTGGATCTGGGTTAAGTCATTCTTGTAAAACCTCAAATGGGGCCTGAAAGTTTTGACCTGAGCTGGTGATTGTAAAGTGTTGTTGAATCACCACTGAATTTATTCAGAAATTGTTAGACTCTTGAACTTCATGCAAAAATGTGTCCACTATAATAAGCTTTTCTTAATTTCATAGACTTTAACCCTCCGGTATCCGGATGTGCCTTTTACGCACACTTTGCACTTCGTTTTAAAAAACGTCATTATTTTTTTCACAATTTAAGTAAGGTTAGACTTGAAAAGTTGTTCATTTTTGCATGATCTTTAAAATTCTGTCCACCAACTAAAATGTGCACATTGTAAACAAAAGAAAATTACCAGACTAGTATCTGTCTGCCAAGTGTGCCTAAAACGCACTATTTCTTCCATTTGATATGTATGATTAGGGCTGAGCTTGATTTACAAAAATAAAATCAAATTAGAGCAGAAAAATAAATCAATATATAATATTTAATAGTTTGATTTATAGGTGTGCATTTTACGCACACTTGGTGACAGATGCTAGTATTTTTGAACATTTGACCTAGCGCCAAAAATAATAATGCAAATTAACCAATGTTGGAGTTAATCATTGACATATGCCAGGATGAAAAAATCAAATAATATGTGATCCACTTTTTATGTAGTATATTGAAAAAAATAAAAAAATTTTGTGTGTTTTTTTGCAAAAAAAAAAAATGGTTTGTTTCCATTACAAACACGGCATTTAAAGGGTTAAAAAATGTGACAATTATTGAGTATTTGGTATTTTTATTTATGGCTCAAGTTGATGAAATAGAAAAAAGTGTAAAAGAATTGAAAACAAACTGTTTGAAATTTTTTTTTTTTTTTTACATTATTCCACAAGTGTGCGAAAAAGGCACACTTGGTGCTTAGTAAGGGCCTTGGTGGACGGGATACCGGAGGGTTAACTCACTTTAAAATACAGTTGTGTGCCATTCTTTATTTTGTATATTTGAGCAGGATTGTGGATTTTTGTTTTGCCAAAATAAGCCTTTGTGCCATAGAAAGGCCACGATACCTGCCAGTGTAGTTTTATTTTATTTTATTTTTTTTTAGATGGTTCAGGTTCACTTTAGCACCAATTAAAACTAGAACTGGATCTGGGTTAAGTCATTCTTGTAAAACCTCAAATGGGGCCTGAAATATTTTTGACCAGAGCTGATGATTGTAAAGTGTTGCTGAATCACCACTTACCGGTAATTTATTCAGAAATTGTTTGACTCTTGAACTTCATGCAAAAATGTGTCCACTATAATTAGATTGCTTTGCTTTTCTTAATTTCATAGACATTAATTCACTTCAAAATCAAAATTAACTAATAAAACTAATGATAAACCTGGAAAAAAAAATGGTTTAAATTAACTGTCTGGTTGTTGCAGCTTCACTGTAATTTTTAGATGTAAATCACACTTTCACTCACAACTTCTTACAATGTTTAAATAATTGAATTTATTTTCAAGTATAATACAAAAACAGATGCAGCAGACGAGTCTTTTCCACTCAGAATGAAGCCAAGACAAGAAAAGTAGGAAAAAGAACGCAAAGTGAAGCAAATGACTAATTAAATATAGAAAGAATGGGAATAAAGTTGTAAATTATCAGGAAAAAAAGAACATTATCAGCCGTTAATTCAACACTGTGCATCAACAAATGACACAATGAGAATGTTTCAGTCAGACTTTTACAAACAAGTTATGTAATGTAGTTTTAATCTGAAATGAGCCAAACCTGCCCCTAATAAATGACCTATATGAAAGGCACAATTTAACAGTAAGTGCATCCTCTACAGTGTATGAATAAAGAGGCTAAAGTGTAGCTTCCACAAAGGCAGGAACTCTATTACGACATGTTGAGGTATCACACCTGACACTGACTCCTCAATGAAAGGCTGCTGTTTTTTATTGAGGTGTGTCTTTTCATTTAACATAGTGACGTAAAGGGAAATTCTATACATGCGAAGAATGTCTTACAGTAATGACACTGACGTTTTTGTGTTTTCTACCATGGCGTGCCGAAAGGAAGGGGAATTCATTTCATGTTGTCGACCACATGAGGCCAAATATAGGCTGAAGACAGGTTTATATGTAACCAGTATACGGTCAGAACGTGTACTTCAAATGATGGTTTCTGAAAGTGGATTTATGAGATGAAGAATCTGGAAATGTCTTCTCTTTATTAGTCTTTTTTCTTATTTTTCTCCTTCATCCTCATTGTCTTCATCTGCATTGTCTTTGTCATCCTCTTTGTCTTCATAGGCTTCATCTCTGTCGTCTTTGTCATCTTTGTTTTTCTCCTAATCATCTTCATTGTCTTTGTTTTCATCCTTATTGTCTACGTCAACTTCATCTTCTTTGTTTTTGTCATGGACTTCATCGTCTTCATCGTCGTCTTCTTTGTCGTCTTTTTCGCCTTTTTCATCTTTTTGGCCTTTGTTGTCATCTTTTTCATCTTTTTTGTCTTTCTCGTCTTTTTCGTCGCCTTTTGCATCTTGTCTTTTTCATCTTGTCTTTTTTGTCATCTTTTTGTCTTTTTTGTCTTTTTGTCGTCTTTTTTGTCATTTTTGTCTTCCTCATCTTTGTCATCTTTTTTGTCTTTTTTGTCATCTTTTTTGTCTTGTCTTTTTCATCTTCTTTTTGTCTTTTTCATCTTTTTGTCTTTTTTGTCTTCTTTTTTGGTCATCTTTTTTGTCTTGTCTTTTTCATCATCTTTTTGTCTTTTTCATCTTTTTTGGTCATCTTTTGTCTTTTTTGTCATCTTTTTTGTCTTTTTTTGTCTTGTTTTGTCTTTTTCGTCTTTTCTTTTTCATCTTTTTGTCGTCTTTTTTGTTATCTTTTTTGTCATCTTTTTTGCCATTTTTGTCTTCGTCGTCTTTTTCGTCTTTTTTGTCATCTTTTTTGTCTATCTTTTTCATCTTCTTTTTTGGTCATCTTTTTTTGTCATCATTTTTTGTCTTTTTGTCGTCTTTTTTGTGATCTTTTTTGTCTTTTTTGTCGTCTTTTTTGTCATCATTTTTGTCTTCGTCATCTTTTTTGTCATCATTTTTGTCTTCGTCGTCTTTTTTGTCTTTTTGTCTTGTCTTTTTCGTCTTTTTGTCGTCTTTTTTGTCATTTTTGTCTTCCTCATCTTTGTCATCTTTTTTGTCTTGTCTTTTTCGTCTTCTTTTTGTCTTTTTCATTTTTTTTGGTCATCTTTTTTGTCTTTTTTTGTCATCTTTTTTGTCTTTTTTTGTCATCTTTTTTTGTCTTTTTCGTCTTTTTTTCATCTTTTTGTTGTCTTTTTTGTCGTCTTTTTTGTCATTTTTGTCTTCCTCGTCTTCGTCATCTTTTTTGTCTTTTTTGTCTTCCTCGTCTTCGTCATCTTTTTTGTCTTTTTTGTCATCTTTTTGTCTTATCTTCATCTTTTTGTCTTTTTCATCTTTTTTGGTCATCTTTTTGGTCATCTTTTTTGTCTTTTTGTCGTCATTTTTGTCTTCGTCGTTTTTTTGTCTTTTTGTCTTGTCTTTTTCGTCTTTTTTGGTCATCTTTTTTGTCATCTTTTTTGTATTTTCATCATCCTTTTTGTCTTTCTCGTCTTTTTTTTGTCGTCTTTTGTCTTCATTTTTGTCATCTTTTTTTTGTCTTTCTTGTCTTTTTCGTCTTCTTCATCTCCTTCTTATCATTACTATTCTCACTGACACCTCATGTGATAGAAACTGGACCAAATCATTGCAAAACACAAAATTGCCGTTCTCTTTTTAGCCAAAGTCCTTATTCTTTGTCTCAATATAAAACAATATTCAATAAAGTCCCTGAAATTAAATTCATTAAATCAAACTATGCCAAAAAAAATCTAGATTTTCTGTTGTCTTACCTAAATTCTTAACTCAGTAACACAACTTTTTTTTTTTTCTATAAATGAAGTCTCTATCTTCGGGATTTAAACAGTCACAGGGTTCATTCAAAACCTCTGCTCAGGGCTGTAGAAACCGATCAGATCAAAACAGAAATTCTTCAAATGCTCTGTTCCACCCAAAGCATGTTCACTACAAAGTGATGAATGATTTCTAGTCTTCAGTGAATTTCTTCCGCTAGTGGAGAAGGATGGGTTTTCTGTTGTGGTGAAACAACAGCATTTCTTTGTCTCTTAATCTCATACGTGGTCATGAAACAATTTATGGAATGGTTAAGTAGCAAAAACCACAGAAATGCCTGTTATAATAAGAGTTTATTGTGTTTGATTGATACAAATTGAGCCAAACAATTCTTTGTCTAGTTTTTTTTTTTTTTTTTTTTGGTGGGGGGGGGGGGGGTTATTACATTTTCCTTTTCATTTGTGGCACAAATTGTAATTTTGATTTTTTTTTTTTTTTTTTTCTTTCGTAAATGGACCAAATCAGGGCTGTAATGACAGTCTTTTATTATCTTTCAAAATGTCATGTGTAGGGATGTAACAATTACTGGTATAACCATTAACCGTGGTAAAATTGCCAGTGGTTAGCATTACTGTTTAAATTCTAATTATCATGATAACTGCCTTTGATTACTGCACTTTTCCGGAGAAAATGCCTATGTAAAGATCTGCTTTTATGTCAAATATTTGAGTATAGTTTTAATTTATTACAATTTTAATTTTCTATACCTAATATGTGGAACCAATATTCACTTTTAAAGTCTTTGCAAAGGTTCATTAAGCATCTTTGTGTTATTTATGCAATAAATTCTATACATTTTTCAAATCAGATTTTATATATTTTTTGTGTTTTTTGTCCTTTTGTGTTGATATAGTAGGCTAAAGTGAAAAAATAATAGGAAGATGATGTAGATGAAGTTATGCTGAAAAAAAAAGATCCCATACATGGGTATAGTAAACATTTGTTTATATAGTATATGAAGGTAAAATCAAAAGGACTGAAAAACAGACGAAATAGACTCAGACCACTAAGGGTTAATATTTGAATGTTTCTGCAACAGAAGGTACATTGTACCTATTATTTTATTATGTTTTTTAAATACAACTTGGTTAAATTATTTCAGTGTGTGTATTAGTACTTTTTGAACATTTTGAGCACAATTTCAACAATACCGTGATAATAATAACTGTGATAATTTTGGTCACAATAACTGTGATATGACAGTTTCATATCGTTACATCACTAATAGTGACTCAGTGCTTTTAATACCCTTTTAAAATGACGCCACCTCTGTCATGGAACATCTGATGACTCAAAGGCAGAGCTACTTCCTGCTCACCTCTGACTACCTGAGCTCGTCGCTGTATTGCAGTAATGGTGCTGAACCCTGATTATAAGTTGAGACACTTCTGCTCTGGTGAACACAAACAATCTGCTGCTGTTTAATAAAACACCATTAACCTCATGTCCACACCATATGTTTACAGCCGAGTGCTGCAATGTAGAGAAACATCTTAAGTAACACACCTCTGTTTGCGTAAATGTGTGTTTGGTTTGGTCTAGTGCATCAGTGTGAACAATAGTGTCAAGGATCAGGTCGGACTGGATTTTAGATTTCTTCCAGACGACCACAGCGGCTACAGCGAGCATGCATGTATGAAACATGTCTGTCAGCATTGCAGAGCGCTGATGTATCTCCAGGTGTGGCAATGTGGACGCCACATGACGCTGACACTCAAAGGTTTTATTATAAGAAGCGTTCACCATTTGTACAAACTGTTATCTCAGTCTGATGAGCTGTACGTGTTGACTTTTGGCTGTTTTTATTATATAAAACTCCACTTTTTTATCCCTCTTTTAAGCAAATCTACACCATTATGGCACAACAGACTAATTGCGTATACAATACAATGAATACAAAGCATTTTTCTTCATTTGTGCAGAAAACGACCAGAGGTTTGTCCCAAAAGCCTCTGAATAGTCACTCGATCCTGGGTGTAACCGAAACCAGCAGGGCAGGGTGTGTGGGGTTAAGTGTGTGTACAAAGGTGTGGGCGTGTTTTATCGCTGAGGTAAAGAAATCTGTTTTATTGACATTTTGTTGAAATGACCAGAGTAATCCACCAGGATCAGAAGTGTTGCATGTGACGCTATTGCGTGTGAAGTTTAACATGTGGAGGATTATACAGTTAATTGAACCTGTATACAAATAAAATATGATAGACTCAGTAGGTATGGTATGATTTTATTTAAACAGGAACAGTGGATGACAGTATGTTGACCTATAGACCACAGGTGTCAAACATGTGGCCCAAAGGCCAAATCTGGCCCACCAAAGGTTCCATTCCGGCCCTGCAGGATGAAAATGCAGAAATGAACCTGAACAGTCCAGGTTGTCCAAATCCTTTTGGTTCAGGTTCCACATACAGACCAATGTGATCTACAGTAAAAATAACAACACAATAACCCATAAATAATGACAACGACAAATTTTCTTTGTGAAAAATTATGTAGAAAAAATTTAAGTGAAAAAAATAAGATTACACTGTGAAAATATTTACATTTAACAAAACTATTCTTTCACAATAAAATGCAAAAAAGTACATAAATAAAAACAAAGATGAACAACCTGAAATGTGCAATTTGAACAATATTCTGCCTGTTACAAAATGTTTATAGAACACTGTGTGCAAATGTACATGTATAAATAATAAGTCGAGGCATAATATTGTTAAAATTGCACTAATTTTTCAAATGAAATTTCTGTTTTTTTTCAGGTTATTCACATCTTTTTTTGTAAAATGTAAATATTTTCATAATATAATTGTGGGGGTTTTGTACTAAAACAAAAAGACAAACTTGGATTTGTCATTATTTATAGGTTATTAAGTCATAATTTTACTGGTCTGGCCCACTTGAGATCAAATTGGGCTAAATATGGCTCCTGAACTAAAATGACGCTGCTATAGATGGTCAGAAGGAAAGATGTTGGTGCCAGGTTATAGTTGAAGCTAATTTCCACCTGTAGTCCCTGGACAGGTTGATGTTCTGTACAATATGAGCACAAGTACATATTTCAGTGACAATATGACTTTTAAAAAACACACTAAAGTATATTTATTTTATGTACAGTCCATCGTAGACCCAATACTCTGTATGGCTTATGTCTACTTTTCAAATCATTATAGTTGCTTTTTGCGGTATGTTTATCACATACTATAATGGTGTTGAAAACACAAATAATTCAGCCCTATATACTTTCATAGGGATTCAGTTTGAATATGAATTTAGTTGGTAAACATAAATTTGTGCCAAGGTGGTTATGTCATTGTTTGTTTGTAGGATTACGCAAAAACTGACATGAAACCTGGCAGAAGGGTCACATACTCAACCCATTTTGGAGCAGAGCCATGAAAAAGGGGCAGGGCTTTTTTCTGTTTCTCTAAATTTATGAGACAGAGCATTAATTTGCTCTTCTTAAACTCCAGTAAAGTCTGTAATGTCCTACTACTGTGATTTATTTAACCAAGAAAGACATGTTGAGATAACTTTTTAAATTTATTTATTTTTTTTTTTCAACGAGTGTCCTGGCTGAGATGAACAACAGCACAATTAATCAGGTTACAAACAGGGAAACGACCACATACATATGATATGAACATTTCATATCACGGTTATTGTGACCAAAATTATCACGGTTATCATTATTATCGCGGTATTGTTGAAATTGTGCTCACACTGTTCAAAAAGTACTAATACACACACTGAAATAATTTAACCAAGTTATAGTTTGGAAAAAACAACAACAACAACAAAAAAAACAAATAAAATAATTGGCACATTGCACTTTCTGTTGCAGAAACATTCACATATTAACCCTTAGTGGTCTGAGTCTATTTTGTCCGTTTTTCATTACTTTTGATTTTGCCTTTATATACTATATAAACAAATGTTTACTATACCCATGCTTGGTATCTTTTTTTTCAGCACAACTTCATCTATATCATCTGTCTATTATTTTTTCACTTTAACCTACTATATCAACATTAAAGGCCAGAAAACGCAAAAAAAATATAAATTCCGATTTGAAAAATGTATATAATTTATTGCATAAATAACACACAGATGCTTAACGAACCTTTTCAAAGACTTTAAAAGTGAATATTGGTTCCAAATATTAGGTATATAAAATTAAAATTGTAATAAATTAAAACTATACTCAAATATTTGACATAAAAGTATATCTTTACATAGGTGTTTTTTCCCCTAAAAGTGCGATAATCAAACACGGTTATCAGGATGTTATTCATGAATTTAAACGGTAATATTAACTGTCTGCAATTTTACCGCAGTTTATCATTATACCGGTAATCGTTACATCCCTAATACACACAAACAGTATATAAAATACAAGGCAAGTTAAAAAATGAGTGCAAAAAGAGTTGTTTGTAAGCTGTTAGAAAAGAGTAGTAAAAATGACAAATATATATTCAAAATAATTTATCTACACCAATGGTTTCCATACTTCTTCTGCTAGTCCTAAAAAATCAATTTGTCTCCAAAGTGTCACTAATGTCTTCATTTTAACTGCCTTGATTTAAATACACTTTACTGGAATGTCAGCATCAATCATAGAGAATAAGATAAGACTATTACGCAGCCTAAATACTATTTGAAAATCTATTTTTACGTTTCTTTTGTCATTTCAGTCCTGTCACTTTTGCTTTATTCACCTTATGTAATGCATTGCCTCAGGACTGAAGTGTCTCCTATATTTCACATTTTTGCTGAGGGCAACATGTCTACATTCTACATAGTGTTCCTTTATTTTACTTAGAAATGAATTCATATATCATTTTGTCATATTGTACTCATGTGTTTTACTCTCTGTGACTCAACAACGAAACACTACAACCGATCCTTAAGCGTACAGTTTGAGTAAATTGCAGAAATTCAAGAATTAAGCACTTTTAATCAGTAATTGTCTTACCACTGACAGTACTTTATTTTTTTTGCATGAATAGAATTTTACACTTTTGACTGCACTCTACCCTTTGGTTCATAGTACTTGTATTATTATTATTAAATGTAGTTTCTGTGCTTAGAATTAAGTTCAATCCTTTATTTTGGTTTAGTTAAACTGTTATTTCAGTTGTGTGAAGGGAACCAGCAAAGTAAGAATTTCATTACTCGGCATAACCACTGTGTTTCTGTTGTGTATGTGACAATAAACGCCTTGAATCGGAATAAATCTGCAAATACACGCCTTCCTTCTGAAGCTCTCTCCTCTTGGACCAAATCGTATAAAAGATTCTGTGGAATTGACGTCACATTCCAAGCTGAACAGTAGTGTCACATCTCTGGAAACCTTAATAGCAATCACTAATTACAGCTGTCAGTCACATTTAAGCTCTTTACCTGCCGGAAAGTCCCTGTAATTAAAGTATGTGCTAAATAGGTTAGATTTTAAATGACAGATACTCTGCAGTAGTAGGTAAAATTCTTGTTTCCTCTCAGGCCACATGAAATACAAAGGTAATTATGGAAATTTTGCCCAATTTTGTCAAAAAACTATCAACTACTACAGCTTTAAGGGGTTAAACCTGCTTAAAAAAACTAATATATGAAACATAACCTGATATTCACATCTTTATGAAGGCCTTGCACCAACTGATTCTAAATACTGTCTATAAGCCTTTTTAAAATGCTTATTATTGTACATAATCAGCCCCTGAAACGACAGTAAAATAACTTAACATTTTTTTGAGTAAATACAGGCAATAAATGTGATTTAACACCATATATTTGTGAAAATCTGGCATTTTTGGAATATTTTTGCTATGTACTGATCATGTAGATGTTCATAGAAGTTCAGAGTAAATTCAGAAGTTATTGTATCAAAACAGAAAAGTGACTTTCATCAACTGAACATAAAAACTGGTGTTTATTTGTCAAATGACATGGGTTTTATTGGTGAATTAATGTTGCAAAAGATGACGGTGTTTCCACATTCGCTATGGATCCTCTGAACAACAAAAAAAAAAGATGCATCTGATGACAACAAACTGCACTTTACCTGAATTATTTCATCGTATTGATAAGATTAGTGGGATTAGTAAACATTTTAGATCAGTAGATGCCTTTAGTCACAACTGTATTTTTGGATCTTAGAAGGATAAAATCTTTCCTTTTTACATGTGACAAATGATGTAGTACTGTATATAGTACAGGTGTCAAACATGCGACCCCCCCCGGGCCAAAACTGGCCCAGGAAAGGGTCCAATCTGGCCCGTGGGATGAATGTGTGAAATGCAAAAATTACACTGAAGATATTAACAATCAAGAATGTCAGTCATTTTAGATCAGGTTCCACCCTCAGAACAGTAAAATACTATAATAACCTACAAATAATGACTATTCCAAATTTTTCTTTTTGTTTTAGTACAAAAAAGTTAAAATACATGAAAATGTTTACATTTAGAAATTATCTTTTCACAAAAATGTGAATAATCTGAACAACCTGAAATGTATTAAGAGAAGTCAGTGCAATTTTACCAAATATTCTGCCTGTTATTAAATGTTTTGTGTATTTGTAGATCCACTGTGATCTGTAATTTACATGTGTAAATAATAAACTGAGGCATAATATTGTTAAAATTGCACTTACATTTCTGAAGATATTTCAGGTTGTTCATGTTATTCACATTTTTAATTTAACTTTGTAGAAGTAAACATTATTATAATGTAATTTTACTTTTTTCCACTGTTACTATGTTACTGGTCCAGCCCACTTCAGGTCATATTGGGCTGAATGTGGCCCCTGAACTGAAATGAGTTTGACGCCCCTGGTATATAGCATTAGTGTAATAAGCTGTCCTGTTTGATGATGACTTACAGGGGTTGGACAAAATAATGGAAACACCTTAAAAAATCAACAAAATATAATTTAATATGGTGTAGGTCCGCCTTTTGCGGCAATTACAGCCTCAATTCTCCGAGGTATTGATTCATACAACTTGTGAATTGTTTTCCAAAGGAATTTTAAGCCATTCTTCAGTTAGAATACCCTCCAACTCTTTTAGAGACGATGGCGGTGGAAATCGACGTCTTACTTGAATCTCTAAAACTGACCATAAATGCTCAATAATGTTGAGGTCTGGGGACTGTGCCGGCCATACGAGATGCTCAACTTCATTAGAATGTTCCTCATGCCATTCTTTAACAATTCTAGCTGTATGGATTGGGGCATTATCATCTTGAGGTGAAGGTGTTTCCATTATTTTGTCCAACCCCTGTATGTGAACACTGCGCTTCATGAGCGGTTTTCTGTGGTTTTTGATTATCTAATATGTTCACAAAAATTGCTTCCATAATTTATTTCATCATCTTGTTCTGAAGTAAGCTGGGATTTGCTCATTTTTACCACCACCGATCAAGCTATAAATAGATTTTCCAGGTACTTAGACAGTGACATGTGACTATAGTGTGTGTGTGGGGTCCTGACGTTCATGGTTTCTAATGACAGCTGTTACTGAATTTGTTCCAGTCATCACTAGGTTGAGTCATGTTCACATCAGCCTCTCAAAAGGGAGCGGCATATTGGGTGTCTTAAATGTAAAAGACTTCTATGTGAACGTAGGTTGCATTTGCTTGTCTTAAATAACATCTGCACAATAACAAATCCTGGGTACATAAAAAAATCTGGCAGAGCCGCTTCACTATTATCGGAAACAGTTGTGTTTGGAGTGCTGCCAGGTCAACTTTTACCACTCTTTTATACCGGAGAGCCTGTTGACACGTAGCACATTAGGGACTGTATTGACTATAGACAAATAAAGTTTAGGCATTAACTTGAAGGCCACTCCTAGAGCACATACCTCAACCAAGGCCCTTCATTCCGCTGATTGTTGACCCTGACTGATGGAAAAAGTGAGGAAGAAGGAAAAAAAAAAAAGTGATTATTTGTCAGTTAAGAAAGCCACAGTTTGTTGTAAAACTGTTAGAGGCTCAGTGATGTCTAACTGTTCACATGCTGATTGCACATATCCTAACCCTACCTTTCACACATACACTCAAATCCCTCATTATAGTGAGTTTCCATCCAGCTGTTTTATTTGCTTTGTCAGTTTATGGAGGAAAACTCTAAATATGACGAGTTTACACGCTTGGGACTAGGGCTGTAAGAAAATATCGGTTCTACAATGTATTGTGATATTTCATTTCACAATACGGTATCTATATTTTTTTTAGGTATTTATTCGATTGCAGATATTGTGGAGGTTCATTTTTGTTTTTCTTTTTTGTTTATATTTTATTTATTATTATTTAAGACTCTTTTATTAAATAATGTTAGTTCCTTTGTTGGGATTGAACTAAAATGATGTTCTGATGTTAGTTCTGAACGAATAGAATATGAACATTTGAGCAGGATGTTAAACTGTAATGTCTGTAAAATATAATTTAAGTTTTATCACAGGAACATTTTGTGATATAGCATTAGATCCTGTTGGGATCAGATAAAAATGTGTTAAGTATTTGTGCAGATATCTGGTGTAATTCAATTCTTCAAGGAAATAATCATTTAAAAAAAAAAGAAACACACAAAAAATTGCCTTTTTAACAGTATCATGATATATCGTGATATATCGTATCGTGATCCTAGTATTGTGATTTGTATCGTATTGCCAGATTCTTGCCAATACACAGCCCTACTTGGGACCTTACTTACATCAGTTAACAGAGGTTGACAAGTTATTTTATAGAATACTTAAACAGTAGGGGATGGAAATTTTGGCATTTTCTTTGGCCTCATTCTCAAAATTCAAAATAAAAATTTCAATTAACTGGGATGGAAGGAAACCTGCCTAGTGTGTACTAGTTGATGTCCCTTTAACTAAAAACTGACCCTCTATAAAAATGATGCCACTGTAGAAATGTGACAGCATAAACCAGTGGTTTCCAACCTTTTTTGGCTCGTGACCCCATTTTAACATCACAAATTTCTGGCGACCGCAGACACTCCTGAACGGACACTTTTTTTTTTTTTGCTAAAATTTGTTTTTGATCTTGCAATAATTTGCTATACTATGCTGCAAATAAACATTAATTTTAGATGACATTTAGTCTATATAATGTATAATATTATGGACGGAGGCAGAAAAGCCAGGTGTAGATTACTGCACAAAGTGAGAATTTGATTTTCCTTGGTCAGGATATGTACAGTCTGTCCAGCTTGGATTTACAAGGCTGACAATTAATACTGAACAAACAAGAACTCAAACTATGAATTATGAAAGAGCTGCAGCATCTGAAACTGACCACAATGAACATTTGAAAGATAAACAGCACCACAGTGCTGCAGTTTCAGACTCACAGTTTGTCATGTCTTTTATGTATTATGATTGTCTCTCTCAACTCCCCATATATTTTTTATTAGTTAGGGTTTTTTTTTACATTTTCTATCAATTGCAAGAAATTTCAGGTGACCCCATTAGAATTCCTGGCAACCCCATGTGGGGTCCCGACCCCAAGGTTGAAAAACACTGGCATAAACATAAACAGTGACTCAAACCCTGTACGTATAAATGGCTCATTATAGGCTTATAAAACACATCTCTCATTTACAGATATTTATACAACAATGGAACTATGATTATGAATATTACAATCCATTACTGCAAGTATGAGCAGAAAAAACTAATGTTAAACTAATTTCAATGTTGAATTTGCCAACCAAATAGAGATTAGTTGCAACAAAATCTAATTCTGATCCCTCAACTCAATGAGGCCTACTCAATTTTTTTAATCCCATTACTTAAATTATTATGTTCTTTTCTGTTTAGAGTTTTCCATTCTCTTACAGTAACACTGTGTTTTGTTTTGTTTTTTGTTCAGTCATGAATAATGCAGATACTAAAACCAACAGTGTCTCAACAATTTCATGTCTGCCTATTTATTAATTGTTTTTTTTGTATTATTATTATTATTATTATTATTATTATTATCATATATATATAATTTTTATTTTTATTTTTTTCGAAAAGCTCCTCAGACTATACAAAACCCTCTACAAGAGATGACATCCTCTATTTTGGTTAAAAACCAGCTTGACAGACCCAAACTATGTCCAGGCTAAAGTTAAACAATGGTCTTTGTCAGTAAGGCCTTGTGTGAGTAAACATGTCCTCTGGGCTTGTTTTCAAAGAGTCAAACCTGTTACTTTCATTTACTTTTTGTTGAAGTTTCTTCCTGGTTTTGTCCATGTTCTCGTTGAACTGTGAGAGCTATAGGTTCCTATAAAAGCACAAAACAGTATTTTTCTAATTGTAGGCTATTATTTATGTAATACAGCTATTTCAGATATTGTCTAAGTTATCCATATGGTGAATTCTGAACAGAGATTGAATTTGTAGATAATTTAGATAAGAAAGAAGGAAGTTTTTTCATCAGTCTGTGAGCAGGATTATTACCAAAACAAAACAACTGCACCATTTTCATTAAACTTGTGTAAGATAGACACAGATATACCAAGAAACTGCTACATTTTGGGCAAAATGCAAAGTTTTACTCACTTTTTTTTTTTTTTTTGCTAAATCTGTGTGCACAAAAACGGCTGCACAGAAGTAAAAATTAATGTATTCAGTGAAAGAGCTCAAAACAAATTAATAGATTGTTCTTCCATCTTAAACTGTCATTTATCATTTCCAAACTCAAATAGACATAGCCAGTGATTCATTCTATCAATATTGGAATATTTCATTGTATTTACATTCCTCTATATGAATTCTATTTCCTGAATTGCAGCTTAGATTTCCACCTGCTCTCAATCTGTCAGTGATTTAAAGCTTGTGAGTGCACTCTTAGTAGCACAAATATTCACATCCTGTCATGAACAAGAACCATTTTAGATGTGGTAACACATTTAAAATGGTTCTTGTTCTTTTCAAGGTGAGTTGGAGCTGGGATAACTCATTGTTGTAACCGTTAGATGGTCATCAGCAACTGTTCTGATAAACAATTAATAATTTTACAGATATTTCAGCTAAAAATTATCTGTGGACTTGTTTTCAACTTTTCAGATGAGATAATGAATGTTCTTAAGATCTTCAATGGATGGATTTTCCACAATTTTGGGATATCATAGAACACAACACTAAATGAAAAAGGCAATTGGCAGATTGATGAAAATGATCACTATTGCAGCACAACAATGAACAGACCTTGTGTATACTCACTGGCCACTTTATTAGGTACACCTGCTTAGCTGCACTTAAACACAAATATCTACCAGACCAGTCACATGACAGAAACCCAATGCATTCAGGCACGTAGACATGGTTGAAACCCAGCCTCAGAATGAAGAAGAGAGATGGTCGGAGTAACTTTCTGGTCTAAAAGTTTCAGAAATTGCTGATCTGTTGGGTTTTCCACATACAACCATCTTCAGATTCCAGAGAAAAATAGAAAATGTTCAATGAGTAGTAGTTTTACAGGGTGAAAATGCCTTGTTGATGCTGGAAGTCAGAATAGCCAAAGTGAATTGAGCTGATAAAAAGGCAGTGATTCAACAATGGAGGTCTGAAGAAAAACACACATCACACCTTGAAATGAATGGGCTACAAGAGCAGCGTACACTCATTGGCCACTTTATTAGGTACACCCTGTTAGTACCAGGTGTACCTAATAATAAAGTGGCCAGTGAGTGTATATGCACTACACACCCAAACAGATAGATCTTCATTAACACATGCTGCAAAAGGTCACAATACCATATATACTCAACTTGCAAATGCACTGACACTGCTTACAGAAAGGCTTTAAGGAGTCAGGTGAGGAGTACATTCGGTAAAAAAAAACACCTGCATTTATTAGAGCTGGTTCATAAATATGGCAATTCCCTCCCTCCCTTTTTTTTTTCTTGGCCCTGCATTGTATTGTGAGTATTATTAGTGTTTTCTGATTATTTAATATAGTTGTTGCATTGCCTGTATATTTATTTTAAAGCTTTTGTTCCCAACTTATTTAATCCCGATCTTTGTTGTTCACAGTTCACACTCTGAAATGCTACAACTGCAAAATTGGCTTCTTTGACGTCTGTTTCACCACTGAAACGACATGTGCCAGCGGAGAACACTGCTTCAGTGGCACTGGAAAGGCAGGTAAGAGATCATCCCCAAAACATCTCACATGTCAACATTCTTCTGAAGGCGTTTGTCACAGTAACTCAGTGAAATCAGATGCATTCAAGTGAAGGAGGATGACTTTGCTCCTGTTGACGTAAATGCTTTTTTACCCCAAGGCTAAGATGAGGAGAGTGTGTATAACAAATATAAGAATAGAGCAACAAATCTTTGCAATTTACAAAGAAAAAAGCTTGACATTCACCTGCAGTTTCTAGTCTCTAAACCCTGGGATTTTGAGGAATTGGAAAAGAATCAGAGTAAGAAGTAAAGTGATCTGTGAGTTCGTGTTATCAGGTGCTACAGATAAGAACAGCCTCTAGAAATGATTACGATCTCTAACGGCTGTTCTCAGAAGGACAAATAGACCCACAGTATATTTCACCCTCTACTTAAAGTTGTCGGTGTAAAATCTCTTCTTCGAGCTCGGATACAATCAAATATAAATGAACTCTTTCATAACATGTTGGCAGTTTATTTACAAAAGTATTCTGAGATTCAGATAAAAAAAACATACTATAAATGTATCCTCCATGATCATATCAGACTATTTTAAGTGTTTTAAAATATGCTTGAGTTTTACTCTTATTTGTTGTTGCGTTTTTACCTTTTTTCCCCCCTGTATTTTAATCAAATGATTTACTGTTCTTCATTTATGTACATTTCTTGAGAATAAGCAATCTTTCCTTTTATGTCAGTACAACACATTTTGTAGGGTATTGACTGGTTAAAAAAAAAAAAAAAACATAGTCATAACTGAAATGTCAGTTATTCTCAACAGTTGTGGAAAATCATTTATATTAGTCAAAGTGCTAATGCTACACAATGGAAAATCACTAAAAGTAAACATGTGCTCAAAACTCTAAACAAAAATGATTTTTTTTAGCTTTATTTCACTTGTGTATTAATGTACGTACAACTTGCATTTTACTTTTGTAGATGGTTAATGTTGAGTCCATTTTAACCACATTAAACTATAGACAGCAAATGCATCACATGTTTGTAATGTCGCTGTCCTGAAACATGTCTCAAGTCAACTCTTCAGGTCAGAAAAACAGGCCTGGTTTCTGCGTTGAGACGATGCATTTTCAGCAACACAAAGATATTTAAAGTTGACTTAAGCATTGGAATCTTTGCAACACAATGGAGCAGTTGTACTACAAAACTACTCTTTTTCTCCTGGAAAGATGCATCTTAAGTAGGGATGTAACAATATGAAAATTTCATATCACGGTTATTGTGACCAAAATTATCACGGTTATCATTATTATCACGGTATTGTTGAAATTGTGCTCAAAATGTAAAAAAAAAAAAAGTACTTAAACACACACTGAAATAATTTAACCAAGTTGTATTTAAAAAAAGTTTAATAAAATAAAATAATAGGCACAATGTACCCTCTGTTGCAGAAACATTCAAATATTAACCCTTAGTGGTCTGAGCCTATTTTGTCTGTTTTTTAGTACTTTTGTATTTTGCCTTTATATACTATATAAACAAATGTTTACTATACCCATGTTTGGTATCTTTTTTTTCAGCACAACTTCATCTATATCATCTGTCTATTATTTTTTCACTTTAACCTACTATAAAAACATAAAAGGCCAGAAAACACAAAAAAATATAAAATCCCATTTGAAAAATGTATATAATTTATTGCATAGATAACACAAAGATGCTTAACGAACCTTTTCAAAGACTTTAAAAGTGAATATCGGTTCCAAATATTAGGTATATACAATTAAAATTGTAATAAATTAAAACTGTACTCAAATATTTGACATAAAAGCATATCTTTACATAGGCGTTTTTTCCCCTACAAGTGTGGTAATCAAACAGTTATCATGATAATGACAATTTAAATGGTAATACTAACCGTTGGCAATTTTACCGCGGTTTATCGTTATACTAGTAATCGTTACAGCCCTAATCTTAAGGAAAAAAATGTAAAAAAGTAAAATGACTTTCTAAGATGCTAACAAGCTGCTTTTTAGAGTCATCAGATCCCCACAAATGCATCATTTATATAAATATTTTTAAGCGCTGTATGACCTGAGGAAGCCTTGTTACAAAAATAAACCTCCATGCTTGTGAGCTGTTTACTGATTAGAGGTTGGGAGACGGGCTAAGGAAGTGCTGACAGATGCACATCAGTAACACCTGTGATTGTATTTTTAATTTAAAGTCAGGCATTCATTATAACCAGAGACCAAACAGGACTAACGTGGTTTTGAGCCAATAGAATATAACCTGCAGTATGTTTTCACATACCTCTTTGTGCAGCTCCAGTTCAGACTTGACTCAATGGGGGAAAAGTAACAGTGAATTAGTCTTCACATAAACCCTTATTTTTATTTTATTTTGACTTCTAGTTTAGTTTTAATTGGCTTTTTTAAAGTGGCTGTGCAGGGTTGGTTGCTGAAAATGCTTTGGTTTCAGTGTACAGTTCATTAGCCTCTTAGCATAATTGCCTAAGTCATGTTGTATGTCTTTAAACCCTTCTTTACAATGTAGAAAGCATGCAGACTTTGTCGGCTCATAAAATTATCTTTTAAATTGACATCATTTGTGTAAATAGTGGCACAAATCAAACAGGATCAAAAAATGACATCTATTACTGCTGACATAGATTCATATTTTTCTGAAGTTGTTTTATGGAGCATAGTGAAAAGAGCAGAACTTCACCTCTCCTACAGATTGGTTTTTAAAGAAAACGTATAAATATGCAAAAGCAAATGGCACTCAAAATATAATGACTGTAACCCTCCCTTCAAATCCCCATGAAACAGCTACTGAAGTATGAGGCCCTGGTCTGTTCAGAAACCCTACATCTAGTCAATAAGGCCAATATCTGACCGTACCAAAGTTCAGCCCTGTATCGGTGCATCCCTCATGAAAACTATAATCTTTTTTTTTCCAACAACAGTAACTAAAAGTGCACAACTAAAGTTAGCTTGTCTTATTATCCCCATTGACTGACCTTGTCTCTGTATTTTACACGTTAATACACAAACAATTCTTAGCATTAGCATTAGCACACATTCGGAGCACTGACCTGCCACTGAAGGCCAACTCCACATTACCATGCTCAGGGGCACTGGCAGGAGAACTAACCTCGATTTAGTGTTTATAATTTTCTCAGGGCTCTCGAGTCACATGCATTTTAACCTGCTCACAAGCCACACCTTGTATTTCTCATGCGTAGACTAGTCTAGTTGCGGAAAAAGGTCTTTCCATTGTAGCTTTGTGTGATGTACCAATTGCGCTACACCCAAAATCCACTTCTTGCCATGAGCGCGAAACCTTTTAATCGAAAAACAAGTTTTGGCGAAATTGTCGTTTTTCCATTGAGTAAATTTTTATGCGCAAGTTATTTTCGCGCAATTTGAGGATCGATGGAAAAGCGACTAATGATCTCGCTTAAGTACAATAAACAACACTAACATTATCTTGCACACACCTGCACTGAGAAATGCTGAATTAAATAAATATTTTTATTTGTATGATTTTTACCCATGTTAATACACAAACAGTACTTAGCATTAGCATTAGCACACATTCGGAGCAGTGAGCTGCCATTGAAGGCACTTGGGGACCAACTCCACATCACCATGCTCAGGGGCACTGGCAGGAGAATTAACCTCGATTTAGTGTTTGTAATTTTCTTCTGCATAAAGGTTTTTTTTTTTTTTTTTTTTATTTCTCCACGCTTTTGGTTTTTGTTAACTGTAATAACCTTGTCTCCATAGTCGGCTTTGTGGACATCATGATGAAGGGCTGTCTGGCAGAGGCTGAGTGCAACCAGACTTCAGAGGTGAACTTTCCCTCCGATTCCAACACCACTGCCTACACGATGACCAAAACATGCTGCAACACCGACCTGTGTAACTCTGCCCCCGGTCTGCCCGGAGGCTCCGGACTTAAACTGGCCCTCGCCTCCGTCGCTGCGCTGTTTGTGGCTCACCTCCTGGTTTGACAGGACATGCATGACGTTTAAGCACATACACTACACATTGTACACACACCAGCACTATGGATTAAATTAAACGCTCTTCCCAAACATCAGATCTGTAGCTTTTTTTTTTTCTCTCTCTCTCTCCACATGGTTGTTGTGTTTACTGTCCTTCAGGTGCATTATATTTGTCACAAACGCTGCAAACTATTCACACAGATGAAGTTTAGATCCCTCCCATAGGCCTCATTTTAATGTTGGTCCATATTAGCTGATAAACATTTCATAGTGTAACAACATAGACTTTCATTTCCCATAATTAACTCTCAGTCCTGTAGTTGTGAACACATGAATCACCTTAGACAATGATGGTAAATGACAACATGTTCTGTCCATTTGACAGTTCGTGTCATTCCAGCCTAATTTATTAACACTCACCTTGTGTATTGTCATTTTTAGAGTGATAGAGTTGAAAACATGATGTAAAAGCCTCTGTAAACATTTCAAAACGTATATTCTAATGCCAAATGTTTCATGTTTAGCTTCTTCTTTTGTGTGACAGGTTCTGTGAAAACATTTCTTAGTTTTGCTGGTTTTTCTTTCCCTCTTTTCGCCCCAAATCCTTTTTTGTTTAACATGTTTTATTTTTGATATTGTTAAAGCCATGCTGCACATTACTCATAGCTGTGGGATAAAAGCTTTCATTTATCTTGCTAGTTTTTGAATGTAAATATGGGGGAAAAAGTGATTTAACTGATTATATTATTTGCATAAATCAACATGTAACCGACTTGAAATTTGTCAGGACTGATCCCTGTCAGGTATTGTCCTCTGTATGTGTTTGATATCGGCTTGAATTTCCACATCAGTCATACAAATAATTATCGATACTTCCTGAAACTAATATTTTTGGCATTACTTTCCAAAGATTCCTGCCTGTTTGGATGTTTTTGTCAAATTGGTGATGTTTTAAAATGTTTCAAAATGGAATAAAACTTCAAATTGGGTAAAAATTGCCTTCAGCTTTAGTGACTTTAATGATGAAACAACTGTTTTATTGTGTTTTCTAAATGTACATCCTGCTGAACCCACTGGTTTTTCTGGTTTCTCCTTCCAGCGACACAGACGAAATGTCGCTCATGTGGTCGGATTACACAAAGGTGTTTTTCAGACCAGTTGCAGTTTTCAGCTTTGATTACCCTTCTGCAAAATGGGTTGTACAAATAAAGTCTGGCTTTTATTTTTAGTCTGAACCTTTTCCATAGGTAGCCAAAGAACCAAGTCAACACTAATATTCTGGAATTTAAAATGTATGGTTTTTGCAGCATTTCTACACACTCCTCTGGTTTTTTGACTTCCCCAAAACAGTTCTGCTGACCCTGTTGTAGTTTAGAAACACGGAGTTGTATGTGAACAAAGAACTTGGATGCCAATCTTAGTCTTTTCACTCATTAAGGCAATGTATACATCTATTTAAAGAAACCAAGATTTCACTGCCTTTGTTTTCATTAATAATGTGCACGTCAGATCATTTTTAGAATAGTTTTCATCAACATAAACCTGCATAAATGCGCTGTAGAAGGCTGTCATGGGGTTTGGGTTTGGATATAAACATCATGTTTTTGGGGGGGGTTTTTTTGGTCTCATGCTGTGACGTTCAGGACCCTAGGAATATTCTAAATCTTCACTTTGATCAGAATTTTCAGAAATATGTGAAAATGAAGTTGGAGATTGTTGCTTAAATACAAGCTGTAATTAAAAATAAAGTTGTCCTCTGAAGAGGGTGGTGGCAGGTTTAAGGAAAAAAAAAAAAGAATTATCAGAAATATAAATTTTTCAGTGACCTAAAGCAGAGGTTTCACGTGGATGAATAGAAAAACATTTTCTGATGTGTTTTTGCCTGATATCTGGCTACATTTATACATGGCATCATGGGTGTTGTTAGGACTTGAAAACGTTCAGGGCTTAAAAAAAATGATGAAAGAAAAATGTATTTACTCACGCTTATTTAAAAAAAAAAAAAAAGCCCGGTGTGCTCAGAGATCCAAGGCTACTGCCAAAACAGCCGCCAGTGCGTGGCATAAGTATCCCTCCCTGATGCATCACACCCTTTCACATGATCATTGTCCTAAAAAAACAAGACAACACCCTCTTGATAACATGGACACTGAGTTTAATCTCTTTCTGTTCTTGTCTCTCATGGCATCAGTTGTGCAGTTAACCCTTTCATGCATGAATTATGAGAACCTTAATCAAGATTTTTTCCCTGAGTGTTTTTATTCCTCTTTAGGCATGGAAAAAAAAACAACGCAATTGAAAATGTCCACTCAGCTGGACACCATGTATTTAATTTTTGAAGCAAAGAAACATGTATTTGCTGATATACTGTGAGAAAACTGAGATAAAAACATTTTTAATGTTGCTAATCTGATGTTTTCTCACATTTTAACATACCCGCATGGAGATAATATATATATATATATATAAAAAAAAAAAATTTAAAACACAACAGAACTGTTAATTACAGTCTAATAACACTTAGCAATTTTTTTTACACTCAAACATGTTAGTGCAGATCAGGTTTATCTAGAACAATAAAGTTACAGTAATGGTATGAATGTCAGTGTACGGGATGGTACATAAGCATCCACAGTGTTGGCTGATATGGAACTAAAACAACAAACCCATGAATATACAAGAGAACACCGTTGAACAGCTGTCCACTGTAGTGACCACCATGCATGAAAGGGTTAAATAGTTTTTTCTCTCTCTACTGATCACTGCATTAATAGCAGGTGAACTGTCATTCAAACAATTTGCAATAAATCTGATGTCCCATGAGGTTCACATGTACTGTATATGGACAGAGATAGTCACATCAAGCGTCTTTAAAATAAAAACATTTGTGTAATTGAAGCCTTAAGCCTTTGTTTTCATGACAACAGTTAGTTATACTGACCGACTGGCAAAAATGAGGAAAACCTATGTCATAATTAGTGGTTTGTTTCTGGTGGGGTGAACATGTTTTAAACAAACCACAGGAATTCAATGGACTCTATATTGGCAATGAGACAAAGGTTACTATGTTCAGCTGGCAGAAGAATCATTGTCAGCTCTAGTCGGGAGAATTTACAGAGACGGAAGAGGATCTAAATGCAGAAATGGAATAAAGTAGTAATTGTTTTCAAACCTTAAAACATGAAACATATTTTCTTTTCCTCTGAATGAGCAGTCTGTCTGTCTACAAAGGGTGGGTGGCCACTATGTTGCTATAGTCACCCGGATGCGTTCTCTTTCCATTTTTATAGTATGTGAAATAAAGCCCTTTTACTACAGTATGTGTAATTGCAGACTAGAGTTTAGACGCCCTCAACTAAAAAGCCCAGAACAAACAAATGAAGGACTTTTTGCAGATTCTGATTCTGTATCATCACCAATAGATGCCCCTAAAAATTACACACATCTTAAGATTTGACACAATGGGGGACATTACGTCACTTTTTAAAGATTTTATCTAGACCACAGGTGTCAAACATGTGGCCCAGGGGCCAAATCTGGCCCACCAAATGGTTCAATCCGGCCCTTGGGATGAATTTGTGAAATGCAAAAATTACACTAAGAAATTAACAATCCTTTTAGTTCAGGTTCCACATTCAGACCAATTCAATCTCAAGTGGGCAGGATCAGTAAAATACTATCAGAATAACATAGAAATAATGACAACTCCAAATTTTTCTCTTTGTAATTGTAAATATTTTCATGAATTTACACTAAAACAAAGTATAATTTCACAAAAAATATGAATAACCTGAATAAATATGAACCTGAAATGTCTTAAGAGAAGTAAGTACAATTTTAACAATATTCTGTCTGTTTCTAAATGTTTTATGTATTGTAGATCCACTGTGATCTGTAAGTTATAATGTACATGTGTAAATGATAAACTGAGGCATAGTATTGTTAAAATCACACTTATTTTTTCAGTTTGTTCATGTTATTCACATCTTTTGAAAGGATAGTTTGTAGATATAAACTTTTTCATGATGGAAATTTACTTTATTTGCTCTAAAACATAGAGAAAAGTTTAGAGTTGACATTATTACCTCCGCCAAGGAGGTTATGTTTTTGCCAGGGTTTGTTTGTTTGTTTGTTTGTTTGTTTGTTTGTTTGTTTGTCCGTTAGTGTGCAACATAACTCAAAAAGTTATGGACAGATTTTGATGAAATTTTCAGGGTTTGTTGGAAATGGGATAAGGAAGAAATGATTAAATTTTGGTGGTGATCGGGGGTGGGGGGGCCCACGGGGGGGGGGGGGGGGGGGGCACTGATCAGCCTTGGCGGAGGTCTGCGCTCTCCGAGTGCTTCTAGTTTATATATTATTCTGTTATTATTTTACTGGTTCAGCCCACTGCAGATCAAATTTAGCTGAATGTGGCCCCTGAACTAAAATGAGTTTGACACTCCTGTTCTAGACAGAGCTGAAGTGAATACAGAGTAATATAAAGCAGATGCTACACCACTTCCAGTTGTACCCCATTGGACCTTATTTTTTACGGTCAATGGTTATGTAATGGCAAAATTACTTATATCCATATATATTCATATATATATTTATGTATTTCATATATCATATACAGGGGTTGGACAAAATAATGGAAACACCTTAAAAAAATCAACAAAATATAATTTAATATGGTGTAGGTCCGCCTTTTGCGGCAATTACAGCCTCAATTCTACAAGGTATTGATTCATACAACTTGTGAATTGTTTCCAAAGGAATTTTAAGCCATTCTTCAGTTAGAATACCCTCCAACTCTTTTAGAGACGATGGCGGTGGAAATCGACTTCTTACCTGAATCTCTAAAACTGACCATAAATGCTCAATAATGTTGAGGTCTGGGGACTGTGCCGGCCATACGAGATGCTCAACTTCTTTAGAATGTTCCTCATGCCATTCTTTAACAATTCTAGCTGTATGGATTGGGGCATTATCATCTTGAGGTGAAGGTGTTTCCATTATTTTGTCCAACCCCTGTAGGCTTCTAACTTTATTTCAGATAGTGTGACTTCTTCTGTGTTGTGTCCAGAGTAGAAGGCCAGGCCAACACCTTAGTAGTATAGAGAAGATTTCTCACAGGGGTCTTATCTGTAAGTTCCTGACACAAGCCAAAACACTTTCTACACATCATAATTTTCTCATGGGAGACAGAAGACTACATTGTGATTTGTATTTTTGGGTTCAGACCGTCTCAGTCTTTTGATTGAGTGATATCTCTTTCTTTGGAGCTCCAAACAAAGTGATTTCTTTGACACTCAACACTTGAACTTATCCTTCTTTATTGAAGATGAATTAGTCGAGTATTATTTTTCCATAACAGTTATTTTTTGATTACTTTTTGATTCTGCCATTGCATATGCATATGATGTTTGGCAATTTAGAATGTAATTTTACCAGTCAAGAGAGTTGCAGTTTATGGTAAAACTTTTGAAGTATCAGATTGTGAAAATATACAACAGAAAGACTAAACCTACAGATGATATCATTGTATTGTAAAAGTTGTTGATGTCTCTGCAGCTTAAACAATACCAGATTGTAGTGAGTTTCACTTCTTTTAATACTTTTTCATCTCATTCTTGAAGATGAATGTAAACTGTAACAAGGCGCATCCAGTTTGGTGTTGATGTGCATCACTTGTGACAAGAGATCCACATCAACAGTTCATTGAGCTGTTTAAGCAGGACTTTCTTGGCTTGTAAAATTAAAACATTTAAAAAAAAAAAAAAAAAAAAAAAAACATTGTATGTGTAAATGGTAGCCCAACACAAACAAGATCAAGAAATTATTGTCTCTTGCTGTTGACAGTTTTAAAGTTTTGGTGCAATATAATATAAAGTTAGTCTGTGTTCAGGCCTCTTTTTTTTTTTTTTGCCAGATTACACTTTTGAACATTTAATCACCATGTAACTGTTAAAGTCCTGTGAGTAAAGTTTGTCTACTGCTGTGAACTGATCAGAGTAGTGGCTCAGTCAGCTAGTTCAAGTCTTGTTGACCCAGAATTCATGAAAAATCTGAATTCTGACTAAAAGCTGGGGTGAAACCTTAGTCTGACTATATGAAACCAGTTGAACAAATGAGTAACTCTAAACCTGTAATGAGGGAGTACAAATACTGAGGAACTCCATTGAGTCAGTCAAGTCACAAAGTGTCAGGTTAAAATAGTTTTGTCTTGACGTAACACCAGGAAGTAACTCACAGTCTCAGCAACTCTGAGTCCTAGATGTGACCCAACTGCCTCTCTCTCTCTTGATCTATCTATCTATCTATCTATCTATCTATCTATCTATCTATCTATCTATCTATCTATCTATCTATCTATCTATCTATCTATCTATCTATCTATCTATCTATCTATCTATCTATCTATCTATCTATCTATCTATCTAATCCAGTCAGACCAGTAAAATACTATCATATTAAACCTAGAAATAATCAAAACAGCAAATTTTTATCTTTGTTTTAGTGTAAAAAAGTAAAATTACATGAAAATATTTATATTAAAAACGGTTATTTTACAAAAAAATGTGAAAAACCTGAAATTTTACCAATATTCTGCCTGTTATTAAATGTTTTGTGTATTTGTGATTGTAATGTAAGTTGTAATGCACATGCGTAAATGACAAACTGATAATCTGAGGCATAATATTGTTAAAATTGCACTTGTTTTTCTGAAGACATTTCCAGTTGTTCATGTTATTCAGATTTTTGGAGATGTTAACATTATCATAATATAATTTTACTTTTTTTCATTTATTATTTTACTGGTCCGGCCCACTGGAGATCATATTGGGCTGAATGTGGCCTCTGAACTAAAATGAGTTTAACACCCCTGATCTTATCTATCTATCTATCTATCTATCTATCTATCTATCTATCTATCTATCTATCTATCTATCTATCTATCTATCTATCTATCTATCTATCTATCTATCTATCTATCTATCTATCTATCTATCTATCTATCTATCTATCTATCTATCTATCTATCTATCTATCCACATTTCTATGCATTTCCTCACTGATGATCTGTCTTTATTGAGAACTTGTGGAAAAAAAAAAAAAAAAAACACCACGCACTCACTCAGCTGATAAAAAATATAAAAATATAGCATTTAACTGGCAACCTCAGGGAAAAACCTAAATAATCTCTCATTTTTGCTCCTTAGATGTGAAAATTTCATTCATTTCTGAAGTGTAAATAAGATATCTTGAATTCTTTTCACTCACACAACCAATTCCAGTGGATTTTTTGTCAGTATTGAACAATTTATATGAATCATCTTGTAATTAGGAGCTGCCTATTGCTCTTTACCTGCATTTTTGCATTGAAATCAACCATGAGACACTGTCAAACTCAGCTGACTTTCAGTCTCCATTATTTCCAAACATTTAATTAAATATTAATCGCTTCAACCTCCATGCCTTTGAGACGATTAAATTCACCTTTGTTTTTTTACTAGTTCAGCTCAGATTTCAGTATTTCCAACCATGCAGGGCAAACTCTCAGCAATTTAGGTGCGTTATCTTGCGTGATAGATTATAAATGTTATTCACAGGATATTTGTGATTCAATGGGAAATAAAGTAGATATTGTTTCCTCAAAAAACAAGAAGTTTGAGATGTTTGCTGAGACTCACTTCTGGTAAGCATCATGTTTGAAATTCCTCCACTTTGTCTGAAGAAGTAAATCACAAAAGCCCTGAAACCCTGCTGATCGTCTCCTCCCTTTGTCTGGTCTCACCTGTCTCACCTGCTCCTCAGCTCCTATAAATTTGTGTTCTCACCAAACAGGCATCATTTCTCACTCCCTCACCATCTAAACACTTGGGAGACAACAAGAAGACTCTTTTTTTGTCTGCGCGCCGAAACCAAAAAACCGATACACGATGAAGGGAAGGATCATACTGGGAGTCATTGCAGTTCTTGCATCTTTCATGTTGGGTAAGATTCATCAATAACCAAAAAAGGAAAAACAATGTGTATATAATATAATGATAATAATAATCTTATGATTTCAAAGTGAAAGCCCTCATTGGAAATTGGTTGGAAAAACTTTAAGGAAATTTATATTTTGTTTTATTTCCAATCCATGGATCTAGATCATTATCCTTTTAATTTATGTACAGAGATTTAATATAAACATATGTTTTTCTTTATGAATTCATGGCAGTTACTTGCCTCAGATATTTGCAGTTTTTCAGAAAAAAGGGGTAAAATGTGAATCATCAATTCCAGTTCATACATAGGCATTTAATAGATGTATTTTGATATAAATATATGGCAAAATGATCATTTTTGTTCATTTTGAATGTATTTTTTTCTGAATTAACTGCCTGCGTTTGGTTTTCTTGAAAAAGTCAAGAAATATTTTAAAATTATTGACAATATTTCACTTCTCAACTGAGACATTTAGTGGATGTAAATTCATATAATTCAGAGCTAATGGATAATTTTTCTTTTATGTACTTAGATACATAATTTGTGTTTCTAAATTAACTCATAGAACTCCCTGCCTCTATTTGGTTTTTACCCTCGGCCCTTGCCGCAGGGTATTGTCATCAGTTCATCGTCCGTCTGTCTGTCCGTATGTGCAAAAACTTTGTTGTGGACTGAAGGCCGAGGGTTTTCAAGTGCGGGCATCTTATCTTCTAGAAAGCAGCAGGTTAAAGGAATCACCAACACCATATTTGGTCACTTATCTGTGATGCTTTATATGTAGATTGTAGAGGAACAGGTTGGGTTGTTGTGTTTCTTTTGAAACATGAGTCATTATGAACAACAATGAATGTCTAAGGAATCAGAAAACATTGCCAATACTTTAGGTGATTGTTGTGTTGACAGGTTTTCTAAAGACTCTAAGTCAAGGTAGTTCAAAAGAAAGGAACTGAGGATGAAGCTGAAGAATTATTTTTAATGTCATGTCCCGCCAACGAACCATCGATTTATCAAGTGGAGAAAAAAATCTAACTAGAGAGAGCAACATCTGAGGTTCATTCTCCAGTAGTGACTAAGAAAATATGTTCTTTCACTTGAAAACATTCATAACCAATAACCAGGGGAACATTTTTCTAAAAACATGACAAAAACTACAGAAAAATTCTATGCTGCCCCTAATAAAATTACGTCTTTTGGTTAATACTGATCCTCATATTTACTTATTTTATGTTTCTGATCCAAAACCAGACTATGTATTAACCCCCAGTCCCTTTCTGGTTACCATTCCTCTGTTAGTTTTAGTCATGTGATTGTTTTTCCCAACTCTGTAAGATCTTGTTTTTATTAAGTCTGATTGAGATTGGTCGATGACTCAACACATTGGAGTTTTAACGAAGAAAAGATGCTGATGGAGAAGCTTTTACATGGGTGTGGTGGACCTCAAATTTTCCAAAAAGGTTCACAAACCCCAAGAAATGCAAACAAAAAGTCCAGTTGATGTTGATTAATTTTGTCTACATGAACATTTAATGATGACTGTGGACACGTTTTAACTCATATCTTCATTTGTGTTTCAGCTGAGTCCCTGACATGCAACAAGTGCACCTTTGGTCTGTTGGGCGTGTGTCTGAACCAAGCTGAGGAAACCTGCTCGACCAACACCAGCGTCTGCTTCACCGGACGTGCAAGTAGGTTTTCTTCAAATAATGTCATGCCTTTTAACACTTAGTTTTGGGGTGTTTTCTATAAGACGTGCTTAAACCATGACACACTCAACAAAACGGTCAGTTCCTCATTAGCTCAAAACTCACACCCTTTTCTTTTCAAACATTATCTATGAGGCATGATTCGACCAAAATGACTCTCAAACACTGTGACACAGTACACACCCACAGACTAATTACAGAAAATGATCCCTATAAGATGTTATTTGACATCTGTATTTGGTATAAAATCATGCATTTTAATCTAGCAGCGCCACAACAAAAAACACATAAATACAAGTGATGTGTGGGAGTTGGAATGTGTCTATGAGGTAATTAAATAGATAAGTAATTAAGCAGACAAAAGAGGAGTTTGGGTGTCAGGTGTTAAACCAGTATTTCCAGTTTTGGTAGTTTATCTGGTTTTAGACTAATTGTTGAAGAGTTAGAGGGAAAGCAATGAATGTTGCAAGAAGCGTTTAAGAAAACACAGGGTAAAATCTGAAATGACAAATTAGAAAATAGGAGAAAACTATTACCTATGAAAGAATCTGGTTCATTCCATTTAAATTCCTCTTTTATTTTTGCATCACTTTAATAATAGCTTTTATTTATATAGCACCTTTAACAACAAAGTTTACAAAGTGCTTTGACAGACAAAGCAGAGGGCACAACAGCAGGATACAAGAAGCAGGTAAAAACACTAAAACAGAAGCAACACAATAATAGAGATGTGTACAACAAATGCAAAAAACATGACACTTCAAATAATTAAGTGAATCGCAGTAAAGGGTGCAAGGATAACGTAACACGATGCTGTCAAATCAATGCAAAAATGAAGAAGTGAGATTAAACAACATCATGTATGAGAATATGAATTAATAATCAAACAGGATAAAAATCAAATTTAAAAAATTAAAATTAAAAACTTTACTTTAGTACAAGAAATATTTCAAATGTGAGTTGATAGACTTCTGAAAATCTTACTAAAGCCTGTATTCAACCTTAACATTTGTCTGTGGGTGTGTCTGAAGGATTTTGTCATGAATTATGTCTAATTTGTCATCTTTCACCCAGCGCATCCCTCGTCAAACTTATATTTAGAACCTTATCACACATTCTTTGAAAAATCTGAGTCTACATTTACGTTTGAAATTGACATAAAATACTCTTGCCAAGATTATTTTCATTAAAGCAATCAAATTTTAGGAAAATATATTCATCATTCACGTTATTTTTGTCTATATTTTACCATTGACAAGGTGACACAATTTTTAGCTTGTAACCAACTGACTCGAGGCTACATTCATAAATTCTATCAAAAGAGAATTTACTTATTTAAATTAATAACCAAAAGTAATTTAAACAGTGGGATGTGGAAGTAAGAGAGTAATCAGTCATGTCAGCAGTATGTGGGTAGGTGAAAATATGGTGTTATGCATGTTGTCTGGTGCAACAAACCAAACAAAGAAAATACAAAATAGAAGGAGATCAGGTTGGGAGAGTGAGACAGGTTGAAGGTGCAGTCTTTTATGCCCTCTGTAAGCCCCGCCCACATAGACAGGTAACAGCAGGTGTCCCTCCCTCTCCACACACCAGGCCACATGTGGTCAACACCTTAATATTTACAAGACAGAGTGGAAGGGGTCATTACAGACAATTCAGAATATTTGATTATATTTTAAGATAACTGGGCTTCTTTTGAATATTTGAATAATATCTACATCTCTGTTTCTCCTCAGCATTTCCTTCTCTCACCGCCTTTGTGGGGTTCAATACCCAAGGATGCCGAGAACCTTCTCAATGCACCAATACGACAACGGGAACATTGTTGGGCGTCACGTATGAGAGCAAAATCGAGTGCTGCTCAAAAGACAAATGCAACCCCATCACAATCAGCGGTGCTCCATCCACAAAGATGAGCCTCACTGTTGCCATCACTGCAGCTGTTCTGGCCTCCGTGTGGGGAAGCATGCTGTAAAATATGAAAAAAAGAACCACAAACCCAACTGCTCCTTTTACTAATTTGTTCAATGATGATTTATGCAGTGTCACTGTAAAAACACTAAGATACTAACAGACTGTTTGTGCTTATAGGCGTTAACACTTCCATGCTGCAACATAAAAGTCTGTGACAGGCCTATTTTTGCAATTTTGTCAAGTCAGGGTTTTCTACTGATATGTTATTATAAAACTCAGGTATGGAAGTCGATCGATGGAATGTTTCGGGGAAACATTGAGTTTGTAATTCTTCCATGCTGATGTTGTTTTCTTTTTTTTTTAAATCAAGTTGTATTTATCCGCTGTCTGCTTTGTGTCTCATTGCGCAGAACTTTAATACGAAAATAAAGAAAACTTTAAAAAAAAACAACATGTTTTTCCCTTGTTGTAAATGCTACCCCCCCCCCCCCCGTCAAAAAAAAAAAATCATCAGTCCATCAATTATTCTAGAATTATATTATTGTATTACTTTTCAAACAAATTAGTGCAATTCCAAACAACAGGTAATATAAATGAGAACAAAATGAAAATATTAACTGATTTCAGCAAAACAGTGGCACGTTAATAAAACACACCGAAACAGCTGGATTAGGTATCAATAGCAATGGTTCAGATTGATAAATTGATCTAATCAGCAATGACTCTTTCTAAGGGGCTTGACTATTTATTATGTTAAAAGTAAATCAGTGAATATTTACATAATTATTTGTTATGTTTTGTTTGCAAAGTTAGAAAGAAGTGTATAAGGTAAAGTCTGATGTTGATTTACACACAACAGACTGATCCCATGATGCTCTTTAAAGGGTTTTTATATAGAACTGATCTTCCAAACACTCAACAGCAAACTGTATCATGCACTAAATCAAGTACAAAGCTCAATGTTTACACACATCTGTATCATGGTATCATGAAGTTATCTTCTTGTTGGTCAAAACAACACTTTGTCTTACACTCAGCACATGCTACATCAGCTGATAGTTTGCATTATGGCTCTGGTAGCTTACTTCTGTTTTTTAACAGAAAACAGCCACAGTAAAACTACAAATCACCTCTGTTTTCTGTAAGGTTTTTGTGTCAGTAGCTGCACTAACGATCTATAGATTTGGAAGTTTGGAAGTTGATGTCAGTGTTCTGTAGCGCATCTCTCACCAAAAAACACAGTGTTAGCATGGGCTGTTTATTATTCTCATTAGAGCAGGGGTGTCAAACTCATTTTGGTTCAGTTCCATATTTAGCCCAATTTGATCTCAAGCGGGCCAGACCAGTAAAATAATGACTTAATAACCTATAAATAAATCCAAGTTTTTCCATTTTGTTTTAATACAAAAAATCCCTAATTAAATTATGAAAATATTTACATTTTACAAAAAAGATGTGAATAACCTGAAAAAACAGAAATTTCATTGGAAAAATTAGTGCAATTTTAACAAAATTATACCTCGACTTATTATTTATACATGTACATTACACACAGTGTTCCATAAATATTTAGTAACAGGCAGAATATTGTTAAAATTCTGGAGTTTGGAACTAAAATTTGAACAATTTCTACAATATTCCATCTCTTATTATTAACAAGACTACAGATCACATTAGATCCATAAATGCACCAAACATTTAGTAACAGGCAGAATATTGTTTAAACTGCACATTTTGGGTTGTTCATCTTTGTTTTTATTTATGTATTCATTTGCATTGTATTGTGAAAGAATAGTTTTGTAAACGTAAATATTTTCACAGTGTAATGTTATTTTTTTCACTTTGATTTTTTCTACATAATTTTTCACAAATAAAATTTGTCGTTGTCATTATTTATGGGTTATTGTGCTGTTATTTTTACTGTAGATCACATTGGTCTGTATGTGGAACCTGAACCAAAAGGATTTTTGACAACCTTGACTGTTCAGGTTAATTTTTACACTTACATCCTGCAGGGCCGGAATGGAACCTTTGGCGGGCCAGATTTGGCCCCTGGGCCACATGTTTGACACCTGTGCACTAGAGAATATAATTATTCTTCCTTCTCCCTTCCTTTGATATCTTCTTCTACCCTCATCTGTTTTTGTTATGTAAGTAAATATATCATGATCCTGTGTCATATTTTAGGACACCACAAATTATATCAACAAATAATGTAAACTTTAATAGTAATAAAGGTAAACTGGAAGGTTCTGATAATGCTGTAGACCTGGGAATTATCCTAAAAATTATAGGATAATATACTCACTTGCCAATAGCTGCACTAAAGATCTGTTTGGAATTACCTAAACAAAGTCAGAACTGTCACTGTTTAGTCTGAACCGTGGATCTAAAAACACAGAACATAGCAAAGATGATAACATCACATATTAACTTTATACCTTCATTCATAGTGTTGATTCACTGATGGCTTTGGTAGGTGTATGTGTGTTCTGGAACAGGCTCCTTCTTGCATTGTATACTTTATCTCCCCCTTTCTAATTCAATGACATTACAATGTATGATGCATTTTCCTCCATTTTGTCAGTTGAATGCAGCGGTTTCTATAACTGACTGTTATAAAGGTGCAAACATTTTAACTCTTTTAACTCTATTTATGTGAAACCATCTAATCTAGGAGTGTAATTACATTCAAATATGTCAAAAGTAAAATGACTGCTTTATTCTCCTCCTCAGAGTGAAGCATAATATCGGCATGTTATCGGTACGTGTCACCCATTTACAAACTTTCTTATCACTTCTGTTGACGTATATTTGAGGTGTTTCACTGACTGTACTCCCCCGCATATAAAGATGTGGATCGTGATTCACTGATCCTCAAATCGTCATCTCACAGTTACCGAAGGAGTCAAATTAGAGACCAGACGACGCCTTATTTTAAGGATATTTCCATTTGTTAGTGCATCGTTGGACATCACCATGAACAAACTTCTCTGGAGCTGTGCTGCACTTTTCACTCTGTTTGTTACAGGTATGAGGTTTTAGTTTGTGGAAAAGATGGAAAACACTTTGTGGGACCAAGTTAAATCCAGTGCTGTAGTGTCCAACGCATAAAGAATTTTATTTTTAAGTAATTTACAAGATGTGATGTAGGATTTGAAGCTTTTTTTTTTTTTATCTAGAACCTGCGTTGACTATTAGTAGTAACAAAAATAACTGTTTGAGATTTGAGACAGGAGCGGTAATCTTTTACAGGCCCAGGAGCATTTCTGCACATAAAACAGAAATTTTTACCTTTAGATGTTAATTCCACCCTATTTTAAAGCCACATATTAAGTCCAGTTATGGTTTTATTGCATCAGATGTTAACAGAACAGCTGTATATGAATTTATTGTAGTATCTGAAACATGTAAAACCTGGATAAATGAAACAAACCTCTAACATTTTTACAACATGCCTTTGAATTCATCTTCAATAACACATTTGTTGCCAGCGTTCACCTTGAGAGGTTACGGAACAATCTCTGGATGTGTACTTTATGATTAGAGCAGGTGCTTGGTTAATAAAGGTGTAACTAAGTGGAGTCAGATAATTCAGGCCTTTGGTTCAGTTTTGTCTTCCGTACAGATGACTGAAAATGTCCTATACTTGTGTTCGTCTTTTCCAACAGTTGAGTCTCTCACCTGTAACACCTGTGACACTTCAGTCTTCGGCTACTGTCTCAGCACCAAAGCTATAAACTGCACTGGAACTCAGGACCAATGCTACTCTGGAGTTGCAAGTAAGGTCATCAGTCCAGAAACATTTAAAGGGGTCATATTTTGCTTTTTTGAATGGAATTTTGCATTTTCAAACATTTCCCTGTGGTCTACATAAACTGTAAATACGATGGTTGGGTCTGAATTCTTCATTAATTCAACTCCACAGGTCCATCTTCAACCCTATTTCTGAGTAATGACACCAGAAAGGTCGTTTTGAGCGCTGGCCCTTTAAATGCAAATGAACTACTTCAGACCCCACCCCCTCCAGATTTTTGACCGCTGGGCCATATAAAGATATGGCTTTATATGGCTCTGGTTGACCATTGTCAAGGGACGATTTGAGTCTCCGGACGGTGTGAGTCGCACATACAGAGAAGCATTTATCTCTGTCGGCCATCTTTTATGACTTGCTATGGCAACCTCAAAGATCGCATCATCGGCATAGGGCTGTGATTTCCCCCTACCGCTCAGCTTCCCCCAGATTTAGATCAAAACATTTGTCTGCTGGATAGGCTCTCAGCTGTGAAAGCATATACATTGGCTCTCGAAATCAATTCTGATCGCTAGAAAGATACTCCTTGAAGGTAAAGTCTCTGTACTTTTACATAATTTGACTCCTACAACAGTAATATGTCCTAGCGAGGTTGCGTAGCGAGTCGTAAAAGATGGCCGACAGATAAATGCTTCTACGCCAGTGTGACTCACATCGTCTGGAGACTCAAATCGTCCCTTGACAAACATGCTGCTCTGTCCTGTTTCTCCGTACTTGGAGAAATTTTCATTGGAAGTCTTGACCATATGTGTGCAAATGTTGTGATGTAACTAGTTATAGACGCAACAAATTTAGAAGGAACTAAAACAGGTTGTAGAAATCCACTCAGTTTTTGCCAGAATGAATATAAAGATAGCTTTGCAACATCTGGAGGGTTCAAATTCAAACTTTATGAACTATTAGGGTCCAAATACACAAATAAATGTACCAAAGACTAATAAAAGAGGGTTTTGCAAAATATGTCCCCTTTTAATAGTCATGGAACTTCTCAGCAACTCATCTCTGGTGTTAATAGTCTCAAACCAAAGCAGGTGCATAGATAAAACAATTTCTACAAACACTAATACATCAACTCAAGGATTTTATAGCTAGATTTATAACATTTAAAGAAGCTTCAGAAAAACAACAAAAACCTACTTTTAGACAAATTTCAAGTCTTCTACTTTTAGGGCCAAAGGTTTTTGATGAGACAAGTCTGATTTAGAGGTTGTTTGGTATCACCTGCATTACCAGTGGCTTTTTCAGCTGTTACACTCAGATACCATTGATACTGAGTGAAAATGTTTGTACATTTTTAAGCAGATGACACTCTGATATAAGCCCCAGACTCTACTGATCTTCAGAATTTCCTGCTAAAGATTTTGATTTTATTAAACTGCAATTCAATATCATTCAAGCCTCGCAAACTTGATTGTGAAAGATTTGAAGAAAAAGAGAGACAGAGTGAGTGAGGGATGAGTTTCTTCACTGTAAACATTAGCTTTATGCACACATTCATATCACTTTCATGACTGCCCGTGAAAAATTGCACAGCGGCATATTTGTGCACCACATGTATAACTGTTACCTAATTTACAGCCATGCAAATGACACAGAAGCACCATGAGGCTATTTGTTTGACAGTGCAGTTCTTTGATGAATTACACCTTTTACAGATATTAATTGTATGCAATTTTTTTTTCTCATTTGGACCAGTTTCAGAAGTGCAAAAGCCTCTAAAGTTAGTTGATTTCAGTATTCTATAGCTCATTTGTCACTAAGAAACAAAGTGTTAGCATAGGCTGTTTATTATCTCACTAGAGAATTTCATTGATACTTGATATGGAGGTAAATATCACCATAAATTACAGTATATCAACAAATAATGCAAACTTTAATAGTAATAAATGTAAACTGGGAGGTTTTCATAATCTAGACCTGTAAATTATCCTAAAAATAGTAGGATAATACACCAAGTTGTTAACAGTTGTACTAAAGATCTGTTTGGAGTCCTCTAAACAAGGTCTGAACTGTGGATCAACAAACAACAAACTAGGAAAATAACATCACATATGAACTTTATACCTTTATAAACCTCAATCAAACTCACCTGTGTAGAAAAATGCTGTGATTTCAGAGTCAAACTCGTTTTATTTAGAGTTGTGTCTAGTGGTGAAAACAACAGCATTCATTTTTTATCATTTCATGACTCTAAAAGATGTTTCTAACTGGTTCCTACCTCAGCTCGTCATATTCTGACAGTGGTCAAAGGCACCATGGTGTTCGTTTTCCTCACTATGACTCACTACTCCCTCTAGTGGTCACATAGACCCCCCCCCCCGCCCCTTTGGCGCAAATGCATTCACTGCAAATCTTTACAACCCCATAAACTGGCATCTTTGGCATAATTTAAAAACTGTATTCAAAAGACTGTAATAATAATTCTAAGTCGTATTCTATTATTTTATATATAAATACTACACATAGCTCCTGTTTCTAATGCCATTCATCAACTTGTCAGGTTTTTAAGCAGGGAATAAAAATATGCACTGAAATGACCTATTACGTTTGCATAACGTTTAGGTATGTTGCATGTATTATCCTAAAGCTAAGTGTGAGAGTTAAAAAAAATTACTCGATTTCAATGACCATAACGCATCATCCTTTGTTTTTTTCAGCATTTAGTAGCGACGAGATCTTGGATATCCACTCAAGAGGCTGCATAACAAAAACTTCCTGCAAAAACTCCACCAATCTAGCCATCTTCACTGTAAAGTACAACATAATCATGCACTGCTGCACAACTAACTACTGCAACGGAGCCACCTCCATCCGGATGCCTCTGACGACAGCTGTGGGTGCTGCTCTGGTGGCCATTTGGACCAGATGGAGCCTTTAGACAGGAGGATTTCTGCATCATTCTTGTTTTTGATATAACATTCACAGCACGCCAGTATCCCGGTGATATTCAATGGAGGGATACTGGCTGCATAGTAACACTTGTATTGGAGTATTTACAGTATATTAACCTGTGAGATAGTAGTTTTAGTTGTATAAGTTACATATCTGTACTTTTCTGAGTGATTCTTTGATCTCAAACACAAATGTCTGCTTTATTTCAACAACTTTCCAGATATGCATGACAACACTGACAGATTGTGTGTTTAATTCCTTCTTATTGTCTTCCTTAATACTTATTGTATTAATCCATGATGCTTAGTAACCCACATGTTCTGATTTCAGTGTTACCGCAATAAAAATCAACTTCACACAAGCTTCTACAGTAAATGGTTTGTCCCATTCCCTACTATTTGCACCTCTAGTGCTGTTCTCAAAGTAAAAATATTGTATAAAAAAATATGAGTTCTGCATTTAAACCTTTCTACAACAAAAGTGTGCAACTTTTGTTTGCAAAAATGTACTTAACCCTTTCATGCATAGTGGTCACTACAGTAGACAGTTATTCTCCACCTGTTCTCTTGTATATTAATGGGTTTTGTTGTTTTAGTTCCATATCAGCCAACACAGTGGACGCTTATGCATCATCCCATACACTGACATTCATACCATTACTATAACTTTGCTGTTCTTGATAAACCTGATCTGCAATGACATGTTTGAGTGTAAATCAATTGCTAATAAAAATTGGTAATATTATAAAATGTGAAAACAAAAACAAAAACTTCAGATTAACCACATTAAAAATGTTTTGATTTTGTATATCACTTTTTGATATTAAAAAAAATAAACACATGGTGTCCAGCAGAGTGGACATTTTTGGAACTCCACAAAAAATTATGAACGTGGATTTGTTTCTGTATTGTTTTAACCAAAAAAAAAAATCCCTTCAATCAAGGAAAAGAAGTGTTCAAATGTAATTTTTTGGATCGTATATTTTTTTTCATTCAAACACTTTTTTTTAATTGAATTTTTTTTTAATTTAAAGCAATAAAGAAACACATCTACCTTCATAAAAAAAAACAGATTTATTTTAAAAAAAAATCAATTGCATTGTTTTTTTGTGCCTAAAGAGGAATTAAAACACTCAGGAAAAACATCTCGACTAAGGTTCTCATAATTCATGCATGAAAGGGTTAAATATGACGATTAAAAGTAGTCACTATGCAGGAAAATTACCCCTATTTGTATTTTAGTCTTACATGTTCTAAACGTTTTAGACTGAGTTCAGTTGATATACTTTTTATATTATTATTCCGTAACACTACATCATATTCTCCAGTTAAATCCATTGATACTTCCAATCCAATCCAATCCAGTCCAATCCAATCCAATCCAACTTTATTTATAAAGCACTTTGACACAACCACAGTGGACCAATGTGCTGTGTAGAAGACTATAAGCAAGATAAAATTAATAAAAAAAAACATTAAAATCAAATAAAAATAGATAAATTAAACAAGTTAACATATAAAAACAGAAACAAAATGTCAACATTGCACGAGTGTTAAAAGGCCAAGGAGGTATTTGGACTGGTGTCTCCATGTCCCACCTCCTAAAGTGTGTTCTGGACTCAGGGTTAGATGGATGTTGTACAAGGCCTCGTGGTGTTGATGAGCTCACCAGTGGATTCTTTGAATGTACCAAATTGTTTATTTTGAGCACTTCTACAGCTTTCACTGTGTCTCTGATAGGTTTAATTTTGTTTTTTAATCTCAAAGATGTCCTCCTTCACTTGCATTGACATCTCTTTGAACATCATATTAAGAATTCATTGAAAATCTTCTGAATGTTCTTTTATCTGCTTCATTTGTCATAAAATATCCAGAGGACAGGCCACGTCTGGACATGAAGCTGCTTCTCAGTCAGTATGTCCAATTAATTTGAGCCTCTAAAAATGAAAGGACTATGTTTTAAATGGTTATACTTCCTAAATGGCTACTGTAATTTTTTGTGAAAACCCCTGAATTAACCTTTAGGGATCGCTCATTCCATTTTTGCACATTTTTGTCACTTTTCTTTTCTGATATAATCATTTATGGCTGCTTATGACATGAATTTCTCCATTTTTTTTTTTGTTTTTGTTTTTGGCATAGTTTTACCATTGATTGTTTGTTAATCTTACACATTTCTTATACATATAACAACACCCAATCAATGTACATGGAAAATACTACAATAAAATGATCTTATATCAATATTTTTTTTCCTACTTTCTCCTGCACAAATCTCTTAAATCACTTTAGCTTGACTCAGAATTACCAAATGTTCTTAATTTTCAGAATTTTAACCATTTGAATATGTGATACCACTTGTTTTATTAAAAAAAAAACATAAAATGTGACATATTTTTCAAATAATTCACAGTGGAGGAATGTGGAATTGTTTTATATCAGAGTCAAAAATAGTTTTAGGGCTTTTAGGGTTACGCTTATAGAGGAAGACTTTAAACTCAACACATAAATTAAGATTAATCCTTCAGTTGATCACAATGACTCCAAATCAACATGGGAAAAACATCAAAATGTCACACGGAAAGGCTCTGCATGGGAACACAGGTGCAGTGAGATGATCCACCCAGACCAGGGGTAAAATCCTCTATTGTTTATTTTTTATATCTGTCTGGCCTTTCCTTTTTCTTTATTAAATAGAGGGAGTGCTCTCTTTACTCTTGATATTTACCGGACAATTACCTAATTATTGACAGAGGCTCTTGAAAAGGACCATGATGTTGATTTTCCAGCCACACATGGGTTCAAACATACCCATAAATATGTATTGTTTGCCTTGTTCTCTATGGGCTCTTTTTTCCTGCCTGTTTCCATTGATATAATACAATTAATGCAGACCTCTAAATTTTTTTTTTTATCATCTTGACCACAGATTCTGATGTCTTATACCTTTCATATAAAAGCTGACGTTCAGGTCTGCAGGAGCTCATTTCTGACAGTTGGATCTTTGACTTATTACTCAATTTGCTCTGATTTTATCTTATTTTTGACTTATCTTTTCAAAACAAGATGAACAAATTACTCTGGATCGGTGCAGCTTTAATGGTGATGTTTGTCACAGGTAAGAAGCACTTTATACTGAGTAGAAACGTATTCTGTCTGTAGAAATGCTTTAGATTAAAGCTCACAGTGTACAGTGTAATTATTCAGAGGATTTTTCAGAATAACTGATAAAATCTGATTTGCAGCTGAAATACGTGAATTTATTTTTAATCTAAACTTTGCTGAGTGTTTTTTAAAAAGCTTTCTGCAACTTTTTGGAAAAAAGTATGTATAATTATATAATGACACTTACTTAGATAAAGATAATCTCTTAAAAATTTTTTGTTTTAACTCCAGTTCAGACTTTCTATTCTATTCTATTTTTATTTAGATTCTTTGTGCACAAGAAATAGAGGCAACAAAGCTATTTTGAGTACATAAAAAACACATGAAAAACAACAAAAAAGAAGGAAAAACTTTCCCAGGTTTCCATGATATGAATATCATTATTTCAGGTTATTTCAGTCTTTTACATAGAAAATTACCACCTTCTCTTTTTGATAATCTGTCTTAGCCCCTCTCCTCATAACAAATGTTTATTATGATGCAATAAATAAACATGCAGAACACATTATTATTGAGAGACACAGATGTAGAGGGGCAGGATGAAAGATTTATGAATGTTTGTGCCATTTTTCTGCCACCTTCTGAGATTAAATAAAATGCACTGATTGAAGAGCACAGCAGACTTTCACATCTCCTTCTTTGTTTTTTAATGTGTTAAACTGCATCAGAGTTTATATCACTTTACCTAAAAAGCTCAAAGTAGAGAAGAAAACAGCACTTTGAATAAGGGATGTTTTTAGAGGTGCTATAGGCCACTACATTCTACTAAAAATTTCACAATGAACCTTTAAGTCAGGGGTCTCAAACATGTGGCCTGGGGGCCAAATGCGGCCCGCCAAAGGTTCCAATCTGGCCCATGGGATGAATTTGCAAAGTGTAAAATTCCATAGATTCATTGTAGTTAAGGTTCCACAAACAGACCGATATAATCTCAAGTACAATATCCTACAAAAAATAATGACTCCGTATTTTCTTCTCGTTTTGATGTGAAAAAATATTACATTATGTCTATAAACAATGACAACTTCAAATTTTTGTCTTTGTTTTAGTGCAAAAAATAACATTAAATTATGAAAATATTTACATTTACAAACTATCCTGTAACAATAAAATGTGAATAACCTAAACAAATATGAACAACCTGAAATGTTAAGCACAGTTTTAACAATTTTCTGCCTGTTACTAAATGTTTAGTGCCTGTGTAGATCCAAACCATAATGCACATGTAGAAATGATAAGTTGAGGCAGAATATTTTAATATTGCACTTATTTTTCTTAAGAAATTTCAGTTTTTTCAGGTAATTCACATCTTTCTTTTTGATAGTTTATAAAAGTAAGTATTTTCATTATTTAATTGGGGGGTTTTTTGGTACTAAAACAAGACAAACATTTGGAGTTGTCATTATTTATAGGTTATTATGCTATTATTTTACTGGTCCAGCCCACTGGAGCTCAAATCAGGCTGAATGTGGCCCCTGAAAGAAAATGAGTCTGACACCCCTGCTTTAAATAAACCCTTACAATCACTGTTTCTAAGAATTTCCTTCCTTTTCAACAACAGGTGAGTGTCTGGTCTGCAGAACCTGTAAAATGGGTCTTGGAGGTCGATGTCTGTTCCCGTCCAGAATGACCTGCAGTGATGCTCAGCCCAACTGCTACATTGGAAATATGGGTGAGCGGTCAATACTTCCCCTGTGAAGCTTTGCTGCATCTGAAATAATGTGAGAGGTGTGAACAGAACGAATGCATGTTCAGCTCTTAAGAATCTTCCTCATCATCTGGAGCTTGTAAAAACTTTCTAATCAAATACACAGAGAAATCTAACATTTCTGGGCTGGTGTTGTGGAGTCTCCAGCAGTCATTAGTTACATGAAGTTGAGTCATTTTATCCCCTGATTTATGACTCACACATGTAGGCCTGTTTTAAACTTGGAGACATTTCCCCTTAATGTTTCAAGAAGGTATTTGAAAATTATTTGTATTTAGTTTTAAAAATGACTCCAACTACAAACTATTCAACAATGTTATATTAACAAAACATTGCATTGATAACAACACAAGAACAGCATTCTAATTGTTATGTTTGGAAAGTATTTCTCCTCAATAGTATTTAACCCTTTCATGCATGAATTATGAAAAAAGTATCTATATATATATATTTTTTAGATAGATTTTATTACTCAAATAGGCTAAAGTTGAAATAAATTTTGATTTGATTTTTTTTTTTTTTTTTTAAATATGGTTTTACTAAGAACATATTTAATCTCCTGAGACCTAGGAAAGTGCAAGTTTTAGCTTTTTTTTAATTAAATAATTGCCTAGATTGGAAACATCATGTTGCAACTGTTTTTGCAGATGCTTTTTTTTTTTTTTTTTTACAGTTTTTTTGGAATGTCCTTTGCAGCTGACTTTTTTTTTTTTTTTTTGTCCACAAATGTGGACAAAAAACCCATAGCTGGGTCTTAGGAGGTTTATTTTATGAGATCACAGAGCAGTCCAAATCCTAAAACTAAGATGATGCTTTTTTTCATTGTATTGTTTAGGGTCTATAGAGACTGCCTCCATGTGGTTTGGAGAATATTGCCTTTATAACCCTTTGGAAAGCGAGTTTAATCTATATGTCCACAAATGTGGACGTCATGCATGAAAGGGTTAAAATCACTTCACTGCCATTTTGTTTCTTTAACTAACCAATGATCACATGTTGGTGAATGTCATTTTAATTTTGGAAATACGCATCTCTAAATCTCCTCATTTCCTTCATTTACTCAAAAAAAAAAAAAAACAGATTAAAGGGACTTTTCCACATCTATGTTGAATTCTCACAACTTTGTAAAACCTTCTTGTAATTTTTCAATTTCAGTTTGATTATGAGTTTAACATACAGATGTAATTGGTAAGAGGTTTTTAGTATATTATCCAAAATATCAAAGACTCTGGTTATGAGTCTATAAATAATGATGTGGAGCGCTGAGTATTTTATCCTATTGTATTTAATTGTATTCATAGAATGTATCTTTTCTTAATTTTAAACCAGCTCTTTTCATGTACAGTGAAATAACCTGAACCTGGTGCTGCTCTCTGATGTCACAAGTCATTCACTGCCATTATGTGTCTGTCTCTTAAAGAGTTTGAAGTTAACCTGGGTCAGTAAAACCCATCTTTGTGTGTATGTCTGTGATGTACTGCACCTTAAACCTCATTGTGCTGTCAGTCATTGTTGTCTAACCTTCTGTGTCTTTAAGGACACCATTCAAACAGGAGCCACACTAAGCCAACAGCAAACAATGACAACACTTCTAATTTCCCGAACAATAGACACTGAAGACCATGAAGAAAACAAAGTACACATAGTGTTCTGAACAATGCCCTTTACTGTAAAGTCATGTTAATTTAGATACTTTAAACTCATTTAGCTGACTAATGTGTCTCAGATTTCACCTTTTACTTTGCTTTTTCTACCAATGACACGCAATACAAACTCACTTTGGGGTGGATTAATATTTTATGAGTAAATAAAGGCATTTACTCAGTTAAACAGGCTGAGTGTAGTTTTAACAAATATTAAGTTGGGTTGAATGAAATTTCCTGAAAAAAGAAAAACCCTGCAGTACAGTATGTTAATTAAAAAAAAAAAAAAACCTAAACTAAATGTAATAATTTTTGTCATTAGTTTCAATAGCCTTTAATTTTCAGGTTATTGAGCATTTTTGTGATATTTCCAATGTGCTACACTTACCTGTCTTGGTGAAATTCTACGTATTTTTACAAACTAAAGGTGTTGTTCCTTTTGTTGAAAAGGAACTGAAAGGATTTAAAATTACTGAAGTAAATCTTGGTCGGTATGAATCATAAAAACATATTGTGGCTGAGATTTCAGGAAAGGTCGAAAAGGAGCAAGAATACTTCAGGGTTCTTTCTGATTTCCTTAAAACAACATGGTTTGGAGATAAGATATTTATTTATTTATTTGTTTATTTATTTCCTTAGCTACTTATTTATTTATTATTTAGTTACTTATTTATTTAGTTAGTTAGTTACTTAGTTATTTATTTATTTATTTAGTTAGTTAGTTAGTTAGTTAGTCATTTATGAATGTATGAATGTATGTATGTATGTATGTATGTATGTATGTATGTATGTAGTTAGTTAGTTAGTTAGTTAGTTAGTTAGTTAGTTAGTTATGTATGTATGTATGTATGTATGTATGTATGTATGTATGTAGTTAGTTAGTTAGTTAGTTAGTTAGTTAGTTATGTATGTATGTATGTATGTATGTATGTATGTATGTATGTATGTATTTAGTTAGTTAGTTAGTTAGTTATGTATGTATGTATGTATGTATGTATGTATGTATGTATGTATGTATGTATTTAGTTAGTTAGTTAGTTAGTTAGTTAGTTAGTTATGTATGTATGTATGTATTTAGTTAGTTAGTTAGTTAGTTAGTTAGTTAGTTAGTTAGTTAGTTAGTTAGTTAGTTAGGTATGTATGTATGTATTTAGTTAGTTAGTTAGTTAGTTAGTTAGTTAGGTATGTATGTATGTATGTATGTAGTTAGTTAGTTAGTTAGTTAGTTAGTTAGGTATGTATGTATGTATGTATGTATGTATGTATGTATGTATGTATGTAGTTAGTTAGTTAGTTAGTTAGTTAGTTAGTTAGTTAGTTAGTTAGTTAGTTATGTATGTATGTATGTATGTATGTATGTATGTATGTATGTATGTATGTATGTATTTAGTTAGTTAGTTAGTTAGTTAGTTAGTTAGGTATGTATGTATGTATGTATGTATGTATGTATGTATGTATGTATGTATGTATGCAGTTAGTTAGTTAGTTAGTTAGTTAGTTAGTTAGTTAGTTAGTTAGTTAGTTAGTTAGTTTACTTGGAATTTTCCTAAAGTACATGTCTTGACGCCATTAACTCCAGTGCAGTAGGTGGCGATATGCATCTAAATAATGTTGGAAACCATTTACCAGTAAAACCGAAGAAGCAGCAGAAGCAGCAGCAGCAGCAGCAGAAGAAGAAGAAGAAGAAGAAGAAGAAGAAGAAGAAGAAGAAGAAGAAGAAGAAGAAGAAGAAGACCCTCCCTAAAATGCCCCTCGTCCAATCCTACCTTAGCAACCGTTACTATGCACCGGAAGCTTCCCAGTCTTTTAGGCAGTAGTAAAGATGCCGAAGCGGTGTGCGCACGGAACCTGCAAATCCGACAGCAGATATCCTAAAAGTGTAGAAGGTGGTGTTGTGTTTTACCCTTTTCCGAAGCCTAAGACACAGGGAGACAAATGCGGGATATGGATTAAACAGTGTGGAAGACCTTACTCACAGCTGAATCCTTCTAAAGTCAACAAAAACACCTTCGTTTGCTCTAAGGTAAGATGCTAACTACCTTCAGTAACCTTAGCTAGGTCAGCTGGTTATCAAACAACAATGACTGAATATTAATTATCAGTTAGGTTTTGGCTTAAAGTGGAGATACTGTGTATTATATGATGCTGAGTTAGCTAGAATACCAAATGAAACAAAGTGTAAAGACTGTCAGACATATATTCTAATATGCTAGCTCTTATTTTCCAGCATTTTCTAATGGGGAAGCCTACTCCAGAATACCCCCATCCTGTATCTGCTGTACCTGTACCTGGTGAACAGAGTACACCTCTTGGAGCCAGGCGGAAACGTCTAGCTGAAAGGTTGGATGAATTACACCTGACAAATTAAAGTGACATTTCATTCTTGGTTCCATTTACATATTTGCATAGAGATTTATTGCATAAAAAGATTTAGAATACTCTCCAGATAGCTATTAAGTACAGAGCTAATATTTAAGAAAATCAAACTTCTGAAAAGCATTATAAATGATGTATGTGTTTTTACTTGTAATTAAATAACAAAACTGAATTTTTCCAGTTCTGAAGAATTGGACAGTGCACTATCCAGCAGCTCAGACAACACCAAGGAACCTCCAATTCAACACAATGGCACAGAAAGTCCCCATGGTAAGTGTTTAACCTGGTGCATTTATTTAATTATCTGTTTTTGTTTTGTTTTTTTGTAACTTGTCTTGTCCAGCATCCTAACAGCAGAATGGTAGTCTGGCTGCCTTTTGGTGCTGAACAAATTTGCTTTACCAAGGGTAACTTAAAGTATAAAGTATATGAAGCTTCCCTTGATATTCCACTGACTTTATTATGAGTTTTGTTGAACCACATGTTAATGCTGGCTCTGACATGGGGGGGGGGGGGGGGGGGGGGGGTGAAGGGGAGAGAGCACGAAAGAAGAAGGGGGCGAAGACCCTCACAAGAAAGTATCAGCAGTACAAACAGTAACAACCATGGTGATAATTATAATGGTAACAAAAACTACAACCAGAACTGAGTAAACTGGGAGAGTCATCAGGAGAGAAAAAAAAACACAAAACAAACAAACAAAACTACAATAAAATTAAAATAAAACACATAAGAGCTATTAAATGATGACTATAAGAAAAGAAAGCATGAACAGAATATCATACACCACGTCCGCCCAAATAATACCAATTAATAATTTATTAATTGGTATATTAATAATTATCTGTTCATATGTTCAAATATTTGTGACTGAAGGCAATCTTACAAAATAAACGATTAACTCAATGTTATTTTTTTTTATGTTTACAGAAGTACAACATAAATTGGAAGAGAAGACCCTAAAGGAGAAACTAACAGAACAAAACCAAGAGATGATGAAAGTGAAGCTGGAACCTGAACCTGAACCTGAACCTGAATCTGAACCTGAACCTGAACCTGAATCTGATGTGAAAAACAGCCAAATCCTGTTGCTTGAAAAGGAACTTCATAATGTGCACAGTGCAGAAGATGCCTTAACTCCAGAGACTCTAAACCAAAGTCACCTGCCTGCTTTTTTCAGCTACTGCACTGGATTCACCTATGATCAATTCAACAGCTTGTGTGAATTTTTCAAAGTGCCAACTGATCCCCTGTCCTCACAAACACAGATACCTCTCACTTACACTACGACAAACCCTGAGATCCAGAAAATACCTTTGCGTTGTCAATTCTTTCTGACACTAATGAAACTCAGACAAAATTTTGACAACAAAGATTTAGCGTTTACATTTCATATTTGTTTAGAGAGTGTCATCCTTTTGTTAGACTCCTGGATAGACTACATGGATGACAGACTTGGTCAACTCTCCAGTTGGCCACACAGAGATGTGATCTTATCAAACATGCCTGCTGACTTTAAACAGGACTTCCCAAACACGTTTGCAATACTGGGCTGTGCTGAACTGCAGATTGAAAGGCCCAGTTCAACACAGCTGCAGAGTCAGACTGATTCTATGTCCACATCTATGAACACACTCAAGTCTCTGGTGGCCTGTGACCCACGAGGTGCAGTTATATATGTGTCTGCACTCTTCAGTGGATCGATGTCGTACAAAGAGGTCTTTAATCACTGTAAAATCGCAGAGCTACTGCAGAGTTGCCTTCAATGTGGATTCCTCAAGAAAGGAGACGGACTAATGACAGATGAGAGTTTTCAGATTGAGAAGGAAGTGGAGGAGATTGGTCTCAAACTGAACATTCCACCTTCTGCTGGATCCGACCATCAGACGCCACATCCAGAAACTGAGATGAACAAAAAAATACCTGAACACATAGCGCAGGTGGAAAGGGCAATTGCCAAAATTAAAAAATTTAAGATTATTTCAGGTACAATTCCAGTTTCCCATCTTGGAAACATAAATCAGATCTGGTATGTGGTTAGCATGTTGTCCAACTTCCAACCGCACATAATCAAAGAAGAAAGTATTTAAATTTACAGATGGTGACAAGAAGAGAATATTCTTATGTACAGTAAGGCCATGATGTGTTTTTACATGCACTTTATTACTATGTTTAGGTGAGATCTTACTCAACCTTTTAATGAAGGACTTAATTTTAAAAGTTTCATTCTTTGGTTGGATGCTGTCCAAAATTACTCGGTGTTGTACAGGTGACCCGGATGGTTTGGAATAAAAAGAAATACACTGCCTTAACTCAGTAGTATCTTTTTTTTCTTTGTTTGCCTGATGCCTGGTCAAATCATTTCCAAAGGGTAATGTGGTTTCTCCTACAGCAAGTTTTACGAAATAGCTGATGGGAACATCCCTCTGTTGTGGCTTCTCATCTGTTATTGTGGACCTCTGGTAATAGTATAATATCAATACAGTATTACGAATAGATTTATTCTAGTGTAGCAGTCAATTTGAATCATTAATATTTCAAACTGATCTCATGAAATCACTTATGTCACGCCAGTTCTTATGGCATTTGGCTTGCTATACGTATGTATTTTCATCCTTTCACATGTTGTTCAGTGCCATTTGATCACATGTCAATTTACACCAAGATCTTCAGTTTACATATTCGTAACTGCTAACCCTAACCACTAATCACATGGTATTTGATGCGCCATGAACATGCATGTGGAAAGCTTATAATTCGTACAGATAAGACACCAATTAAAAGTGGCGTGTATAGCATGTATATTTACGCAATTCATGATATCACATTGAATATTTCAACTTTTCTGCTCCTTATATAGTGGCAGTTTACTGGTGTCCAAGACAAGACTGTTTTCCTTATCTTAACATTATGACTACTTCTGTTACTTCTCAGTTTAAGAATATTATATGAAGCCTGTCCTATAAATGTGTTTGCTTGAATTATTGAGCTTGAATTATTAAATTTGAGCATTTTGTTCCATTAAGGGCCTTACAGTGTGGTTTCAGTGACTAGACATCTGGTAAAAAAAACTTACATTTGTACAACCCATCAGCTGATTTTCTTTTTCTCAATACAAGACAATTTTATTACATTCAAGGATGCCTGTCTTCTTTTATCAGAGTGTTTTCTCAGTGTTAAAAATCCACATCCCTCACACTTACATCTTTACATCAAATACATCTTTAGCTTGAGAGTTTGGAATGGAGTCTGTTTTATTTATTTTTATGTTAAAACGTTTTTCTTTTGTCCTTTCTCTCACTCAGTCCTCAACGTCAGTAAGTTCATGCGCATGCATGCCAGAGGTTGCATCGCTTCGTCTCTCTGCAACACAACTGAAACAGGGACGCTCCTGACTGCAGGTTACACTGTGTCCAGGACCTGCTGCAACACCGACTGCTGTAACGGAGCCACAGCCATCCAGATCCCTCTGACTGCTGCTTTAGGCGCCGCCGTCATGTCTGTGTGGAGCACCTGGAGTCATTAAACGCAACACAAACGTCCTATTCTGAAGGCGTCTTATACATCCTATTGACCTGACTGTGTATGCAAACATTAAACCACTGAACACACACATTCTCATCGGCTAAAATTTACTTAGGGGGTCAAATGAGTGGCCATTTTTGTCAAAAAAAAAAAAAAAAAAAGTCATAAGAAATGCAGAGAACTGTGTTGAAATAATACTAATCCATTTGTGCACAGACTACTGATATTATTTGACAGTGGAAGCTATATTTTCAGAAATATTGGATTTGGAATAGCACGTGTATGTGAAAACTTTTGCTGGTGGACGGACGTGACATTACCCATGATGCTCTGGTCAGTACCAGTACTTTATTAGTAATAAACTTATAGACTTACTATTGCTAATTCTCCTCTTATTCATAAATGTTAGTATTGTGGATCTAAAACAATAACAGCTGACACAAAAACACAAAATGTGGCAGTGGACGGATGTGACATGGTTGTTACAGATCCCATCATACTGATGCTCGGCAGCCATGTCACCGTTTACACTAATGATCCCTGTGCAAAAACTAGGATCAGAATTATTTATCGTATAGTTTATCATCATACTAAAGAGTAAATAACAATATAGAATTGTTATTTCTTTATAAAAATGCTTATTATTAGAAATCTGTTGATTTCAAAAGTGACGTGTGACATTCTTAATGTATGTATTGGCGTAACATAAGCAGGATGGATCAGCACCATACTCCATATTGCAACCTGTAAAAATAAAACGTGATATGTAGGATAGAATAATTGTTTTTCAGGTAAATTCAGTTCAAATATAACTTGGCCATTTGTGACATGAAAATATAGCATTAATTGTGATGAAATTGGACATTTTTGAGCTGAAAACATAGTTCATATGACCATCAACAGGTTGCAACAGAACTGAAATCCTGTAAATTTGCATAACTTGCATTGACCAACACAAAGTTCCTTTAGGGATTCACTTATATTGATTTCTTATGCACAAAGACATAAATAACACCTCTAAGCAAATTTTAGCCGATATTTACTTAACCTGATTTCTATAAATATTTGATGTTTCATGGAGTGTAGACACAGTAACTGTAAAACATCTTAAATCTTTAGCTCCTACTTTTTCTTCCTGCTCACTCAGAAAATCATTACAGTAGTAAAGATTTTATACGCTTCAACATGTGAGTGTGTTTTGTTTTCTTTGTAAACTCCTACCTTGTGCAGAACCTGTTCAACTTCTTTCTTGGATGTTGTACCTGCATTGAATCTTCCCTGGCATTAGTCTTAAACACCCACTCAGCAGAAGCAGGTATTCAGACCTACTTTATAATTTCAGAGGAACCTGTTGACGTCTTAATCTCCAGAAGGATGAATTCCTTGTGGAACATAATGGTTTTCCTGTGCGTCTTTGTACCTGCAGGTAAGATAAATTATTTTGCCTGAGGTGAGGAGTTTTTACTGAATGGAACCAAACTGAAACTGCAATTAAGACAGGGGTGTCAAACTCATTTTTGTTCAGGGGCCACATAAAGCACAATTTCATCTCAAGTGGGCCGAATAAGTAAAATAATAGCCAATGAGAACTCTTTGTTTAAGTGAAAAAAAATACAACAACATCTTATAACCCAGCTTTTCTCCTTGGCTTTCAAAACCATGTGAGATATTTGAATGTATTATTTTATTCTGTTGTTTTATCTGATATTGGTTTATTGTTCCTATTTTTTATTGTTTCTAATTGTACAGCTTTTTATGCTTTTTAATCGATTCTTGTATTTTATTCTTTAATTTTTGTTTTTTCTTTGTTCTTTTGTACAGCATTTTGGTCCACTGCAGTTGTTTTCAAGTGTTTTACAAATAAAGTTGGATTGGATTGAAAAAAAGTAAAACTGATTTATGAAAATGTACAAATACAAACTATCCTTTCACAAAAATATGTGAATAATCTAAAAACCTGGAGTTTCTTAAGAATAATGAGTACAATCTTAAAAATACTGTGCCTGAACTTATCATTTATACACGTACATTACAGAAAATGATGGATCTAGAAAGGCACAAAATATTTAGTAACAGACATAAATAATGTTGTTAAAATTTTGGAGTTTGGAATATAAATGAGTTTGACACCCTTGACTGTTAATATCTTCAATGTAATTTTTGCATCGGTTTTGACCCACAGGCCTTATATTTGATACCCCTGGATTAAGACATTACCAGAGAAATTAGTTACTTGTAAAAGACTGCATTTTATCACTTTTCCAGCAAAATAAGGTAGATTTTAGCTTGTGATATAAAATGCTACCTGTGTTTTAAATTAGGTAAAAAGGCTGAAAAGTCCTGTAGTGTTTAAACCTCAAAATATTTAACCCATAAAGACCCAATGCTGCTTTAGTAGCAATTCCCAAATATATTTTTCTTCCTATTCAACCTATTGTAAGTGATTTATCACCATTTATTATAATATTATCCTCTGTATTTAGTGTTTTTTCAGTGTAAATTAGGCATTTTCTTATATTTAATCTGCTCAGAGTCTGTTGAGTGTCTCGTTTCGACCAACTCTATATGTAAAGTATTATGAGATAACTTTTGTTACGATTTGGCTCTATATAAATAAAATTTGATTGATTGATTGATTGATTGATCATGTTGATGTTCGTTAAAAGTCAGAATAAATCCAAAGGTTATTAAATCAGAAACAGAGAAAACTGAAGACAAAGTGACATTTTCCACAAATATATTAATAACTGAGCATAAAACAAGTGTGTCCATCCACTAGCATTGATCAAACTATGGGTTTAACTGATGAATCAATGTTACAGAAGATGACGGTGTTTTGCACATTCACTTCAGAGCCTCTGAACGTCCACATAGGTCATATCTGATGACTATGAAAAGATGACAAACTATATTTTACACTACTTATCACATGGATTGATAAGTTTAATGGATCAACAGGTATGAAACATTTTACATCAGGTGATGGTTTTGGTCGTCAGTGACTGTTTGGGTTTTTATGGGTTAAAAGTGATTACTGTTGATTAAAGGTGTATCAGTGTAACTTGTATTAAAACTGTGATATTTTAAAGCACAAACACTGAAGCAAATCCCATGTATGTAGGTCACTGAATCACAGAATGAAGAAAAAGAATGCACTCCTATGACTGAACACCATATGACCACAGTGTGACCTTGTTTTTCTGGATGAACACATTAAATCGCGGAAGAGATGAAGCAATGAACGATCCTTGAGATAATAAAGTTTATCATCAGGGCAAGTCAGTGTTTGTCTGACGCCAGATCTTTCACCCTAGTTTAGTATTGTCTCAACACAGAGGCAAATCCTTCAAGCATATCTTACATTGTGTTCCTTGGCTGACCTGGTTCATCCAGAAATATGTCAAAAACACCAAAATACAGGAGGAATGTTATATTCTACACAAGTTTTCACCAAAAAGTCATTCCTGCATTCAACTTTTATTTAAATGGCAAATATTAATAGTGAAAATGATTTTAGTCACAGACATTTTGAGCAGTAATTGGAGTTTATTTAAGCCTTTTTCCTCAGTAAATACAATGGACTACTATTACATGCATTGTATAATTCAACTACGTAACAATGTTCCATGTAAGAGGTCAGTCATAGGTGAAAATCACATCTCATCCAAAACACATAAACCCTTTTGGCTTTTCTGTACATTAGTAATAGCTTTTTTGGAGTTCTTTTGATGCACTATTTTTTCCCCACTTATAGTCAGTAGTCTGCACTACTACATATAATGTCAGGGAACTTATGGTGAGGTTATGGATATATTTACTTTTTTATTATTATTATTTATGGGCTTTAAAATGTGATTTATTACCCTGTGCCCCGAAAGGGAGGCATGGGGTATTGTTTTTGGTTCTGTTTGTTTCTTTGTATGTTAACACTCTAGCAGCAAAACTATTGGTTGAATTCATACCAAATTTGGTTTATTGATTGCCAGTGACCCAGAATAGATCTCATTACATTTTGGGAAAAGTACATGAAAGCATAATTTTTTAAAGAATTTTTAAAATCTTTTTCTTTTTCCCCATTTACTTATAGTGGGCAAAATTTCAAATGTCTGTAGTAGCAAATACATTGGGTGAATTCATACCAAATTTGGTTTATCAATTGCCAGTGACCCAAAATAGATCTCATTACATTTTTGTAACAGTAGGTCAAAGTTCAAAATTTTTATGAATTTATAAAATCTCCTCATTTAGTTATAATGGGCAAAATATGTGTGAGGGGTTGGGTTGTTGTGCCTGGTACCACTTGTTTCAATAAGTAACCAGCCTGACGATAAAACTAGTGACAAAGTAAAAGAGGCTTAAAGCTTAATGTTTGACAAAAATGTTTTTACAAAACTTTAAATCGTCTTCTTCTCCGAAACTACAATTCCAATTCACTTCAAACTTGGTATACAGCTTCTTTGTGATGATGTCAACAAAAGTTAGTGAAATTATTTGGATCTGGATCTGATTCTGGATTTGGTGCCACTTTGAAAATTTCCCCATTATAATAGATAGGAAGTGGATCGATGCAATAACTCAGTAAATATAAACGATATCCAGTGTAAATTTCTACAGTCCAGCCCTGATGGGGAGATGACCAGAACATAATGTCCACATGCTGATCAGGATCTTCCTCTGGATCCGGGAACTTACGGAAAATTTAACATGGGCTCTTATGGGGAAAACATTTCAATTGTCTTTTTCTCCCAAACTCCAGTTCTGATTGACTTCAAACTTGGTATACAGCTTCTGTATGATGATGTCAACACAAGGCATTGAAATTATTTGGATCCGGATCTGATTCAAGATTTGGTGCCACTTTGAAAAATTTCCCCATTATAACAGATAGGAAGTGGATTGACCCAATAAATCAGTATCAATGACATTAAGTTGGAATTTTAATTTTTTACAAATCTAATTGGAATATGACCAAAACATGGGCTATTTCTGTAATATAATAAATACACAGAACTGGGTGAGAATAAATGGCATCTGGATACATTTCCCAAAGCTTTTAATTTGGCTGGTAAACTGCAGGGCCATTGGTCCTATTTTTGTTTTTGTAGTTGGTTATCTGTGGAATTCTAATCATAGATTGTCTCCTTTGCCTACATTCATGTTAACAGCCTGTGCACTGATTTCCAAGTTGATTACGTGGATCAGACTTTCCGTAAGAATCCACGTGCTTGTTCCCAAATTCCTTACTGTCTTCTGTGTGCAAAACTACACACAATATAGTCTACTAACTTTAACAAACCAGGCCTGTTAATCCAATAAAACTGACCGTAATTAGCTAATGTTACCTTAAAATCTGTGTAAAGTAGAAATAAATGTCTTTTGAGCAAATCTCAACAACTACTGGGCAACATGTCAGCTTTAGAGGCAAAATACATAACATTTTCATAAAAGCACAATACATAGAGTAACACAATAATCCCTCTCAATCATCACCTCTGACCCTGTATAGTGTGCGGTGGCGTATTTACCCACAAACACCCTGATCTTTGACTCTATCTTCTATTTTCCCTTTGTTTTGCTGTATTCCGGACATTTCTGACTGTGAATCTTGCATATTGCGTTTGTCCCTCCATCCAATCAATCACAGCGTCATGCAACATGCATGGGCAGAACAAAGTGAATGAGCTTCATTCTGTGCACACAAACATCTCTGTGGTCTGCCTACAGATCCTACAAGTCATATGCAGTCTGCAGAGGAGGAGGAAACATGTGCTTCTGTTGTGTTTCTTGTGGAACATTCCTATAGAGTTATGAAATGGTGTGGGTGAGTGTGCTTTAGAGCACAGCCATCGGGGAAAGGGTGTAAGATAGATTTATTTTTGCAATAATTCAATATGTACACATTTTGAGCAATAGGCTATGTTTAATTAGTGATTATTATATTTCCCCATATTTTTTTAGATGACAACTGTGTGTTTAACCCATAAAGACCCAAACATCCACTGGTGACCAAAATCATTCACTGATATAAAATGTTTAATACCTGTTGATCCATTAATCCTACCAATACATGTAAATAATTGGTGTAAAATACAGTTCGAGAGTTTCAGATATGACCCATTTGGACGTTCAGAGGCTCCGTAGTTACCATGGAAACACCATCATCAAACGTCTATGGAAAGCACAAGGTCTATTCTATCAGCACGTTTTTAAAATGTTTCTATTGAACAAATGGTTGAATTTTTCTGAATATTTAAAATAAATCATACATTCAAAACAAGCACCACAGACACGTCAAGGGTTAAAGGGTTCAAATCCGTGTAAAGTAGAAATAAATGTCTTTTGAGCAAATCTCAACAACATTGATTCACCAGAAAACCCATGGAGTTCGATAATGACAGTGGTTAGAGACATTTATTTTACTAGCGGCATTGTACCCACGGTGCCATTGTACGATAGCATGAGAGGTTAAAATCTCCCAGCATACCTCACAACATTTGAATACGGACATAAAATTGTGCCTAGTAGATAGTCAGGTAATGTTTCTATTCATTTAGCGAGTTTGGTGGTGATCAGGCCTGTGAAGGCTGAGGAAAATCTGTACAAACGCCCTCCTGTGCTGCAACATCGATCAGACAGACACAGAACGTGTATTATGTTTATGTTTATGCATTTGGCAGAAGCTTTTTTCCAAAGCGACTTACAGGGGAAAACCAATCAAATCACTCAATCAATCAAATTTTATTTACATAGCACCAGATCGCAACAAAAAAGTTATCTCATGACACTTTATATATAGAGTTGGTCAAAACCACACTCTAAGCCAATTTACAGAAACCCAAGAGAATCCTCCAGGAGCAAACACTTGTGACTGGTGACAGTGGAAGGAAAAACTTCCCTTTAACAGCAGAAACCTGGAGCAGACCCAGACTCCTGGGGGATGGACGACTGACAGGACCAGTTAGGGTTAAAGAGAGAGAGTAAAGAAAGAGAAAAAGAGAGAGCGATAGAGATAGAGACTGGGGGAGAGGGGGAGAAGCGGGGAGTAGGGGGAGACACATGGAGGCAGTTGAGGATAAGTGACTGATGATGATGAAGGCAGGAGAGAGGAAGGACCACCGCAGCAGGTCCAGAGATAATCCTGGGAAAGTCTGTGATAATCCTGGGAAAAACTTTATTAAAATATTTAAAAGATTATATAGTAGGATGTTCAATTAACACTACATTTTGAGAAAAAAGAATATTTTTGCTTCAGTTTTCTCTGTGTTGGATATAATAACTCTCAACTTTAATCTGAGCTTTAGTAAACATTTACATAATCAGTTCATAAAATATAGGAAAATACCTTATTTTCACTTACAAATGCAAAATACAGAGGATAATATAGAGCAAATGGTGATAAATCACTTAAGAAAGGTTAAAAATATAGACAAATTGATTTGGGAACTGCCACAAAAGCAGCGTTGGGTCTTTATGGGTTAAATTGGTATTGGTATTCATTTTTTTCTGGGCAAAGAAATAAGCCTTAAAAAAGGAGGATGTTCTGTGTTTGACTGGCTGAGAAGAAATAAATAAAGTGGGGTGAACATGGAGTCCCTGTGCTGTGTTGTTGCCTGTGATCCTCATTTAGTTAAGTAAGACTAGAAAACATTCCAAACAGGGCAAAACAAAACACGTAACTGATCAAAAAATTACTGTGTCCCTATTGTGTTCTTATAGGGATTAGTTTTACGTAAGTGTTCGAATCTGTTGTGGTCTTTGTATGTCCTATAGCGTAACCATTCTCTTTATCAAGATGATATTCTCTTAAAATATCATCCTGTGTGTGAACTACTATTGTTATTATATGCCTAATGCAGCTGATATATCAACTTTTTGGTATAAAACAGTCTTCCTTTTGGATTGTCAGAGATCTGTTCGCACACACTGTCTTTGTTTCCTGTGTGAGCTCTTATCTGTGCACAAATAACGCCATGAAATAAACTAAGCATTTCTTCTTAAAAATCACCACTGTTACAAAAATATTTTTGTACACTGTAAAAAATGACTGTAGAATTAACACCAAAAAGTTGTAAAACTGCAACATAAAAAACCTGTAAGTGACAATCCAATGCAAAGTTGTTTATTTGAAAAGATTTTAGTGTTAGTGTAGTAGTGTAGTAGTGTAGTGTAGTGTAGTGTAGTGTAGTGATGCAGTCGCTGTACCGGTCGGTTGTGGTAAAGAAGGAGCTGAGCCGAGAGGCGAAGCTCTCGATTTACCGGTCAATCTACATTCCTACCCTCACCTATGGTCATGAGCTTTGGGTCATGACCGAAAGGACAAGATCCCGGATACAAGCGGTCGAAATGAGTTTCCTCCGTCGGGTGGCTGGGCGCACCCTTAGGGATAGGGTGAGGAGCTCAGTCACCAGGGAGGAGCTCGGAGTAGAGCCGCTGCTCCTCCGCGTCGAGAGGGGCCAGCTGAGGTGGATCGGGCATCTGTTTCGGATGCCTCCTGGACGCCTCCCTGGGGAGGTGTTCTGGGCATGTCCCACCGGGAGGAGACCTCGGGGAAGACCCAGGACACGTTGGAGAGACTATGTCTCTCGGCTGGCCTGGGAATGCCTCGGGATCCCCCCGGAAGAGCTGGAGGAGGTGTCTGGGGAGAGGGAAGTCTGGGCATCCCTGCTTAGACTGTTACCCCCGCGACCCGGCCCCGGATAAGCGGAAGAGAATGGATGGATGGATTTTAGTGTTAACGATTAAATCAAATATAGCTGCAGTTTTTACAGGAAAAGTATGTGAACAAAACCAGATTTGTACGTAGAAATTATGTATTTCTATATATATCTGTATAAATTGCAAGACCATAATGTTGAAATAACAGCGTATTTTCTTTTTTTTTTTTTTAAATAAAAAAACTTATTAAAAACAAAAGAATAGTAAGCATTTAACAATGTAACATTTTAAACATACAAATGAATGGGTTGGTAAAGTTGGTAGAACGGCTCATCCAGTAACCAAAGGGTTGGTGGTTTGAATCCCAGCTCCGACTGTCCATATGTCAAAGTGTCTATGGAAGACACTGAACCCTAAATTGTTCCCAGTTGGACCTGGTGGTTTTGGAAAGTGCTTTGGACACCATGAAGGTGTAGAAAATGTGTTAAATAAGTGCAGTCCATTTACCAGTTAAATCCAGTGTTAAATCTACATGTCTAAAATGTTAAATCTACATGTTACTCTGTAAATATGTCTACAGTTGGATGTGTTTTTTACAGTATTGTTCTGGTAACCACAGCTGCCAGTTTTTTTTCTGTAAAAACAACAGGATTTTTTTCACAGTGTATTTCATGACTTTTTTCTCACCATCTTCCCGAAGCTTGAATTTTTTTTTTTTTATATATACACGAGAGAGGAATGAGTTCATCTTTAAATACCGGCTTCTTACACAACCCAAACCTGATTCTCCACTCCTGTCATGCCAATTAATATGTGTATTAATTATTTATTTACTATTCATTGCAGTACTGTAGTTATATGATTTCACATCTCACATAAATACTTCAACAACTATAGCTAAAAGAGGAGAAACCACTATTATTATGGTGACCTGACATTTTGATATTTATGTAATTGTGGTTTTTAGGGGCGGGGCTATAAAACTATGATCAAATATATTCTGATGGCGTTAGTCATAATTCCTTTGTCATAGCCACCTTTTGGCCTCACATACAACATCCCTGATTGAGGACTGGTAAATCTAGTTGACTCTTGTCAGAGGCTGTTGAATCATAAGTAAAACATTAAGAGGGAGTGCTTCATACATTCATTCAACCAAACTCTATTGATGACTTAATTGCAATATAAACAAAATGTTTTCACTGTGAGGAAGAGAAGACTTGGCCGATTGAGTGGATGTTTCGGCTGGACACAGGGACAAAGAATGAGATTTACCTTCAGGTCGAACAAGTTTTAAATCTGCCCTGCCAACTACGAAACAGAATGCCTTCAGGGGCTGATCTCATCACACTGTACCGCTGAAGGTGCACTTGTAATATTCACAGTGCAATTAAAAATACAGTACTGCACGGAGTTACACTTTTTTACCCCCTTTTCTGGATTTAAAGTAATGAAAAATCTAATAAATGGCGTCCCTGCTAAACTATATGTAAGGCTCAGAAGTTAAAATAATTCATGTTGAAGGAATGTGGGGTTTGACAACGGAATAAATTACAGGGAATAATTAATTCACATATTTGTTAAAAAAATATATATCTTGACAGTGTTTACACAAATAACCATTTACATTTATGTTGTATAATAATTGTTTACATATATGCACATTTAATTATTTTCCTTTGTTGTATATAAGCAGCTAAAACAACCTGCTGAATGTGCCTTTTCTAAATCACTTACATTTACCAATCTAGGTACTGTTAGTTCCTGATTGGCTGGTTCAGTCATGTCAGAGGATTTTTCAGGAGGTGTTGTGGTAGCTGTTATGGTACATGAAAAAGTAAAGCACTGTTGTAAGAAAAAATCCATCTGCATCCTGCAGTCTCATTTTATAAAGAATGAACTATTAACCACCAACGAACCCTCACAATACATATATACAAAATAATAGTGCAACTGCATTATGGCCTCTATAATAATAATAATAATACACTATAACTTAGGTACATATAAACAGTATAATTCCCTCACACTGATATATATTTTCCGTCGATTTAGTGGAAATGTGGGGAAAAGACAGTGAAGTAAAAATAGATTTTTTTTGGATTTTGAGGCTCAAGACTTAAGATTTCTTTTTTTTTTTTTTTGGTGACCTCTATTGGTGAAAAGGGGAAATTGCAGGCTTGCACTTGGAAGACATCATTGCCTGTGTGATGTGAGCAGTCAGGTGACAGGTGGAACCCATGGCCACATTCCTGTAGTGATTACAAAGATTTACATAAAGATAGATTTTATCTGTGGTGGTGTGTCCACTTCAAATATAGCAATTAAATTTCTTATCTCTTTTTTTTTCTCTCTTTTTTAGTTTCATTTTGTTTTTGGGCATGGGGCAGTGTTACCCACAAAGTTACGTATTACGGTTGAACCATCATGATGATCAGTGCCTAAGCCGATAGCCTAACACCTCCAGTATCATCCTTAGTGGTTTCCGACATGGAACTGGTTTTGTTCTTGAATACGTTCCGTCTCTCATCTAAGAGACTTCATCAGCTCTATTTGCCGGTGCAGGAAAGCAGACTAATAAACCTGTAAGGCAGGGGTGTCAAACTCATTTTAGTTCAGGGGCCAAGTTCAGCTAAATTTGATCTGAAGTGGGCCGGACCAGAAAAATAGTAACATAATAAAATATAAATAATGACATCTCCAAACTTTTCTCTATGTTTTAGAGCAAAAACAGTAAATTTACATTATGAAAGGTTTACATCTACAAACTATCCTTTCAAAAGATGTGAATAACATGAACAAACTGAAAAAATAAGTGTAATTTTAACACTATTCTGCCTCAGTTTGTCATTCACAGATGTACATTATAACTTACAGATCACAGTGGATCTACAAATACACAAAACATTTAATAACAGGCAGAATATTGTTAAAATTGTACTTACTTCTCTTAAAACATTTCAGATTGTTCATATTTGTTCAGGTTATTCACATTCGTGCGAAATTATACTTTGTTTTAGTGTAAATACATGAAAATATTTACATTTACAAACAGAAAAATGTGGAGCTTATGATAGTATTTTACTGAATCTTGTCCACTTGAGATTGAATTGGTCTGAATGTGGAACCTGAACTAAAAGGATTGTTAATATCTTCAGTGTCATTTTTGGATTTCATAAATTCATCCCAAGGGCCGGACTGGACCCTTTGGCGGGCCGGGTTTGACCCCCGGGCCACATGTTTGACACCCGTGCTGTAGGGGGTTGGTGTGTATAGTCTGTGTCAAAGAGGTGATCCTGTCGAGAAGGGGTGGGTCCTAGTTCAGTTCCTTCGGGGGGGTGGGGTGAAACATTTTGGCCTGCAAGCAGAAGTTTCATATATGAAATGAAAGAAAATGAGAACACAATTGATTTTGTTAAGCTTAAAAATTTTGAAACCTTCATTTTTGTTTTCAAATCTTGATTTTTTTTTTTTTTTCAAACCTGTATTTTTTTGTTTTCCTTTTTGTCCCTTTGCTTGCATAATAAAGACACGAAATAATCTTCATATAACGATACTAAAACTACATTTTGCAGTACAGAATAACACAATCCCATGTCAATATAGGCTGTATTATTGTAAAAGCATTAGTGTGAAGTGAGTAAACACACAGTAGTGGAATCTGCACACGTTTCAGCTGTTTGTGTTTGTGGTATTTACCGTGAAAGGGCAGCTCCTGACTCATAATGTTGTCATGTGTAACAGGTAGGACAGAGTAATAGGAACAAAGTTACTGAGGAAGTCAAACTGAATACCATTGTAATGCTGTCATGAAAGGCTCTGCTCTCAGGTTGAAGCCACCGACCATAATAACCAACAATTTAATGATCTGTAGACCCTGTCATTAAATGTCTCACTGCAGAAGATGTGTTTACTTTAACTCATCTTTCTTCTTCTTCTTCTTCTGCCTGAGTTCACCTTAGTACACCTGTACCTGCATGACCTGTCATAATGGGGATCAAAACACATGTCACAGAACTATAAATACAAGGATTTTCATACTAGCAGTTCGACACGTAACTAGCTCTGATTTACTATTGGTTTTAATGGAGCAGGTGAATGGAACTGGGAAGTCTCACTGTAGGAAAGACGGTAAAATGTAGATACACTGCAAACAAAAAGTTAAGGATATTTCTTTTGCTTTTTTGTGTTTTTTGTTTTTTTTTTTGTTATTTTTGCCATTTGTAAATAGAAGTATGTCTGGTCATTAAAAAAATGTGTTTCAATTCAGTTCACATACAAAAAAGTAAAAAGCACTCTGCAAGAATCCCAACTGAAAAAAATAGCCCAAAAATTAAAAATATTCTTAACTTTTTGTTTGTTGTGTATGTTTGAGGTAACTATGGTGTAATGGTTGTAAACAGTTTTAGTTTTAAATATTACCAAGAGCTTTCTGCACTCTAGTGAAAATATACTCACTCTAAATCAGAACATTCTGTACAATATCACAAAAAAGCATCAAATTTAACCCATAAAGACCCAAACATCCACCATCGACCAAAGCATCTACTGATTTAAACTGTTTAATACCTGTTGATCCACTAATCCTATCAATCCACGTAAATAATTGGTGTAAAATACAGTTTGTCGTCTTTTCATGGTCATCAGATATGACCCATTTGGACATTCAGAGGCTCCGTAGTTACCATGGAAACACCGTCATCTTCAACAACATTGACTCACTAGTAAAACCCATGGAGTTGGATCAATGACAGTGGATGGAGATGCTTAGTTTACGTTCAGTTATTAATATATTTGTGGAAAATTTCACTTTTTCTGCAGTTTTCTCTGTTTCTGATTTAATCACCTTTGGATTTATTCTGAGCTTTAATGAACATCGACATGATCAATCAATCAATCAATCAATCAATCAAATTTTATTTTATATGGTGCCAAATCATAACAAAAGTTATCTCATGATACTTTACACATAGAGTTTGTCGAAACCAGACACTCAACAGACTCTCAGCAGATTAAATATAAGAAAATACTTAATTTACACTGAAAAAACACTAAATACAGAGGATAATATAATAAATGGTGATAAATCACTTATGATTGGTTAAATAGAGAGGAAAATTTCAGTTAATGATATATTTTGCTGAAAAAATCAGCTTTTCTTCAGTTTTCTCTGTTTCCGATATAATAACCACCAAATTCACTCTTGAGCTTTTTTAGAACATCTATGATAAGTAAATGAAACACAGGAAAATATGTGATTTTCGCTGAAAAAACACAAAATACAGAGGATAATATTATAATGGTAATAAATCACTTAAGAAAGGTTAAATATGGAGAAAAATTCACTTGGGAACTGCAGCAAAAGTGGGTCTTTATGGGTTAAACAGCAATTTCATAAAGACTGTATAAGACATCAAGATCATTTGTGGTTTGTATAAAGTTCTAACTCTGTACATTAAAGCATGAAGACGTAACATAACACAGAAGAAGGTGAGGGTCACACAATGTCTTCCCATTGAAAGTGGATGAGAGTTGTTTTTTTTTACTAGTTTATATGAAAGAAGAAGAATACATGTGCCTTTTAGAATTACAACAGGAACATAATAAATGGTGAAATTAAAAATGTAAAGTTGTACAATCAAGTCTTTCATTCTGTACAACTCTTGTCATCCATTTTATGTTTTACTACAGCAATTGTGGATTTATCTTTTATGCTCACAGTTTGTTTTTCACCTTCAATGTGCGCCGTTCTCACATAAACTTCAAACATTTGTCAATATCAGCGCTACAGGAAAATACAGACAGATTTTCCCGGCACATATTTCCTGTAACATATAATCTATGTGGCCCTTAAACTATGTTGCTCAGCAAGTTAAAGCTGAATTTAATGTATTGTGTTTTTACTTCCACAGCTCAGTGTCTGAAGTGTCAGCAGTGCCCCATTTCTATTGTAGACGCATGTCTTTTTGGAAAGGAGGTCACATGTAATAACCAGACTGAAAAATGCTTTCGTGGACAAGCAAGTAAGGAAAACTAAATAAAAATATTTTTATTAGAACATCACAAATGGTCTTATTGAAGGAAATTTACTAATCATTTATAGATTATTTATAGTCCACTCATAAAGCAAATGATGATACTGATTTGAGGGATTAGGATAAATTGGCCACACTCCATTGTTTAACCCTTTCATGCACAGTGGTCACTACAGTGGACATCTATTCTACAGCTGTTCTCTTGTATATTCATGAATTTTGTTGTTCTTTTCGTTGTTGTTGTTTTTTTTTCTCTTTCTTTTTTTTTTTTTTACACATCTCTTTATTAAAGTTTTAAGACACTACATATCTTTTCTGACATGAATTGGTAACGTTATGTAGATCTCTCCTGAGCATAAACCCCCAGAATCATAAGCCCTCCCCATAGTTTTCACACAATCTATCAGTAAATACATGTTTCTGTGCATCAACAACTAACGTGTGGTATCCAGCTGAGTGGACATTTTTGCAACTTCATGAAAAATAGGTTCATAAGAATTTTGTTTTCATTATCCTTTTTTTTATATATTTTAAAATTTTGTACAATTGTTTTTATTTTATTTATTTTTTCATTTATTTTTCAGAAGAAAATATTCAATCGCATTGTTTTTTTCATGCCTAAAGAGGAATAAAAACACTCAGAAAAGCATTTTGATTAAGATTCTCATAATTTGCGCATGAAAGGGTTAAATAGCTCATAAATGATATGTATATTATGAATTCATTTATATCCACAGTGGATTTGTTATTTAACTCTTACTGTTCATTTTGTTCTCCTTTACAGCACATAAACCATCTCAGAGCAAGTCCCTATGTGACATTTTGAACCTCAGATCTAAAGAAAATGCAAAAATATTTGTCCTGATATTAACTAATAAAGACCTAGAACTACTTTTGTGGTGACTTCTAAATTAATTTTTTTTCTATTTCTGATCTTTTCTAAGTTATTTATTACCATTCATTAAATTATCCTCTGCATTTTTCTGTGAAAATCAAGTAGTTTCCTGTATTTAATTTACGGACCATGTAAATGTTCATAAAAGCTCAGAGTAAATTCTGAGATTATTTTATCAAAACAGAGAAAAAAAGAAGAAAAACTTTTTTTAGCCTATTCAGCAAAATATACCATGAACTGAACATAGAATCAGGTTTCTACAACCATTTGTCAAACTACGTGGGTTTTATTGGTGAATCAGTGTTGCAGAGTGCATGCAGAGTTCTGTTTTACCTGAATCATTTCAGTGCATGGATGGAATTACTTGTTCAAAAGTTATTAAACATTTTAGATCAGTAGATGCTCACTGGTAGCTATTTACATCTAAGGGTTAAGTAAGAGAAATCCTAAGTTATTGTCACAGAGAGCAATGAAAATGTATTTTTAGGTTTTTCAGTTCAAGTATATGGAGACATGAGGTCACAGCAGTCTCTGACCTTTGGCCTTAACCCTTTCATGCCTTAATTATGAAAGCCTTAATCAAGATTTTTTTTCCTGAGTGTTTTTATTTCTCTACGCATTAAAAAAACAAAGTGATTGAATTTTTTTTTTTTGTTTTTATGAACCTATTTTTCATGGAGTTGTAAAAATGTCCACTGAGCTGGACATTATGCAAAGAAACGTATTTACTGATATGTAGTGTGAAAACTATGAAATAAAAACATTTTTAAAGCAGCCAATCTGATGTTTTCTCACATTTTAACATATTATGATGGAGATAATATGCGAAAAAAAAAAAAAAAATCTGCTAATAACAGTCTAATAACAATAACAAGCATTTGATTTCCGCTCAAACATGTTGGTGCAGATCAGGTAACAGTAACAGTATGAATGTCAGTGAATTATGGGATGATGCATGAGTGTCCACTGTGTCGACTGATATGGAACTAAAACAACAAAATCCATGAATATACAAAACTCAAAATAAACACAGTAGAATATCCAAGGGCGCTTCATATACTTTATGAAGTTACCCTTGGCAAAGCAAATTTGTTCAGCACCGGGAGGAACCAGACTACCATTCTGCTGTTAGGACGCTGGACAAGACAAGTAGAAAAAAAAAAAAAGTAGTGTGAGATACTTCCTGGTAAAATGTCCAAACAAAAGAGGATACACAGGCAAAGGTGTCAGAAAAATGGGCAATGACGACTGGGAGTACAGTTGGTGTCGACTGCTGCCTTATCGGTACAGACAGCTGCCTGTCAGCCAGCTGAGCCCATAAAAAAAGAGAAAAAATAAATAAATAAATAAAAAATCCATGAATATGTAAGAGAACAGCAGGAGAATAACTGTCCACTGGAGTGACCAGTATACATGAAAGGGTTAAAATCATCTAGGTTCATTCTTGTGTAAATGTTAATGTTTGTACCAAATCATGTATAATTTCTCAAATCATTCCTAAAATAAAATGTTTTAAAGGAGAAAAAAAAGTAATTAACCCTTTAAATCCTAAGCCTAAAATGGTCCGCCTGGACTTTTTTCTTATTTTGACTAATTAAAGTTTAGAAAATATGCTGTGAGTGAGTCCATTTGCCCATTTTTCCAGAGCACTTTTGTCCAGATCTTTCAAAATCTTGCAATCATTTACAATCTACTGCATTTTATAATACTGCTAAAAGGGCTTCTTCTCCAGCGTCTAGTACAGGCATGAGTGAAATTACCATAATGACCCAATAAAACCTATAAAGCTCAACGTCTCAGGTTTCAGAAACTGTTGGAATTTTCCAGTTGCACAAACAGTGAAAGAGTTCCAGCCATCTAAACTGCATATGCACAGGGTGTGTCAGTGCTGACACGTCAGGTTTTAAAGAGTTAAGCACAACAACAACAACAATGTGCAGGATAAGAAATAACACATGTTCTGTTTGTTATCTTCCCAGAGTTCAATGCTACAGAGGGGGTCGTGCTGTACATTCGTGGATGTCTGGACTCGGACCTTTGTGAAAAAACGATAACTGGCCAGTTCCTGGGATCAGGATACAGCAGCAGATTCACATGTTGTAACACAACCCTGTGTAACGGAGCCACTTTAGTTCAGATCTCTGTGATGGCAGCCATCGGCACTGCAGTCCTGTCCTCTGTGTGGACCGCATGGGGGGTGTAGTTTTACATCATCTGTCTCCTCACACCAAATCTGTTTTGATCAGTTTACACGCTCATCTAACCTTTAATCTCAATGAATGAGGAATAAATAAATTCCAGAAAAGAAAAAAAAAAAAAACATAAAAAAAATCATGCAGTGTGACATGAATCATACATGAAGTTGATTTTTTTTTGATGACTTGCATTTTTTATTAACTTTTTCCAAACATATCACATCATCACACATCAAATAGTAACATTAGAGCATTGGTAAATTACCCACCTGTAATCAGAAGAGGTCTTCATATCAATATTGTGGCTTTTTATCCCGCACACATCAACTTTGAGTGTCCATACATAACACTGGTCTACAATTTTTTAGAAATGATTTGCTTCAGAGATTAAATGTGCTAAATGTTACGTATTTTAATAAGATTATTTGGAAAATAAATGACAAAAGTGCCGGTTTGCTGATGTTTTCAAGGTATATGATTAAGTGTTATTACACATATATATTGGTTTATGTACATTTATATAATAGTTTTATAAATCTTCCACTAAATAGAACCTGTAAAGTGAATGTATTCTAATGTGCAGACAGTGTTTTGAAGTAGATCTTGTAGCTCTGAGACAAATATTCCTTTTGAGTCAAACCCAATCTCTCGTTAATTCATGAATTTCACATTTTGACCCAAGGCTGTATCTTGGAAAGTTCAGCCAACCAGCATTTTTGACTTGATTTTTCTTTATCAGTGACTCTCATGTGGTAAAATTTCATTACTTTTATTCTGGAAGCATTTTCCTTGTAGACCAGTGTATTATATCCATACACTATAAATATCTACACATAGGTGTCTAATCATAATATACACACGTATACATAAGGTACGTGATCATTGTCTTTTCAGTGTGACTCCTTTTAGCCTTTAGTCTTTGAGATCTAAAGATTCCAGATATTTGCTCCATTTCAAATGCATCCTATATGATATTCTTTCATATGCTGCTACTGTTGCAACTTCCGTCATCCATTCCTGGACCGGAGGTTACATGAAGTTGATTTGATTAGAGTTAGAAGCACATTTCCAGACATTTCCGGAATTGCTACAAAAAATCCAAACAATTGCCTTTTCTTTTTCTTCTATTCAGTTGTAAATACTCGGCATTATCAAATCATGCTTTGTTGGAACCTAAAAACTAACAGCGATATCACCACAAGTCCTAAAATAGTCCTTAAAGATGTCCACAAAGCAAAAACACATAACCAAAAATGCAAAATACAGGGTATCCCACATCCTCACAGCTACATGAACCATTTTACTACATGACTACTATAAAGCACCACATGTATTACTGCTTTCCACCACTATTTGCTTTTAAATAATGATTCATGATGATTCATTGCTTTTTTATTTTCTTTATATATAGACCTAATTGTCAGTTGAATTTTCTTGATGTATTTAATCATCTGTCTACAGTCTGATGGCATTGGGTTGTGGGATCTAGCAGTAAATAAACAACACAAACCACCACCATGATGATGTATACTGCAGTTGCTGAATAAATTTCTCTGTCAAGCATCAAAATGTTGCACTTAATATGAAAGGTAATGGTTGTGCATGTTCATTTCCTGAGCCACAGGTGCATAAAAAGGCAAAACCAAGTCACTGACCAAAAAAATATTCAGATCAGGTTAATATATAACTAGTAGATATGAATTCTTTAAGCAAATATTAGGATTTTGACACTGGCCAAAGCAGAACACAGTGGATAAATAAGCTCTCGCAGCAGTATTTTCATTTGAGGATCATTATTAAGAAACAATGACATAAACTTAACAACAGACTTAAACAGCAAAACAGTTAAACTGACTCAATACAATTGTGTTTTCAAGAAATGAAAAGACAGTGTGTAATTCAGGTCAGTGTATACCCCTCTGATCATCCTCAAAATCTGCAGATCAGCATAAACATTTCTCAGAAACAATTTGTCCAATAAAACCACCAAATGGATTACCTGAAAAAGCCTCAAACTTCCTCAAAACCCTGAGTTTATGTTCCAAAAGTAAAAGTGTTTGTCAGTTCAGTTACATTTTTAATAAATTAGTTCAATTAAAGTAGTTTATTCTGATCCTACTCTGAATGAGCACATAACAGCAATAGTAAAAAAAAACAGGTTTTACAGGCAAACTTAGGGTTTTCCCGTCAAAAGCTGACCTAGAAAGACATACTTACATTTTTTCTTGCAGACTTAATGACTGCAATGCTCTTCTGAAACTATTCCCCTCAAAATATCAAAAATCTTCAGGTTATTCAGAGTAAAGCTGCTAAAAGTGCAGCTTTTTACAAATAAAAATCACATTATATAAATAGTCATCATAATGCTTGATAAAGTATTACATGTTGCTTTGAATTTTGCAAAATGTGGGTGATATTTAACCCATAAAGATCCAAACATCACTTAACAAAACCATCTACTGATCTAAACTGTTTAATACCTGTTGATCCACTTATTCTATCAATCCATGTAAATAATTGGTGTAAAATACAGTTTGTCATCTTTTCATGGTCATCAGATATGACCCATTTGGACGTTCAGAGGCTCTGTAGTTACCATGGAAACACCGTCATCTTCTATAACATTGATTCACTAGTAAAACCCATTGAGTTGGATCAATGACAGTGGATGGAAATACTTCTTTTATGTTCAGTTAATGATAGATTTTACTGAAAAAGTCACTTTTTCTGCAGTTTTCTGTTTCTGATATAATGCCCCCAACTTTAATCTGTGCTTTTATGAACATCTTCATGATTAGTCAGTTAAATACAGGAAAATACCTGATTTATACTGATAAAATACAAAGTACAGAAGATAATATTATAATAGGTTAGATATAGAGAAAATTCATTTGGGAAGTGACATAAGAGTAGCGCTGGGGCTTTATGGGTTAAAAGAAATGTTGTAAATGTATAAGGTTTTATTGAGCCATTACAATGCAATGCTTTGACATAGTGTGTTGTGACAAGTGCTGCATAGCACAAAGAAAAGATTAACTTAAATCAGTGTTTTTCAACCTTGGGGTCGGGACCCCACGTAGGGTCACCTGGAATTCAAATGGGGTCGCCTGAAATTTCCAGTAACTGATAAAGATAAAAATATAAAATTACTAATAAAAAATATATGGTGAGTTGACAGACAATTCCAATCCATAAAAGACATGATAAACTGTGAGTCTGAAACTGAAGCAATGTGGTTCTGTTTATCTGTCAAATGTTCATTGTGGTCGGTTTCAGATGCTGCAGCTCTTTCATGATTCATAGTTTGAGTTCTTGTTTGTTCAGTATTAATTGTCAGCCTTGTAAATCCAAGCTGGACTGACTGTACATATCCTGACCAAGGAAAATTAAATTCTCACTTTGTGCAGTAATCTACACCTGGCTTTACTGCCTCCGTCCATAATAAAATACATTATATAGACTAAATGTCATCTAAAATTAATGTTTATTTGCAACATAGTATCGCAAACTATTACATGATCAACAACAAATTAATTTTAGCAAAAAAAAAAGTCTCCGTTTTGAATATCTGAGGTCGCCAGAAATTTGTGATGGTAAAATGGGGTCAGGAGCCAAAAAAGGATGGGAACCACTGATTTAAATGTAAAAGAAAAAACCCTTAAGGCAGAACTGCAGATGTACGTTATGTGAATTAAGGTTCAATCTGTCTACACCTACAGAATGATGACATGGGGCTCAGATGTTGTGCATGTCATGACTTATGCCATAAAGTATGGCATCCTGGATGTTATTTGAGGTCAGAAAACCAGTAAAATGTCATTTATTTCCTCATTATATTATCAGTGGATAGCACAGAAAACACCAGATGATTTCACATATTAAGGTAATGTAACTAAATATTCATGGTTTGTTCAAAAGAAGAAATCATCTCTGTGTACAAGAGGAAGAAGAAGTAAAAAAGGCAAACTAAAGTATAATGTGTGAACTACCATCTAAAAAAAAAAACAAACTGTGAGAAACTTAATAGCAGAGAAGAGGAACAGGTTTCTTTGCACTTTGTACACAGGGGAGGAACTGTGTTGTTGGTTTTGTTAACACTTGCCACTTAATGTCCTGAGGAACCAAACACATTAACTACAGTTATTAAACTTGTTTCATAACCTGAACCTGCAAATCAAGTCTGAACTCAGGCTGCCCTCTAGTGTACGACAAGTAGCACACGTACTTATAAAACCCCCCACCAAAACCTCACATATCTGACAGAAAACTCAGTAAAAATCACCTACCATTGGCCTGATCTATTTCATATTTTCCGCCTTTTTGTAAATTATTATAAAATAGCACATTTGCAGGTTATGTCACCTCAGACCTCTGTTTTCTGTTTCTGCGCAGCAACAAACCACAAAAATAAAACCTTACATCACAGTTATTGTATTAAGTTAGAATCTCTATCATGGAGGACACAGAGAAAAACGCTTTGACGGTTACAGCTTCTTAAAAATACATAAATATTTATCCATTCAAGTTCTGTCTTGTAAAGTGTTCGTGCCATTTGAAACTCAACATCTCCACCTACTGGCTCTAGCTCAGTTCAGTTAGTTAATTTCAGTGCTTGTTGGATTTTCTCCAGATACCACAAGACTATAAATGACATGGAAAAACAAAACAATATTGACTGAGAATTTATTACACCAACATTTGCGCATATCAAAGCAATTTCTATGTGCATGTCAAAGTGTTTTATATAATAGACAATACACTGAAATCATGCAACACTTTTATATTTGTTCACCCCCTTCATAAACATTTTGACATGTGCAAATTTAATCTCAGATCCTCAATTCCTAGTTATAGTCAATCCACAAGTTTATTCATTTAACAGGTCTACATCTGATTTCTGCATTTGTCCTGATCATTGTTTTTCCTAAACCTTCCTGTTACCCTCAGTGCACCCTGACCCTCTTTAACGTCTAACTTCTGAAGGTCATTTTAAATCCATTATTTTGTGCTTTCTACATTATCTGTGCTATTTTAAAGTCAACAAAGCTGTTCTATATTAATGCATTTAAATGACTAAATATTGTATTAGTTGGTGCATAGTAACCTAATTGACTTACCACTGTTATCGTTGCAGAAAAATTGGATTAGTTTTGGTTTTGTATGTTTGTCTCCAAACCTTCATACAATAGATCATGTGTGGAATTATGAGGGGACACTACAGTGTGTACAGTGATTTAAGTTCAATATACCTCATGAAAATTTGGACTCAGAAGAACTTTATTAGGATCTCTAGCACTGCCTTTCATAAGCTTAAGGTTAAAGACCCAAAATGGGTTTAGGGGCTGTGTTTCTTGAGTCACGCTGCAAAAATCTAAATCTTACCAAGTGTATTTTTCTCATTTCTAGTCAAAATATCTCATCACACTTAAAATAAGACATAATCACCTAAAGAGTAACTTTTCAGTGAGATATAAGATCTTGAAAATCATATTTCAAGAAATCTTACCAAGATAATTTTCACTTGTTCTGTTGGCAGACTTTTTTGGTGTAATTCAAGATTTTTTTTTTGCTTAATTCAAGCGAAATTTCACTTGAAGCTCAGCGCATTTCCACTGACGCTCAATTTTAAAGATTAAAAAAGTAGGTTTGTGATTGGAGAATTTGGATTCATGAATATGGTATGTTGCTTAAAACAGAATTAGATTGATGATGTAATATTGATCTGATTTGGTGGTTGTTTGGACATGGTGAAACCGCTCCAACAAACTGACAAATGCTTCATCCAGGGTTGTCAGGTTTTCATTACAATCACCGTTTTCACTGTTTGGTGTTGCCAGATTGTCAACAAATCAAATGACATGATACACAGGTTTGGGGCCCCCTGGTGGCTGCAGGGCCCTAACCAGGCTCTGCCCCCATGAAGCTAGAAACGGCCCTGATGAACAGTGAATTAAATTTAGGAAAACACCTGATTTTCACTGAAAAATAAAATTGTAATGAAAACCTGGTAACCCAGGATGTTTGATGTGACCTCGGTTGATCACTGTTCTGTTTATATCTGTATATTATATTCTCTTTCATCTATATACATGTATTTGTTTTTATTACTTTGGTTTTCATATTTTGAGATCCAGGTTGGGTTGGTTGGGGGTTGCCATTGGTTCTGGGGGGGCAGGGTTTATACTTTATATGTCACAAAATCTTATACCATAAAATGTGAATTTCTTTCTTTTTCTTTTGTATTTAATTTCTGAGATGCAAAATGAAAACAAGTGTTCAGAGAACGCAAACCTCCGTCAAGCACCCCGAACGGTGTGCATGTGTGGATCGACTATTTCTTTTTAAATTAAACAGTTTCAAGGTTGTTCCATACAACAGAAAAATTGTGGTCAAACATGGTAATACATTTATATAGGTTTTAAATTTTTATAGTTATAGTTTGATTGAATTAAAAGATTTGAACTATAGGTCCTCAGTACAAGGGGTCTGTAGTTTGTTTTTAATTATTTATTTTATTTATTTATTTATTTATTTATTTATAGAATTTTAATTTTAAAGTGAAGATGAAAAATGTGTCGTAAATGGTATTTTCAGTGTTAAATTGAAATGTCCACAGAGTCCACATTCCACAGTGGATGTGGACAATTTTGTGCCAGATACAAGATATTGTTATAAGCTACGGGTGGATCAAATTGGAGGCTAATCGGAGTCGTTTTGAATTTTTTTTAATGAATTTTCGAAAATTGCTCAATGATGAGAGATAGGAAAATTGTAGATTTTGTGACCTTGCTGTGACCTTGAACTTTGGCCTACTTGGCCCAAAATTTAATGGGCTGGTCCCAGGGCCTAGGCCTATCTGTGGGTACAATTTGGTAAAGATGGTTGGAACAGTTTTCCCATAAAGTTGCAAACAAACAAACAAACAAACAAACACGCAAACAAACATACAAAGCAAAGTGATCACAATACCTCCTAGCGGAGGTAATAAAAGAATTGATCAAGAAGTTAAGACAGTTCAACCGAGGTCACATCAAATACTGACTTTTGCTAATAGAAGCCACTTAACTCCACCTAGTTTGTCTTTTTAAAGCTGTTCACAACTTTATTATTTTATTTTCATTTCTTATGAGAAATAAAAATGCTCATAACATCCTCCCAAAATCAGCCTTTGCACAGACTAGTCACAGACAAATGTAGCTATGCACACAAAAAGGAAATGCACAATTTTAATACTTGGGTAGAAGCAAGTATTTACAGTCCACCACTGTTGAATGTGGCACTGAAGTCCATTTACTCTCTTTATAGCACAGGTGTCAAACATGCGGCCCGGGGGCCAAAACAGGCCCGCCAAAGGGTCCAATCTGGCCCCTGGGATGAATTTGTGAAATGCAAAAATTACAATGAAGATAATAACAGTCAAGGATGTGAAAATCATTTTAGGTCAATTCAATCTGAAGTGGGTCAGAACAGTAAAATACAATCATAACAACCCATAAATAATGAAAAACGAAAAATTTTGTCTTTTTTTAGTGTAAAAAAAGTAAAATTACACAGAAATGTTTATTTTTACAGACTATTCTTTTACAAAAAACATAAGTAACCTGAACAAATATGAACAATATGAAATTTCTTAAGAGGCATTTGCAGAATTGTACCAATATTCTGCCTGTTACTAAATATTTTGTGTATGTTGTTGTGATTCACATGTATAAATGATAAACTAAGGTGTAATATTGCTAAAACTGCACTTATTTTTCTTTAAAATTTTCGTATTGTTCATATTTATTCATGTTATGTTCAAGTACAGTTTGTAGATGTAAACATTTTCATTACCGAATTTGACTTTTTTTTTCACTCAAAAACATAGAGAAAACTTTGGTGTTGACATTATTTATAAGTTCTTAACCTATTATTTATATTATTTTACTGGTCTGGCACACTTTAGATCAAACTAGGCTGAATGTGGCCCCTGAAAGAAAATGAGTTTAACATCCCTGCCTTATAGGCATCATTTTAGTCTGAATCTTTGACCCAATCTTTATGGAGAGAAATTTGTTTCTTTATTCATCAATCAAAAAGAATGGATTTACAATTAAAAAGAATAGATTTGCAACCAAAAAAGAGATTTGAGAGCAAAAGAGTAGGTGGCAATCCAGGAGCCAGAAGCTGGAGCCAGGACAAACCCACCAATAGAAACTCTTCTCTCATCCATCGGCTTAGGCCACGCCCATTAAGTGCAGTTAAATTCACAAGCAAAACTTTTGGAGTTGCAAACAAAGAGGAGTGACTTCCAACCAAAACTTTTGAAGTCTCAAGCAAAAGTTTTTAACTCACAAGCAAAGAGAACTGTTTTATAAGCAAAACGATCTTTTTTTTTGGATTGCCACTTACTGTCTTTTGCTCTCAAATCTCTTTTTTGGTTGCAAATCTATTCTTTTTAATTGCAAATCCATTCTTTTTGATTGATGAATAAAGAAACACATTTCTCTCCATAAATCTTCTCTTTTCTACAACAGCGTATTAGGGCCACATAAGAAAAAAAAACAAAAAACGCTTGTCACCACAAGAATAAAGTCGTCGTTTTAAAAAAGTCATTATTTAACGAGAATAAAGTTGCTAATTAATGAGAATAAAGTCGTTAGTTAATGAGAATAAAGTCATTATTTAACGAGAATAAAGTCGTTAATTAATGAGAATAAAGTCGTTGAGTAATGAGAATAAAGTCATTATTTAACAAGAATAAAGTTGTTTATTAATGAGAATAAAGTCGCTAATTAATGAGAATAAAGTCCTTAATTAATGAGAATAAAGTCATTATTTAACAAGAATAAAGTTGTTAATTAATGAGAATAAAGTCATTATTTAACGAGAATAAAGTCGTTAATTAATGAGAATAAAGTCATTGATTAATGAGAATAAAGTCATTATTTAACAAGAATAAAGTTGTTTATTAATGAGAATAAAGTCGCTAATTAATGAGAATAAAGTCCTTAATTAATGAGAATAAAGTCATTATTTAACGAGAATAATGTCGCTAATTAATGAGAATAAAGTCATTGTTTAACAAGAATAAAGCCGCTAATTAATGAGAATAAAGTTGCTGATTAATGAGAATAAAGTCATTATTTAACGAGAATTAAGTCGCTAATTAATGAGAATAAAGTCGTTGATTAATGAGAATAAAGTCGTTGATTAATGAGAATAAAGTCATTATTTAACGAGAATAAAGTCGCTAATTAATGAGAATAAAGTCGTTGATTAATGAGAATAAAGTCGTTGACTAATGAGAATAAAGTCATTGATTAACAAGAATAAAGTCGTACTTCTATGAGATTAAACTCGTAATATTTTGAAAATTCGACAGAGTTTCCGGTTTTACAGCGAAGGCAATAAGCGAGCAGTAACTTTCCCTTCTGTTGGACTTCAAAACTCAGAGTGTCATCCCCACAGTTTGTTCAGAAACACCAAACCCTCTGTGTTTAGTTCTCTGGTGTTTCCACTGATAGCCCTACAGCTGAACACTTCACCAGTTTCTCCTCCACAAAAGAGGCAGTTTGCTACAAATCAGTTCAGTTCTACAACAAACCCAAATGTGTGTGAACTGTCTTCAAAGGCCTTAGACTGATGTGTTGATGGAGGATAGACTAATGAAAGCAGAACTTCACAAAATGTTCACAGTTCTACATCAATGATTAGATACAACTTCTCATTATATTATGACTTTATTCTCAAAATATGACGACTTTATTCTCGTTAAATATCCCTTTCATGCATGAATTATGAGAACCTTAATCAAGATTTTTTTTTCCTGAGTGTTTTTATTCCTCTTTAGGCATGAAAAAAAAAAACAAAGTGATTTTTTTTTTTTTTTTTTTTAAATCAACCTGTTTTTCATGGAGCTACAAAAATGTCCACTCAGCTACATCATGAATTATATTCTTGAAGCAAAAAAACATGTATTTAAAACCCATTATCAGAAAGTGATATGAAAACAGTGAAATGAAACCACGTTTAATGCTGCTAATCGGATGTTTTCTCACATTTTAACATATTCTAATACTAGTTATTACTCACTTCATGGAGATAATATGCAAAAAAATAAATATTAACAATTGATTTCCACTCAAGAACCAATCAAGAACAGCAAAGTTACAATAATGGTATGAATGTCAGTGTATGAGATGATGCATAAGCGTCCACTGTGTTGGTTGATATGGAACTAAAACAACAAAACCCATGAAAATATAAGAGTAAAGCTGTAGAGCCCAGGTGTCAAACATGCGGCCCGGGGGCCAAATCCAGCCCGCCAAAGGATCCAATCTGGCCCATAGGATAGATTTGTGAAATACAAAATTACAGTGAAGATATTAACAATCGAGGATGTCAAAATAATTTTAATTCAGATTCCACATACAGACCAATTAGATATCAAGTGGGTCAGACCAGTAAAATACTTTCGTATTAAACCTATAAATAATGAAAACAGCAAATTTTATCTTTATTTTAGTGTAAAAAAGTAAAATTATAGGAAAATGTTTATACTAAAAAACTGTTATTTTACAAAAAATGTGAAAAACCTGAAATGTCTTAAGATAAGTGAATGCAGTTTTACCAATATTCTGCCTGTTATTAAATGTTTTGTGCATTTGTAATTGTAGTGTAAGTTGTAATGCACACAGAATATTGTTAAAATCACACTTGTTTTTCTTAAGACATTTCCAGTTATTCATGTTATTCAGATTTTTTGTAGATGCTAATGTTATCATAATTTAATTTTACTTTTTCCACTGTTATTATTTTACTGGTCTGGCCCACTTGAGATCATATTGGGCTGAATGTGGCCCCTGAACTAAAATGAGTTTGACATCCCTGCTGTAGAGTAACTGTCCACTGTAGTGACCACTATGCATGAAAGGGTTAATGAGTTTTGTTTTTTTTGTTTTTTTTAACTACGAATTTATTCTCGTTAAATAATGAGTTTGTTTTTTTTTTTTTTTAACTACGACTTTATTCTCGTTAACCCATTAAGACCCAAACATCCACCATCTACCAAAATCATCTACTGATATAAACTGTTTAATCCCTGATGATTGACTAATCCATATCAATAATTGGTGTAAAATACAGTTCTTCATCTTTTCATGGTCGCCAGATATGACCCATTTGGATGTTCAGAAGCTCCGTAGTTACCGTGGAAACACTGTCATCTTCTACAACATTGATTCACCAGTAAAACCCATGGAGTTGGATCAATGACAGCGGATGGACACACTAGGTTTATGTTCAATTAATGATATATTTGGCTGAAAATGTCACTTTTTCTGCAGTTTCCTCTATTTTTGAAACATTAATCCTCGACTTTTCTCTGAGCTGTCATGAACATCTACATGATTAGTAACTTAAATGTCAGAAAATACCCGATTTTCACTGAAAAAACACAAAATACATAAAATACTAGAAGCACTCGGAGAGCGCAGATCTCCGCCAAGGCTGATCAGTGGCCCCCCCCCGTGGGCCCCCCCCACCCCCGATCACCACCAAAATATAATCATTTCTTCCTTATCCCATTTCCAACAAACCCTGAAAATTTCATCCAAATCTGTCCATAACTTTTTGAGTTATGTTGCACACGAACGGACAGACAAACAAACAAACAAACAGACAAACAAACCCTGGCAAAAACATAACCTCCTTGGCGGAGGTAACAAACAAACAAACAAACTAGAAGCACTCAGAGAGCGCAGACCTCCGCCAAGGCTGATCAGTGGCCCCCCCCGTGGGCCCCACCCACCCCCGATCACCACCAAAATACAATCATTTCTTCCTTATCCCATTTCCAACAAACCCTGAAAATTTCATCCAAATCTGTCCATAACTTTTTGAGTTATGTTGCACACTAACGGACAGACAAACAAACAAACAAACAAACAGACAAACAAACCCTGGCAAAAACATAACCTCCTTGGCGGAGGTAAATATTACAATAATTGGTGACAAACCACTTAAGGATGGTTAAATATGGAGAAAAAATCATTTGGGAACTGCCACAAATGTCACACTGGGTCCTTATGGGCTAACCCTCCGGTATCCAGGTGCGCCTTTTAGGCACACTTTGCACTTCGTGTTAAAAAAATTTCATATTATTTTTCATCATTTAAATCAGGTTAGAATTCAAAAGTTGTTCATTTTGGCATGATCTTTAAAATTCTGGCCAACGACTAAAATGCGCACATTGTAAACAAAAGAAAATTACAAGACTAGCATCTGTCTCCTAAGTGTGCCTAAAACGCACTATTTCTTCCATTTGATATGTATGATTAAGGCTGACCTTGATTTACAAAAATAAAATCAAATTAGAGCGGAAAAATAAATCAATGTAGAATATTTAATAGTTTGATTTATAGGTGTGCATTTTACGCACACTTGGTGACAGATGCTAGTATTTTTGAGCATTTGACCTAGCGCCAAAAATAATAATGCAAATTAATCAATGTTGCTGTTAATCATTGACATATGCCAGGATGAAAAAATCAAGTAATATGTGATCCACTTTTTATGTAGGATATTGAAAAAAAATATTTTTTTGTGTTTTTTGCATCCAAAAAAATGGTTTGTTTACATTACAAACACGGCATTTAAAGGGTTAAAAAATGTGACAGTTATTGAGTATTTGGTATTTTTATTTACGGCTCAAGTTAATGAAATAGAAAAAAGTGTAAAAGAATTAAAAACAAACTGTATGCTAATTTTTTTGACATTATTCCACAAGTGTGCCAAAAAGGCACACTTGGTGCTTAGTAAGGGCTTTGCTGGACGGGATACCAGAGGGTTAAACAATGAGTTTGTTTGTTTGTTTTTTTTTTGTTTTTTTTAACTATGACTTTATTCTCGTTAAATAACAACTTTATTCTCGTAATGACAAGCGTTTTTTGTTTTGTTTTTTTTTGTCTCATGTGGCCCTAATACGCCGTCGTACTTTTCACATCAAATTCAGCCCGCACTCTTTTTTCCGCGTCGTCCGTGAACGTGTCTGCGTTTGCTGAGTGTCGCGCCGTGGAGCTGCAGCGGCGGCACCAGGAAATGGAGGAGCTGTGGGGATGTGTGTCTGTGTGTGCTCACAGCAGAACTGGGAGGGGAAACGACCCGCAGCAGCACCACCACCACCACCAGCAGCAGCAGCAGCAACAGCTACAGGCAACTTTCAGCAGCAGAAGGTAAGATCTGCAGGATGAAAAACCAAACCCAATCCAACATTTACAGCTTTTACGCACACGGGCTTGTGTTTGTGCGCTGTTAAAGTCGTTCGTGTTGCTGTTACAATGTCTCATTTGGTGTTTTACTAAGTGGATTTTGGAGCGGAAGATGGGCTTGGCTGCTCTCTCTCTCTCTACGCGTGGTTTCTCGCTCCAGAAAATAGAACTTTTACGCGTTACGCACGGACCTTCTAACCGCTTTTACGTAACTTTTTCCTCCATAACAGGCCTCGTACATCAACAATTGAAGATGAGCGACGCAAACCAGCCTAGAGTTGAACTTTTTGTCAAGGTAAGACTGAATGATGACAGGAAAAAAAAGCCACAATCACGCCCACACATTGTAAGAGGCGCTGCGTAATGGGAGCGTTTGACAAGAGTTTACTTTGTTTAGTGGTTATCTTATCTATTGATCGGTTCCATCGGTTTGTTTTTTACATGCTGGATGTTGCATGAGGGTTATTAGATTCCTGTCAGCTTCCAGACCACCTCTGCTGACTCACCGGGTTTATAAACGACACTTAGACTAATCTCATTAAATGCACATTAACATAAAGGGGCAGCCGACTTTAATCTATATTTAGTATGTTGCTCAGGCAGGATAAGCTCATTTTGTTTGACTGAAAAACATGCTCTAATATAACCAATATGGCTTTCTCTGGCTTCCTCACTGCTCTTATAATGACCCCTCTGTATGAACATGTGAACATGTGCACCACCCTTTTTTTTTTTTTTTTTTTTTTTTTGCAGAGGTGAAAGATGCTGTTGTAACTTCTCTAAATCCTGGTTTCCATTCAGCCTCCACAGCAACTTTAAACATCCTTAATTTAACCCTTTCACGCACGAATTATGAGAACCTTTATCAAAATTATTTCCTGAATGTTTTTATTCCTCTTTAGGCATGAAAAAAAAAAACAATGCGATTGAAAAATGTCTTCTGAAAAATAAAAAAAAAAAAAAAAAAACATAAAAAATAATAATGAAAAAAAATTCTTATGAGCGTCTTTTTCATGAAGTTGCAAAAATGTCCACTCAGCTGGACACCACACGTTTAATTTTTGATGCACAGAAACATGAATTTACTTATAAATATGTGAAAACTATGGGGAGGGCTTGTAATTCTGGGGGTTTATGCTCAGGAGAGATCTACGTAATATTACCAATTCATGTCAGAAAAGATATGTAGTGTAATATAACTTTAATAAAGATATGTGTTAAAAAAAAAAAAAAAACAACAAAAAGAACAACAAAATCCACGTATACAAGAGAACAGCTGTAGAATAGCTGTCCACTGTAGTGACCAGTATGCATGAAAGGGTTAATTTAACCCTTTTATGCATGAATTATGAGAACCTTTATCAACATTTTTTCCTGAGTGTTTTTATTCCTCTTTAGGCATGAAAAAAACAATGCAATTGAAAATTTTGTTCTGAAAAATAAATAAATAAAATAAAAAATAATCAAAAAAAAAAAACAAAAACATTAAAAACAATAATGAAAAAAAAAAATTCTTATGAACCTAAATTTCATGAAGTTGCAAAAATGTCCTCTCAACTGGACACCATGTGTTTAATTTTTGACGCACAGAAACATGTATTTACTGATACATTGTGTGAAAACTATGGGGAGGGCTTATTATTCTGGGGGTTTATGCTCAGGAGAGATCTACATAATGTTACCAATACATGTCAGAAAAGATATGTAGTGTCTTAAAACTTTAATAAAGATATGTGTAAAAAAAAAAAAAAAAAAAAAATCCATGAATATACAAGAGAACAGCTGTAGAATAGCTGTCCACCATAGTGACCAGTATGCATGAAAGGGTTAAATAACACCTAAGTATAGTTTCACATCAGCTTGGTTTACTGAAACACAGGCTCACACGACTCACATCCTTAAAGACGTAGAATGACTGAAAGTAAAATATGGCTTCCTACAGACAAACAAGGCACATTTTACAGCCGTATGATCATTTCCTGAGTCGCCTACAAGCTGCACTTGAACACAGAAATGAGTAATGTTACTGTACAGCCGCAGCTAATGATTGTTTTCATCATGGAACAGTAGCGGAATGTAATTTTACTGAAGTACTGTACTTAAATAGGCTTTATTTTAAAGCAGGGGTGTCAAACTCATTATAGTTCAGGGGCCACATTCAGCTAAATTTGATCTGAAGTGGGCCGAACCAGTAAAATAATAACATAATAATATATAAATAATGTCAACTCCAAAATTTTTCTCTATGTTTTAGAGCGAAAAAAGTCAATTTACATTATGAAAAGGTTTACATCTACAAACTATCCTTTCAAAAGATGTGAATAACATGAACAAACTGTAAAAATAAGAATAATTTTAACAATATTCTGCCTCAGTTTAACATTTACACATGTACATTATAACTTACAGATCACAGTGGCTCTACAAATACACAAACATTTAATAACAGGTAGAATTTTGTTAAAATTGTACTTACTTCTCTTAAGACATTTCAGGTTATTCACTTTTTTTTTTTTTCAAAATTATACTTTGTTTTAGTGTAAATACATGAAAATATTTACATTTACACAGAGAAACATTTGAAGCTCTCGTTATTTATACATTATTGTGATAGTATTTGACTGAATCCTGCCCTCTTGAGATTGAATTGGTCTGAATGTAGAACCTGAACTAAAAGGATTGTTAATATTTTAGTGTAATTTTTGCATTTCACAAATTCATCCCAAGGGCTGGACTGGACCCTTTGGCGGGCTGGATTTGGCCCCCGGGCCACATGTTTGACACCTGTGTTTTAGAGGCACTTCCACCTTTATGGGAGTTTTTCCATCTGCAACATTACTCTTCTGCTCTGTAGGACAATCATGACTATTATCGCGACTATTTTTACTTTTTATTTTTGTTTTTGAAAAAATGTAACACAAATATTTACAATAAAAAAACAAACAGACAGAGAGTCCAACATTAGAGCAGCATCTAGTCCATACATACATCAATAGGGCTGTGTATCGGCAGGAATCTGGTGAAACGATACAAATCACAATACTAGGATCATGATACTATATATCATGATACTGTTAAAAAGGCAATTTTTGGTTTGTTTCTTTTTCTTTTAATGATTATTTCCTTGAAGAATTGAGTTACACCAGAAATCTGCACAAATACTAAACACATTTTTATTTGATCAGAACAGGATCTAATACTATATCACAAAATGTTCCTGTGTTCAATCTTAAATTATGTTTTACAGACATTACAGTTTAAGATCCTGTTCAAATGTTCACATTCTATTAGTTCAGAACTAACATTAGAACAGCATTTTAGTTCAATCCCAACAAAGGAACTAATTTTATTTAATAAAAGACTGTTAAAAAATAATAAATAAAATATAAACAAAAAATAAAAATAAAAGTGAACCTCCACAATGTCTGCATTTGAATAAATACCTAAAATATCAATACAGTACTTTTTAATATCGATACAGTATTGTGAAATGAAATATTGCGATAAATTGCAGAACCGATATTTTCTTACAGCCCTATACATCAATATACTTGTATGCTCATATTAATTTTTCCTTTAAGGTAAAGTTTGAGGGTCCATAGAAATTATGCAAAGTCCGGCCTCACAGTTGCAACATAAGTGTGCCACTTTGACTAATTTTCAATAAAAATCTCAGTTTAAAAATCTCAGTTTATACATCTCAGTTTAAATGTGATTCTCTCCATAACATATACACTGTACACTACATCAGTCCAGTCATTTATATTAGGTATGCTCTTTTCAGCCATTTTCTGGTCAGGGCCTTCTTACTTGCTACTATCACGATATAATTTTATATAATATCATAAACCCAGGCAATATATATAGAATTAATCAAGATTTTGTTTTCTGGAAATTGTGAAAAAAGCCTAGATCGCTGAAGTTAAGGATATTCCTCTGGATACCTTTTTTGTTCAGTGAAAATTAAAAATACAACCCATTTGTTTCTTGTAATATATTAATTATAAAAGTGTTCCTTTAGTCATATATGGCACATAGTTTAAGTAAAGAGAGTACTATTGAATCAAATTGTCTTCAGTTCATGGAGGCTGAGAACAACAGATTAAAATCATAAATCGCTTAAGTTGTACTATTATAATGCACTAATTTTCCTAGTAGATCAGCAACTATGAATATCAGATTATAATGTTATATCAAAGTAATTATTGCTTTCGTAACATAAACCTTTTTGCTTTACGGTTTATTTTCTTAACATTATAAAAGCAAAAATGTTTTATTGTTTTGTTGTGCTTAAATTAAGTTATATATATTTTAATATTGACATGTGATGTTGTTCAGTTATAATACTTAGCTGGTGTTTGCTCAGACCATGAGAAGGTGTTAAAAAAAATACATATAAGCAACTTTTATCTTATTCTAACTTTTTAAAAGAAGAAGGAAAATAAGAGACTGCAGACACATTTTTGTCTCATCACATCTTAAAACAAACAATTCAAATACAATTTCTATTTGCATTGATGTAGATTAAATCACCAATTGTAAATAATTTCTACCTTAAACATGTGCAGCAGTAAAAGGAATATAAAAATAGTCATATATTACAGTAAAACAGAGACAGGGGTGTTTTACTGCACAGTCAATACCTTAAGTATATTTTGTTAATATACTCACATACTTTTACTAGTAGTGGAGTATTTTCCCTGAGTGATTGTACTTTTATTTGGCTCTACTATGGATTATGTGTTGATGATTTTCTCCATTCATTGATTTGAAATGCTTCAACTTTTCTCACATTGCTTATTTTAACTGAATAATTTAATTTTGCATGACATAAAGTAAATCCCCAAAATGGTCACTGATATATCCTCCTGACACCTAGGAAAGGAAATGTTTTTTTTTTTTTTTGGTTTGGTTTTTTTTACATTAAATAATTACCTTGATTGGAGACATCCTGATGCAACAGTTCTTTCAGATAATTTTTTTTTTTTTTAACTCTTTATTGAAATTAAAACAATGCAAAACAAGAGCATTACACTCGCACTCACATGTACACATACACATACACAAAAAAAAGAAAAGAAAAAAAAAGGAAGGAGGTTTGTCTACTTACTTAACATTAAAATAATCTATAAAGGGCTGCCAAATTGAATAAAATAACTTTACATTATCTTTTAGTGAAAATTAGATTTTCTCCAAATGTAAGTGTTGCATGACATCTTTCATCAGAGTCTGAAGAGTTGGAGGATTTTTGTTCTTCTAGTTTAACAGAATTAGACGTCTGGCCACAAACTTCAAAACAACACTCTGTTTAGTACTGAGGTTTAGATACATTTTTTATGGAATGTCCTTTGCAGTGGACAACACTTTTTTTTTTTTTTTTTTTAAGTAAAGTATTGACCCACTTGTCCCCTATAGAGGACAAAAATGCGTTGCTGGGTCTCAGGAGGATGTAATTGAATGTGTGTGTTTTCCAGGCGGGCAGTGATGGTCAGAGCATTGGAAACTGTCCGTTCTCTCAGCGTCTCTTCATGGTTCTGTGGTTGAAAGGAGTGACCTTCGACGTTACCACAGTGGATATGAAGAGGTGAAAAACCTGACTTTGATATTTCCTTTTTCCCCACTGCACATTTTTTATAATATTTCAGAGTCATCCTACTGTTACTGCTCTCAAATGCACCAAAAACTAAAGCAAGCAGGACTTTTTATTCACTTTCACGTCTCTGGAGATGTAAAGTTACACTGGCATTGTGTTTAGTGAAAGCTGAGGACTTTTTTGATGCAATAAACGAGTCATTTTTAGCGGTTTCAAGTTTTTTTCTGCTTCCTTTTTTTTTTTTTTTTTTAACCCTTTGACTTATGTTGAGTCACACTCTGCTCATCTCTTCACATCTGTTCACTTGTAGAAAACCAGACATCTTGAAGGACCTGGCTCCTGGAGCTCAGCCACCTTTCCTGTTGTACGGCAGCGAGGTGAAAACCGACACCAACAAGATTGAGGAATTCCTGGAGGAAAATCTCTGCCCTCCAAAGTAATCACCCCATCCACAAGTTGTCTGTAGTTGTATTACACTGGGTTACAAAAAAAACGTTTTTTGCAAGTTGTCTAGGTTTTTTCAACTGAATTAGGACCATTTTGCACCACTGAATCCAAAAATGACATCTGTTTTTCCCAATCAGGTCAGGTTTTTTTGCTAATTTGATTTTGAAAAATTTGATCTTCTCACAAAATTGATTACATTTTTGTGACTTTATCAGTTGATTTTTTATGTAGTTCTCACCCAAAATAGGTTTTAAGAGAAAAAAAATCATTTTCTAACAGGATGTATTTATTATTTATTATGTATTCACCGCAGATGTAGCAGAATACGTCAGGTTTATTTTTGCAAGATCTTCTAGTCGAAGCCATTTCATTCACCTGTAATATTAAAAAAAAACATTAATCATAAATTGGCAAAAGTAAAATCTTCAGAACTCATTTATTGGAAGAAATATGAAAGAATTTTGTATCATATGATGTGAAAATGCCCGTAAATGTAAGCAAAAATGTTCAAAAGCCAATATGTAGCATAGTTCAGAAAGTTGACCTGATTGAGCAAAATTAATGTGATTTTTGGATTCAGCACACCAGAATTATCCTAAATCAGCTCAAAAAACTGAAACAATAAATTTGTTGTTGACCAGTGTTATTTGTCTGCTTTTGTGCTGAAATTAAGCTGACATGTTTCATGCATGTGTGTTTGTGTTTGTTAGGTATCCTCGTCTGGCTGCCCGTAACCCAGAGTCCAACACGGCAGGCAATGATGTCTTCTCCAAGTTCTCTGCTTATATCAAAAACTCAAACCCTCAAGCCAATGAGAGTAAGTGACATATACATGTTTGCACATACAATATCATTACTGTTATCATCTGGGGATATACTGAGGCGGTGGCTTCATTTACAACCCAGGTGTCAAACATGTGGCCCGGGGGCCAAATCCGGCCCGCCAAAGGGTCCAGTCCGGCCCTTAGGATGAATTTGTGAAATGCAAAAATGGATATTAAGAAATTAACAATCATTTTAGTTCAGGTTCCACATGCAGACCAATTCAATCTCCAGTGGGTCAAACCAGTAAAATTCTATCATAATAATCTATAAATACTCACAACTCCACATTTTTCTCTTTGTAAATGTAAATATTTTCATGTATTTACACTAAAACAAAGTATAATTTCACAAAAAAATGTGAATAATCTGAACAAATGTGAAGAACCTGAAATATCTTAAGAAAAATAAGTGCAATTGTAACAACATTCTGCCTGATACTAGATATTGTGTGTGTTTGTAGATCCACTGTGATCTGTACGTTATAATGAACATGTGGAAATGATAAACTGAGACAGAATATTGTTAAAATTACACTTATTCTTTCAGTTTGTTCAAGTAATTCACATTGTTTGAAAGGACAGTTTGTAGATGTAAACATTTTCATTGTTTAATTTTACTTTTTTCACTGTAAAATATAGAGAAAAGTTTGGAGTTGACATTAATTATATATTATTATGTTATTATTTTACTGGTTCGGAACACTTCAGATCAAATTTAGCTGGACGTGGCCCCTGAACTAAAATGAGTTTGACACCCCTGATTTACAATATAACTGAGAAAACACAGGAATAAGTGACAATTAAAAAACATTAATTCTGGAAACAATAAAAACCTAACACAGAATTTAAAGGGATTATACCCAGAACCTTGGTGATAAAAGTAAAAACAAACAGTAAAACATAATTCAATAAAACAATTAAAACCAGTTAACGTAAAAATGACTTAAAACACAAAGAATTATTCAGAAAATGTAGTGAAATTAAAATTTGCATTGCCCTCGACATACAAATGATGCAATATTGAGCTTTTCTGCATGTTCTGCAATAAAACTGCATTTTCAAAGAGCAAGAGTAAAAACAGGTGGCATGTGCAGTGTAATGAAGTCATGGGTGCCCATATTAAAAGACAGTAATGCAGTGAAGTATGGAGGTAAAAGACCAGTAAATGCTTTATAAATAAATAAAATCCAGTGTTTATACCTTTATATAGACAGACGCACACCCATATTTGGCATATGCACAATGATGAGTACTATGGTTATCATCAGTAATAAACAGCATCAGCGAGTGTTGCAACTGAAGGATGCAGGTGTCAAATATCCTCAATCCACAGTTGTAGATACTTATCATTTGTGGGTCTGACAATTCTTCAACCATTTATAGTGGAGATGAAAATGCTATCATAGTCAGTATTTCTGGCCATGGAAAAGATCATGTCATCCATATGAAGATGCATTTTACACTCTGTTACAGCTGTGAACACGTATGTATGTGATTGAAATGTGGACTTTCAGCTTTAATTCAGGAAGTTTAACAAAAATATTGCATTGACTGTTTAGAAATTACAATAACTTTAAGTGCAGTTCCTCCATTCCCTGTGTTTCGGTCGTCTAGTTTTATAATGAAAGTATCTTTAAGAATATTATTATATAAATTAAATGCAACCTTAGGTAAAAGTCTTGAGTGTCTTGTTAACTTAAAGTAAATGATGGAAAAGAAGGAAAAAATCTGTTAACACAGGGCAAAATATGAGTCGATATTATGGTCTGTGTGTTCACATGAGTAACTTATGCAGGTTTGTATTTGAACAGGTCGTACTTGTTAAGAGCTGTGTGTCCTTTCTGATGCTCAGAAACCAGCAGGGAGCGACTGTTAATAACATTACAGTCTGAGCTTTTCCTCCTCTGTCTAAAGCGGTCACCTGCTGCTCGGTCCGTGAGCTGATCTAACGTCAGAGAACACTGTGTCCAGACCAGACTGGAGGAGCTAAACCAAAACAAACTTATACATAATTAAATCATAAATCAGGATAGATGTCTGATTATGTTTTTATATGTGAATTTATATGTGCAGATCTAGAGAAAGGTCTACTGAAGGCCCTGAAGAAGCTGAACGACTACCTCAGCTCCCCACTTCCTGACGAGATCGACGAGAATAGCGCCGATGATGTCATTTCCTCATCCCGCCCCTTCCTGGACGGCCAAGAGCTCACTTTGGCCGACTGTAACTTACTGCCGAAGCTCCACATTGTGAAGGTAAATGTCAGCACAAAGTAGAGGACAGGCAGATTAGAAGAATTTAATCTTGTTTTATATCAGATCAGCTCTTGATTTCACCCTAAAAAAAAATACAAACAAACAAACAAAAGAGTCTTGAAATGTTTATTTGTGTAATGTGTAAACATTTCAAGTGTGAGGTATCGGCTGCAGAGTCTGTGTGGCTAAAGCAGCAACACCTGAATCAACCAAATGGATTAAAAATGAATCTGCTCAAATATAGAATAATTAGAATTGGCCACCAATTAGTAAAAATCCTCAACATAAATTATTAATAGTTTAAGCTATTAAATTAATGAATAAACTATTAACTGGTAAAGTGCAAAAAAGAATAAAGTGAGATGAAAAAAAAAAAGTATATTGAAATGAATTTGTTAAAGGATAAAGTAAATAATTTATAAATTAATTGGTATAGATTTAATTTGGTTTATTCTGATTTAAAAAATTAATTGATATTAAAAGCTAAAAATAAAAAAAAAATGATTAAATGAACTGTATTGTAATGAATAACTGTTAAATATGGAAATTAATGTGAAAATGTAAGCCATTATATTTTAAATATTACAAAAAAATGTTTTAAATCAAATAATTTATATGAAATTAAGGTAATTACTTTTAAAATTTGATGACTTAAATAAAAAATATAAAATAAAAAGTAAACAATTGACATTAGATTTATTTTAAGTTGATTGTATATAAAAAAAAATGCATGTAGATTGATTTTAAAAAAGACATTTAAGGTTTAATTAATGCTGATTGATTAATTAAAATAATAGCCAAAACAATCCACCAAAACAATAATGATGATAATAAGGCATTAAAATAAATAAACCTCACACTAACAATAAATCCTGATCTAAGTCTCCTCTGTGTGTCTCTGTGGTGCGTTCAGGTGGTGTGTTTGAGGTATCGAAAATTCTCCATCCCCGAGAGTCTGACCCACCTGTGGAGGTACCTGAACGCAGCATACGCCCGGGAGGAGTTCTCCTCCACCTGTCCGGTCGATGACGAGATCCACATCGCCTACTCGTCTGTAGCTAAAACTCTCAAGTAGGAGGAACGTCATGAACATCAGCAGAACACACACACACACACACACACACACCTGTACACATCGAACACTCACCTACAACACAACGACAGGGCGACACGGCAGATCTGGAGCGACTGTGAACGCCTCAACAGGATTTCAACCAGAACACGTGTCTACGGCATCATTTGTCATATGTTGAAGTGGTTTTTATTCTCAGTTTATTTGATTATTTATGCAGTTTTAATCTCTAAATGTAGGTTGGTTGACTGTTATAGTAGGAGTTAAAACAAAACAAAACAAAAAAGGGATAAAATAACTGAGGTTGGATCTATTTTGACCCCTGATGAGCTTGTTTTCAGACCAAATATCATGTGATGTTTCCTCCGTGACCAGTCTGCTCTGTGGGAAACTTGTTGTTCAGGTCGTTCACACATGCATTCACACACTCATATACACAAACACACACACACACTTTAGGTCATTCAGTACCAACTCACACAGACTTCACAGTTCATCTCATGGATTTTCTCTGAAATATTTATGTGAAAGCTTCAACCCTCATGAAACTGTACAAAATCCTAAAGCTCCTTTTAAGGCTGTGAAAACGGGAGCAAAAAAGGAAATATTAGCTGATAAAGAAGTTGCACAATCTGCAATGAATGTCAACACTTTCCCTCAGAAAGCTATGAAGGAAATGCAGATACTTCCTCTGGGAAAATGTACGATCAAAATGAGTTTTTTTCTGTTTTTTACCAGATCAGTCTTTCATGTAGAAGCAAATAACTGCCAGATATGACAGGAATATGTGAATCCTGCTCGTAATTGGAAACAAGAAGTAAAAACTAGTAGATGAGAAATTTTATTGTGAATTTTCTTAAGGGTTTCTTCGATGTTCTGCACAAATTCCATCTCAATCCTTTGATTTTTAAACTGCAAAAACAAGAAATAACCTTTGACGCTGTCTTCTTATGACTTAAAATTGTTCCATCAGAGGACAAAAGTCTCAATTATATAAAAAAAATTAAGCAGAGAATACAATTGTATAAATCCACAGTTAACTTGGAGATTATTGTAAGCAGTTGGATGATTATATTCCATACTTAAACTTATCTTAACCCCCCCCCAAAAAAAAAAGTACATTACATATTTACATTTATATCTATAACAATGAATCAATTAGTTGTCAAGTATTATATTAATCAACTATTTTGTTAATTGATATTTGGCTTGAGTAATTTTTTAAGAACCACCCTCTGTTGAAAAAGAGATCTTGTATCTCAGTGGGAGCATTCTGATAAATAAAGAATAAATAAATAAATTAGAGTAAACAAAATCAGCAATCTAATTCCATCTTTATGAAATCTGAATACCAACAGTTAAATCAGGAAAATAATCAACAGCTAAAATAATATTGCTAGCAATCTGTTTACATTAGAGGTATTAGACACAATTTCCAAGTTAAGTGTGATTTATGCAGCATCATCCTTCTATACTTAACTAAATTTAAGTTAAAAAAAAAAAGATAATTTAAGATGATTATTAAATTATTGTTTCTTTTTTTACATTTTATGAAGTGTGTAGAGGGTTTTTTTTCATTGTTTTCCATGAAGTCAAAGTGAAAATAAGTCACTGATAAGGCTTAGAATAAACATATTAATGATGGAATTTACTTCATCAAACTTAAAACATTCAAATCTAGAAAAGTATTTGAAGTAAACCATCTGATTTGGCCAAAAAATAATGTTCTTTATAAAAATGGCATGCTCTATAGAACAAGGTACATTTAGGAATAACCTCAAATTTATTATTTCATTGTTTGTCATAAACCAGTGTAATCTGATTAGTTCCATATGTTTCCCATCCCTGATCTGAAGTAGAGCTTTAGATTTCACAGTCTCTTGAACTTCACCTAAATCTTTTAGTGAAAATCCCCGACATGAACTCGACATGGAGGTGGTTTGTTGCGTACTGACCCGTTTAACTACAGCCTTTGCTCGTGTCTAGTTTCACCCTCAGCACAAACACACTGTAAAGTCAGAACTTGAAGGAAAAACCACTGTTCCGTCGTAAAAAAACAGTCTGATCGCGGGAAAAAAAAAACAAAAAAAAAACCTCAGTGTAGTCGATTCGTAAACAGACACAAAGCTGCCTATCAGATCAAACCTAATCTACTTCACGAGCCTCACGCCAGCTGATGTAATTCACGTTTTCATTTTTGTATCAAGGAAATGCTTCTTGGGTGACGATCAGCTCACCTGCCAAAGTGTCTTTTTCTGGTTTGTGTGTTATCATAGATGTGTCATATTCATTATATCCTCCTGAGGGAACACGCCTTTTACAGTGAACGATCAGTCAGTCTTTTTTTTTTTTTTTTTTTTTAAATGAACAGCTTTTCATTCTGCACAGAGGAGGGGTTTCTCTTTGGGTCTGAGCTGAAAACAGTTAAACAGAGACAGGAAACTGTTTCAATAGACGTGAGCTTCCCCTTTCTGAGCTCCCACAGCAGGCGTGAAGGATTATTCAAGATTACAAAGCTTGTTGTGATCCTCTGTTAGGGCTTGTTGCCAACTATTTATTCGGTTCTGCCTGCCATGTATGAGGGATCTCACTGTATCATTAAAAAAGAAGTTGATTAGGTCAAAAGTGTACTTAAGGTGCTTTGTTTAAAGAAGTGTCGGTTGTTTAATGCAACACTGAAACGTCCTGTCTGTTAATGAAAACAAGAAGGAAAGAGAAGAGCAATGTTTAAACAAAAAGGAAGCTGGAATGATTTGTTTATTGAGGATTTTGGGGAAAAAAATGATAAAAATGTGATGGTTATGATTTCCTTGAACCAAAACGTTATGCTCAAATTACACTGGTCTACAATTTTTTAGAAATGATTCGCTTCAGACATTAAATGTGCTAAATGTCACGTATTTTAATAAGATTATTTGGAAAATAAATGACAAAAGTGCCGGTTTGCTGATGTTTTCAAGGTATATGATTAAGTGTTATTACACATATATATTGGTTTATGTACATTTATATAACAGTTTTAGAAATCTTCCACTAAATAGAACCTGTAAAGTGAATGTATTCTAATGTGCAGACAGTGTTTTGAAGTAGATCTTGTAGCTCTGAGACAAATATTCCTTTCGAGTCAAACCCATTCTCTCGTTAATTCTTGAATTTCACATTTTGACCCAAGGCTGTATCTTGGAAAGTTCAGCCAACCAGCATTTTTGACTTGATTTTTCTTTATTAGTGACTCTCCTGTGGTAAAATTTCATTACTTTTATTCTGGAAGCATTTTCCTTGTAGATCAGTGTTGCCTTTCCAATGCAACAAGCAATTTCAATCCAACGTATTTAGTGTTTATTCTTTTATTGTAAAAAGAAATGTGTCAGATTGTTGCATTTGAGAAGCTGCAGGGAAAAGTTACTTAAACATGAAAAATATTTGATTTGATTTATTTATTTATTTCGAACATGCAAAGAAACAAAATAAAACAAAATGAAGCAAATTAAGACAAAAACAAAATAACATTTAAATGGACAGAATCTATCTTCAAGCACGTACAAGTCTGAATTTTGCATGTTCGAAAAGGAGTAGGAAGAAGGATAAACTTATTTAATCCTACCCCTCAGTGCTTTTACACCTTTATCACTAACTTAATATAAAAATCAAATAATACTATGTTCCTAATTTTAGCATCGAACCACAACAAATACATAATGCAGTAACTGAATTATTCACAAACAAAATGTTCATGGCAGTACAGTCATACAAACAGACTCAACAATTCAACCATTTTCTTCAATAATTACAGCACAACATCATCCATAAACAAACAGGCCTCATTGTCATTATTAAATACTGTACCTCTTTTGAATCAATGAATTATGTTTGATATTTGTTTGATCTCCACACACAATTTGTTCCACAGTTTTACTCCACAAATGGTGATACAGAAACTTTTTAACGTAGCGCATACTTTATGAATCTTTAAATTAAATTTTCCCCGTAAATCATAGCCTCCTCTCTTTCACAAAACATTTCTTGAATATTACCTGACAGTAAATTATTCTTTGCTTTATACATTATTTGAATAGTTTTGAACTCCACCAGGTCAATGAGTTTTAAAGTTTAAATTGGAAAAATTTCAAGTTAATTCTGAATTAAGTTACCATGATCCCATGTTTTTGCTATCATCAACAAGCGTACTGTATTAACTAAAGTTTAACCAAGGTTGATATGATGATAGTGGGAGTCTGATTCCAGATTGGCTAATCCAGTCCAGTGTAAAAGCATAAACTGGTTTTTGATTCACGCAAACCGTTTGAACGAACATTTATCATTGTGACAGGTTGTGCCAAAATAAGAAGTGTAATACATAAACAACCTGATGGCGATAAGTGTAGCAACATGACAACGTGATGAACATGATGTCATTATATTGTTATAAACAGACTAACAGCTGATTTTAAGGCGATAAGAGAAAAATGTAGACAACGCAATCAGTAAACACTGCAGGAAAAAGGGGATGGCAAGTCGTACGGTCCTCAGTGCTTCTGTTTTTTCTTTTCATTATTCAGTGTTTACTGGTGTATGACAAACCATTTTAGAGGGGCATTAACACCACCAAGTGGAGTCATGACGTTCCCAGTCACAGGCTTTGGTAGTCTCATTTCTTCTCTTCTGTTCAGTGGAAATATGACACCTAGTGGTAAAATCCAATATACCAGTTTGGCCCAGTGTGTCATATCAAAGTGGCCCAACCCTACTTGAAAAGACATGATGCGTATCTGATATGTACTACTTTAACTTGAATAAAGCAATAAATACTGTAATTAATCAATAAATGTGGGAATGAACATTAGACTAACTGTTAAAAAGTCTATTTGGGGCAGTTTTTACATATTATTTTCTCTCCCAAGTCAGTCGTTCCAACTGATAATCTTAATATCAACTATCAGCCTCAACTTCAGTTGATATTTACAGTTTGGAAAATATCCTATCAGTGTTGCTCAATCAGTCTATCCCTAGTATTAACTCATCTTTCAGTTTTTAGGATTGTGATTTTTGCAGTTCTAGTGAATATTGTTCATCACTTCATTACAGTGGTGCTTACACTTAAAGATGTAATCTGGGGCTCTGAGGGAAAACTGGCATTTATCACCATTTTTTCAGCCAAATAATTAAGAGAATTATCAACAGATTAATTGACAATGAAATAATACTAAATTGCCGAACCAAATTATACTAAAATTTGAAGCTAAAATCTAATATCACAAACACATTTACCTCATCATAATATAAATCCCTATATTTAACCATGAGTGATTGCAGGCCGACACTTCTCTGTCATTTAGTATAAGTAAAATTTTATTATTATTTTTTTTTAATAAAAGTTACTGAAATAAAACTGCTGGAAAGAACTGGAAGCAATAAAGTTACATGGTGTTGAACTGTGGTAGCATCCTGAGTAGAGCCTTTTATTAACCAAGTCACAATGCAAATTAGCAATTATAGAGGCTGTTTTTTTATAGTGATGTAAACATCTTTCTCTCACTGTATAATATTATTAGTCTGAGCTCATTTTTTCATCAGTCTCTCAAAAACTAAACCTAAGTGCAATTTAATGGATTGAAATGACAGTCTGTTTTTGTGCAGATTCAGCCCTCTTTTTTTGAAACAATTGATGTACTTGAGTGAAATGTCACGGCTTTGGGACCTATTTTTAAAGGGAAAATGTCAGAATAATTTCATCGTTGTTGAAATGTGATGTGGAAGTTTCTTATAGTGCACACGAATGATTCTAGGAACCGTTAAAACTTTTGTACTTCGCTGTTAAAACCTTTTTTTTTTGTTTATTTCTGTGTCATGTATTTTTCTTAAGAACACATTTTGTGCTTTTCACTCATTTCCTTCCCTGCATGCTAACCTCCAAATATGTATTTTAACTTTTTTTTTTTTTTTTTTTTTTTTTTTTTACATTTTTTTCCTGCTGTTTGTCATGTAGCTGAAGCTGTTGCACTCTGAAGTCCAGAGTGTGGACGCTAAATCAGATTAAAATGAAGACAATCAAACTAACAGCACAGTTGAAGTTTCATATGATGTACTTTTTACTTAAAAGCTCTTGCAAAGACACATTCATTTATTAATATCCCAATAAAATTGTCATATTAATAAACCAGTTTCATGTGTTTTTCATTTACCATTTAATGTTTTCAAGGGTTATGGCAAACTATAAGCAGCAAACAACAAAAAACTGTAATGTAAAACCACAGACAAGGAGATTTAATCATTTTATCAACTGAAAATATATACATTTGCATCCACAGTAAATACATCAATTATTATCACTTGTCAGTGAATGTTATGGCTGATCTGTGTATACATCAGACTGAGCACCATTAGAAGCTTAATGGTAAAAGTAGTTGGTTAAACATCAGTAGTATCGGGCACAACACAGAAAAGAGACATTTTTAAAATTAATTTTGACAGAATTGTTCATGAATAATGAGCATGTCACCAGGCAGGTAAAGAGACAAACAAGAAGTGTTTAAAAAAGTACTTTTTAGATGAACAACTGAGTTAAATATAGAATTTTATTTATTCTATGGCAGGGGTGTCAAACTCATTTTAGTTCAGGGGCCACATTAAGCCAAATTTGATCTGCAGTGGGCCAAACCAGCAAAATAATAACATAATAATATATAAATAATGTCATCTCCAAACTTTCCTCTATGTTTTAGAGCAAAAAAAAAGTAGAATTATGTGATGAAAATGTTTACATATACCAACTATCCTTTAAAACAATGTGAATAACATGAACAAACTGAAATTTCTTAAGAAAACTAAGTGTAATTTTAACAATAAAGTAAAGTAAGTAAAGTAAATTTTATTTATAGAGCACTTTTCACAGACAGAGTCACAAAGTGCTTTATCAATTCAAATCATAATCAAATTAAGTTTACAGAGACCCAACAGAATCCTTCAGGAGCAAACACTTGTGATTGGTGACAGTGGAAGGAAAAACTTCCCTTTAACAGCAGAAACCTCGAGCAGACCCAGACTCCTGAAGGATGGCTGTCTGCCTTGACCAGTTGGGGTTAAAGAGAGAGAGAGAGAGTAAAGGAGGAGAAAAGAGAGAGCGATAGAGATATAGAGAGACTTGAGGGGGGGCGGGGGGTGACACATGGAGTACGTTATGATGAATACATAGGGTGTAATCAGTCTGTGGTGGTCCTGGGTCAGGTGGGAGACTAAAAAGCCTTTTTGAACAGGAGGGTTTTGAGGTGTTTTTTAAAGCTCTCTACAGAGTCCATGGACCGTAGGTGTAGAGGCAGGTCATTCCATAGACGTGGTGCCACAGCTTTAAAAGACCTGTCACCGCGTGTGCTAAAACAGGTCCGTGGAACCATCAGCAGGTGCTGTCCTGAAGACCTCAAGCTACGAGTCGAGCTGTAGGGCTGGATCAGGGAAGCAATGTATGCAGGGGCCTGGCCATGTAGGGCCCGGAAAGTTAGCACAAGAATTTTGAAATGAAGACGATATAGAACAGGGAGCCAGTGGAGAGATTTAAGGATGGGAGTGATGTGGGTTCTCCTGTTTGTGCGGGTCAGGAGCCTGGCAGCAGAGTTCTGGACAAACTGTAGACGGGCCAGCTCCTTCTTGTTTAAGCATGTAAACAGGCTGTTGCAGTAGTCTAAGCGAGAAGATACGAAAGCGTGAACGATCATCTCGAGCTCATTTGTGGACACCATAGATCTGAGTTTGGAGATGTTGCGTAGGTGGAAGAAACAGTTTTTGACTTGGTGTTTGGAGTAGAATTCTAAAGACATGTCCTGGTCAAAGATGACACCCAGATTCCTCAGTTTTGTCTTTACCGAGGAACTCAGGTCTCCAAGGTGATGTTTGATCCCTGGGATTGCACTATCCGGGGCAATGATGAGGGTCTCAGTTTTGCTGGAGTTCAGCTGGAGGCTGTTATCATTTAGCCACTGCTTCAGCTCTGACAAGCAGTTGATTAAGGAACTCAGTTTGTGGGGCTCAGAGGAGTTAAAGGAGCAGTATATCTGGATGTCATCCGCGAATAGATGATAGGAGACATCACTATACTGTTGGATAATGTGGCCAAGTGGGAGGACATAGAGTAAGAATAGGACTGGTCCCAGGACAGAGCCTTGGGGCACACCACACAGTAGATCCGCTGAGTCAGATTGGAAGTTGTTTATTGACACAGTGAAGCTTCTGCCGGTCAGGTAAGAGGAGAACCAGTCTAGCACAGGACCTGACATCCCTACCAGGTCCCTCAGTCTCTCAATCATTATGGTATGGTCCACTGTGTCAAAGGCCGAGGAGAGATCTAGCAGGACCAAGACCGTGGATTTCCCGGAGTCAGCCACCATCAGGATGTCACTAGACACTTTTAATAGTGCGGTTTCTGTTGAGTGGCGTTGTCTAAACCCAGACTGAAAAGTGTCATAGATCTGGTGTGTCTCCAGAAAAGCTGTAAGTTGTTTAGACACTGCTTTCTCAAGGATTTTGGCCAATAGGGGGAGCTTTGAAATGGGCCTGTAGCTTTTGAAGTCTGTGGGGTCCAGCGTGGTTTTCTTTAGTTTAGGTTCTATGATGGCCTGTTTGAAGGAGCTGGGAAACAAACCAGTTGAGAGCGACAGGTTAAAAAACTTTGTGACCCATGGTCCAATAGTGTCAAAGACACCGACAAGGAGCTTATAGGGGAGGATGTCTGCAGAGTTGGAGGAGGGTTTCATTTTGGATGAAAGTGCTGAGATGTCCTCCAGTGTCACAGGGTCGAAAGAGGACCAGGTTTGCAGAGGGGGATCAGATAGGGTCATACGGCCAGAGGGTGGTGGGATATTGTGTTTAATATCCCTGATGTTGTCTGTGAAGAAGTTTAGGAAGTCATTGCTGTCAGCTTTACAGAGCACAGGGGCAGCAGCGACAGCAGGGGACACAATGGACTGGATTGTGTCAAAGATTACTTTGGGGTTTTTCTTGTTTGTGGCTATAAGTTTGTGGAAGTAGCTGGATCTTGCCTCCTTAATCATTTTATTTAATGAGGTTATGAGATCTTTAAGATGTAACCTTACAATATTATGTCTCAGTTTATTATTTAAACGTGTAAATTACAACTTACAAATCATAGTGGATCTACAAATACAAAAGATTTAATAACAGGCAGAATATTGTTAAAATTACACTTCAGACATTTTATAATGTTCATATTTGTTCAGGTTACTCATGTTTTTGTGAAATGTTAGTTTGTTTTGGTGTAAATACAGTAAAATGACATGAAAATATTTATATTTACAAGGACAAAATTTTGGAGTTGTGAGTATTTATAGGTTATTATGATAGTATTTTACTGATCCGACCCTCTTGAGGTTAAATTGGTCTGTTTGTGGAACCTGAACTAAAAGGATTAATGTCTTCAGTTTAATTTTTGCGTTTCACAAATTCATCCCAGGGGCTAGACTGGACCCTTTGGCGGGCCGGATTTGGCCCCAGGCCGCATGTTTGACACCTGTGTTCTATGGAATAGATACAGCCAATATATCTGTCAAAGTGTGATCTTAAAATCACTGAACAGTTCCGTCCTGTTTAAGATTCTTTGGGGTGAAAATGTGTGGCTGTATCTTCAAGGTTATCAGATGTTTATTGACTGCCTTTCTCTACTCTGTATTTTTTGAGATATCTCCCATTGGTCACTATGTTTTTCTATATATTTTAGTTTCTTTCGATCCTGCCATGTCCATGATGAACACCTGATTTTTTACTTTTTCTAGTGATTATTTTGTACACTTTTTTGCTTTTCACCCAGTGCAACTCTCACTATTAATGTTTTTTATTCACACAACAGTTATTTTTCTTTGTTAAACTGCATCTTAACTCAGTCATGTATAAAAGTTTTGTCAATGACAAGGATTTTGTTTTGACCGAGCTTTGCTGTTTCAGTTTTTATTTAAATTTTTTCCCATGTTTTATGTATTTTACAAGAATTTTAAAAGAATCCCATTAGCAAATAAATCCCAGTCAATTTGTGTCACTGACAAAGCTTTTTTCCCTGACTGTAGATGTTGATTTTGTTGCTCTGTGTAGGACAATATTAGAGTATAGATTTGATGCATTACTAGTTTGTCTTCCTGTCACCACTGTTAATGCTATTTAAAACATTTTTCAGACACTTTTTATACTCTGAGTTCGGAGTGGACACCAGTGGTGGAAGAATTCTTCATATTCTTAGTTAAGTAAAAGTACTAATACCACACTTACAAAACACTTACATGCCCTAATGTAAGCCAAAGTATTATTAGGTTAAAGTAGTCACTGTGCAGTAAAATGCTCCCTGTCAGTGTTTTACTATTAAATATGATGTTTTTTGGGTTCATATTACTGTAGAATTAACTGATATCTATGGATTAACTCATTTGAACAATTTTACATTAAGGAGAATCTTTATTTGTCAGTATATTGTTAATGCAACAAACACCCAAAGCCTCTACATTTAACCCATCAGTAGCTAAACATGCAGATGCCTTGGTTAAGGAATTTGCTCCAGGGTGTATCAATCTTTCTGTGACAAGCCTAACTAGAAGCACTCGGAGAGCGCAGACCTCCGCCAAGGCTGATCAGTGCCCCCCCCCCCCCCCCCCGTGGGCCCCCCCACGCCAAGGAGGTTGTGTTTTTGCCAGGGTTTGTTTGTTTGTCTGTCTGTCTGTTTGTCTGTCCGTTAGTGTGCAACATAACTCAAAAAGTTATGGACAGATTTTGATGAAATTTTCAGGGTTTGTTGGAAATGGGCCCCCCCGTGGGCCCCCCCACCCCCGATCACCACCAAAATTTAATCATTTCTTCCTTATCCCATTTCCAACAAACCCTGAAAATTTCATCAAAATCTGTCCATAACATTTTGAGTTATGTTGCACACTAACGGACAGACAAACAAACAAACAAACAAACAAACAAACCCTGGCAAAAACATAACCTCCTTGGCGGAGGTAAATATAGCAAATGTTTCCGCTGGGGACCTTTTGCGTGTGAGGCGAACATAACCGTTACACTACAAAACTTGTAGTAGGTTCATTAATAATTTACTATCCAATCCATCATATTCTATAACACCACCATTATTACAGATCCTTAAGAACCATTTATTTATTTATTTATTTTTAATAATCTTTCCATGAGCTCAGATAAACAGGCCTGTTTTCAGTTAATCCATGGGAGTCCTCAACAGCCACCAGTGACCAAAAGCATCTACTGATCTAAACAGTTCAATAACTTCTGAACCGCTAATCCTATCAATACATGTAAATTATTCAGGTGAAAATGCAGCTACTCATCTTTTCATGGTCATCACATACGAATCATTTGGATGTTCAAAGGCTCCGAAGTGAATGTGGAAACACCGCTATTCACTGCAGCGATAAAACCCATGTTTGTCAAATGACTGGTTGTAGATACTTGTTTTCATGTTCACTTAGCAAAAGGTTATATTTCGTTGAAAGTCAGTTCAGTTTTCGCTGTTCTGAAATAATCATCTTTGAATTCTTTCCCAGCTTTTAAGAACATCTGCAAAATCAGTAAATTGATTATAGGAACATACCAGATTTTCTGTGAAAAATGCAGGGGATATTATAATAAATAGTGATATATGAGTTAGGAAAGGGTAAGTGTAGAGGGGAAGATGATAAGAATTTACCACAAAATTACTTCTAGGTCTTAGATGGGTAAGAATTTATTAGCATAAGGAGGAAAATTTTAAATCAACTCATAAAAGAAAAACTTTCTGTTCATTCAAACCTTAAAAATCAACATATTAAGACAGTGGTTCCCAACCTTTTTTGGCTCGTGACCCCATTTTAACATCACAAATTTCTGGCAGCCCCAGACATTCAAAACAGAGACTTTTTTTTGGCTAAAATTAATTTGTTTTTGATCATGTAATAGTTTTCTATCCTATGTTTCAAATACAGGTTAATTTTAGATGACATTTAGTCTATATAATGTATATTATTATGGACGGAGGCAGAAAAGCCAGGTGTAGATTACTGCACAAAGTGAGAATTTTATTTTCCTTGGTCAGGATATGTACAGTCAGTCCAGCTTGGATTTACAAGGCTGACAATTAATACTGAACAAACAAGAACTCAAACTATGAATTATGAAAGAGCTGCAGCATCTGAAACTGACCACAATGAACATTTGAAAGATAAACAGTACTGTTTCAGCTTCACAGTTTGTCATGTCTTTTATATATTGTGGTTGTCTCTCTTAACTCACCATATATTATTTAGTAGTAAGTTTTTTTTAATTTATTTTTATCAATTGATAGAAATTTCAGGTGACCCCATTTGAATTCCAGGCGACCCCAAGTGGGGCCCCGACCCCAAGGTTGAAAAACACTGTATTAAGAGAATAAGATTTTCATTGAGATGAGAAATTGTAAAAGTAACTAAATTTGTCTTTGTCTTTAAACACTACAGTTTGTGCCTCTTAGATATAGTCACAGAAGTCTGAGCAGAGTATATAAATAAATGTACATATTTAGATTCCACCACTGGTGCACACTGATGTGTCTGTGAGGGTGTATTTAACCGTTTGTTTCCAGATAACCTGTTTCCTCAGGGTTGACTTAGGCCAACAGGAGGCAGAGTGCAGGCAGCAGACAGAGGGCCAGTCCTGCCCAGCTGAGGGCAGCAACGGACACGGCTCCATTACACAGGTCAGTATCACAGCACACGTTAGTGTAGTTGAAGTACAGGCCAGTTGCATACTTCTGTCCACTGACGCCACACTGCGAGGAGATGGCACAGCTCTTCTCATACATCGTCAGCTGTAGTGCACCTACAAGAGCAAAGAAAAGACTTTATATGCTTCTGCTGCTACATTTATTATCCATTTATATACACCTATAATATACCCAGCTACATTAGTAGTTAATAACAGCACCTGTTAAATATATCACTGTTTAGTTTTTCATAATTTGCAACACTTTTGCACTTCAGACTGGATGTATTTGTACATGTGTAATGGAAATAAAGTTTAATCTGATATTTAATACAAGTTCAAACAGTTCAAGCTTCAAATTTCAGAAACATTTATGTCTGCATTCCAGATTTTTGTTCATGTATGTCACAGGTGTCAAACATGTGGCCCGGGGGCCAAATCCGGCCCGCCAAAGGGTCCAACCTGGCCCGCAGGATGAATTTGTGAAATGCAAATATTACACTGAAGATATTAACAATCAATGATGTCAAAATCATTTTAATTCAGGTTCCACATACAGACACATACAGTCCAATTAGATTTCAAGTGGGTCAGACCAGTAAAATATTATCATAATAACCTATAAATAATGACAACCCCAGATTCTCTCTTTGTGTTTTTTGGTGTAAAAAAGTAAAATTACATGAAAATGTTTACATTACCAAACTATACTTTTACAAAAAACGTGAATAACCTGAACAAATATGAACAAACAGAAATGTCTTAAGAAAAGTAAATTTAATTTTACCAATATTCTGCCTGTTACTAAATGTTTTGTGTGATTGTAACACACATGTGTAAATGATAAACTGATAAACCGAGGCAGAATATTGTTAAAATTGCACTTGTTTTTCTCAAGACAATTCAAGTTGTTCAGGTTATTCAGATTTTTAAGGAAGGTATGTAGATGTAAACCTGATCATAATATAATTTTACTTTTTCACCGTTATTATTTTACTGGTCTGGACCACTTCAGATCAAATTGGGCTGAATGGGGCCCCTGAACTAAAATGAGTTTGACACCCCTGATGTATGTCTTTAACCAGCTAATTCTGAGCAAATTCTCCTTTCTCGACTCAAAGTTTATTTTGAAATTACCGTGTTGTTTTAATATTTGAAGCTGAATGGAGACACATTTGATACTTTATGTTCCTTAGATTCTTTCACTTATTAGACCTTCTAGTCCAGTATGAACCATCCAGACCACTCAGGTCATCTGGTGCAGGTCTGCTCTGTGTTCCCAAAGTCAGAACTAAACATGGAGAATCAGCGTTCAGTTTCTATGCTCCATATATCTAGAACAAACTACCAGAAAATATCAGGTCTGCTGAGAGTCTGAGTTCTTTTAAGTCCAGGTTAAAGACTCACCTGTTCACTGCTGCCTTTGACTAAAAGGCTTTTGACTTTTTAAACTTTATATTCTCTTTGAAACTCTGCACTGCAACTCTTACTTTAATATGTGTGTGTTTTTATTTTATTCTATTTTATTTTTTTTTATTTTATGTGTTGTTTTATTACTCGCTGTTTTTAATCACCTTTTACATGTTTCTTTTATAATGTTTTAAATGTGTTTCTTTTTGTTTCTTTTATTTCAATGTCCTGTGTGAAGCACCTTGAATTGCCTTGTTGCTGAAATGTGCTATACAAATAAACTTGCCTTGCCTTGCCTATTACACAACAGTCTTATTTTCAGTTTGTCAAAACATTAAAGCTGATGAAAAAAGATTTAGAAATTTACTCTAACATTTTGCATTTGTTTGTGTCTATCTTTTACTAACCTTCAGATCCATAAAGAACAGGTAGTCCAGAAGATTTCCAGGTTAAACAGCCAAGTGAGATTTATAAAATACAACCAGAGTCCCACCAAAAATGAACAAACACAAGCCTTCTTTTGTAAACAGTTCACCAGAACAGTATCAGTTTAAGGTGTAGAAACGTGATGAGACACAGTGAGCGTCTGACTCCACCCAAAGGCCCACAAATCTATTTTTAGAGATAATTTGATGGCATTAGAGCACTGACAGCTGCCCAGATGAGTAATGATGCATAGACTAGATCCAGTGGCGCATTCTTTTGTCTCTTTATTACACTTGTAAAAACAAAACAAGGCAGCTGAAAACCACTCGTATGTTGGTTTCTTCCTTACTATAGCAGTTGCACATAGGGAGCATGGGTCCATGTCTGTTTGTATCAGAACATGGATGCATTTTGGTGGCAGATTGCTGACTTATTTTGTAACTTTCCACAATAAAATCAGGTTTTTTGTTAAAACGAACTGAACTGTTTCTTTCTTTTTCTTCTAAAAGACTGAAACAAAATCTAAAGTGGAAATTTTGAGTTTGATTTTGCTTGGTTAGTGGATTTTTTTGAGTTTGGACTTTGGGGGGAAATTTGTGCTTTGAATTTGTGAGTTTTTGTGCAATCATTGTTTAATACATGATTTTGAATTTTAAATGGTTTAAATGTGTGATTTCTTTTTCTTGTCATTTAATGTGTAGGGTGTTTGTTTAATTTAGACTGGCATCCTTTGTGTGGTTTGAAGTACGACAAACAGACAAAAGACTAAACTGACTTTACATATTAAATGTCAGGAGAGAGACCTGGCTGGCACCCCTTAAAAATCAATATAACATAATAATATACCGTCGAACTCAAACTGTGACAGCATGTCTGGAGAATATTAAATTCTAGTCCATTTTAGGGCTTTTTTCAGACATATCAAATAAAATATAAAACAAAAAAAGAAGACTGGTCTCAAATAAAAAGGAGACTGAGGGTTTAAGTTTTAATTTTGAGCTTTAAGATTATCTAAAGTCTGATGTATAATGCACAGAGGCCTATACACTCAACACTGTACATTCTGTAATTCATTCCTGTTGCTCCTCTGCACAATGAGGCTTTGTCTGCCAATTTGTGGCCATCATGTCCCAGATTCTCAGAAAATAATCACATCAACAGAACCAAAAATAACTCCCCGTCCCTATCACACACACACAGACTAGCACAGTGCTGGATCTTACCCCGTTTTCCCGTGGCTATGCTCGACAGGCAGCGCTGCCCAGCTGGACACTCCTGAGGAAACTTAAAGCAGTCCATGGGAGAAAGAGCTGGAAACAGGCAGGTGTAACAGCGCAGACAGGCTGGAGGAAACAAGCACAGGGAGCTTCTAGTCAGCAGAAATACATACAGACTGTGGAGTTTGGAGAACTGGCTGATATTTGTGTTTTAGTAAATAAGAATCTTAGTTTTTAAGCAGTAGAACGAAGACACAGACAGTAAAGAATTAAAGGAAAACAAAAGTATCCAGCACCAGAATGGCTTCAGTCCTCTTTGGCATCAATTTGCATTAAATTAATTAATAAAACTTTTTTTTGATACAAATTAATGCAACTCGATGACCAAGTATAATAGATTAAAATGCAGAAAAATAATGTAAAAATGGAATCAAACACATAAAAGTGACTCAAATAAATATAAAACAGAATCAAACTATATATAATCAATGCGAAATAGAATTAAATCTTCAATAATATTATTACAACCATTATGCACTGGTGTGATGCTTTCTGGTCTGCAAAATACAGCAGTGGATAAAATTAAAGACACCTCCATAGGCTTTCACACTGTAAACCTGTGGAAGGAGATGATGATGATGACAAAGCATCAAATAAAAATGACTGGAGGAGAGAAAAATCAGGGTTAAACTGATTTGTCATCTCCTCCTAAGTTAAAATATCAGTAATGTGTTATTTAACCCTTTCATGCGTGAATCATGAGAACCTTAGTCAAGATTTTTTTCTTCAGTGTTTTTATTCTTCCTTAGGCCTGAAAAAAACAATGCGATCGACTTTTTTTTTTACTGTGGAATTAGAAAAAACGTCCATGCTTTTAACTTTTGAAGGAAAGAAACAAGTGTTTAAAACCCAACATCAGAAAGTGATATGAAAACAATGAAATAAAAACATTTTTAAAGCTGCTAATCTGATGTTGTCTCACATTTTAATACATTCTAATGCTAGTAATTACTCACTTCATGGAGATAATATGGGAAAAAAAAAAACCTTTTTGTCTAACAAATAATTGATTTACACTCAAACATGTTACTGCAGACCAGGTTTATCAAGAACAGCACAGTTACAATAATGGTATGAATGTCAGGGTGTGGGATGATGCATAAGTGTCCACTGTGTTGGCTGATATGGAACTAAAACAACAAAACCCATGAATATACAAGAGAACAGCTGGAGAATAACTGTCCACTGGAGTGACCTATGCATGAAAGGGTTAAAAATATATATGAATTTATCTTTGTATTATACGTCTGACAACACTGCGTTTTTTGTTATTTTGTCATTTTCTGCAAAAAAAATTCTCTAAATTACTACATTTGTAGAGTAATCCTAAATCATCACATCATTAATCACAGTTTCCTATCATTTATCAGCCAGTATATTATTTACTGAAAAAGATTTATTCAATTTATTGGTATTATTATTAATATAAAATCAGATTTTAGATTACGTTTACAGACTGAGATGTAATTCTGAGACTGAGATTGGTACAAAAACACCAGATGACACATACAACTAATGATGATGAACTCTTGCCTGTTTAATGGGCAGTTTGTCATAATATTCTGTTCTTTTAATCCCCACAGTGGGAACTAGAAGCACTCGGAGAGCGCAGACCTCCGCCAAGGCTGATCAGTGGCGCCCCCCGTGGGCCCCCCCACCCCCGATCACCACCAAAATTTAATCATTTCTTCCTTATCCCATTTCCAACAAACCCTGAAAATTTCATCAAATCTGTCCATAACTTTTTGAGTTATGTTGCACACTAATGGACAGACAAACAAACAGACAAACAAACAAACAAACCCTGGCAAAAACATAACCTCTTTGGCGGAGGTAATAAATTCTTAAAAATTATATCAAAGCCCCCTGTTATGTATGAGCCATAATTAGGCTGTTTTTGCCTTTTAATAAGAGGAGGAATTAAATTGAACATTATCTTACAAGAAACACGTTATATATAGTTTCTAATAATTTTACTTATGCCAATAAACTGAGACTTTACTCCTACTTACCTGCCAATGGAAGACAACAGAACAGTACAACCAGGAGCTGTGAACGTGACATGATGCTTGCTGCAAAACGCCCTGAAATACTTTTTACTGAACTCTTCACTCTGGTTTGATGTGAAAATGCAAAAAAACATAAACTCCTGGGACTTACGAGTGTGTCATCAAACTAACTGCTGCAGTTGATCCGAAACGCCCCTCAGCTCATTCCTAAATTCAATTTCTGCGTCTTTCAAGTCCAAGCCCACACCCAAACACTGACGAGATGTTTTCTTACAATTGTGAGGTACAAATTAAACCTAAAACAAATTAAAATGATAACTCCTCTCTTGTGGATCACCACACCTCACACTGTTTTCTCATTTTGTTTCATTGGTCAATGTGAATACATGGTTAATGGGAGAGTTATCGTCTCCTCCCGAAGACGTTTAATTTAATATAGACAGCAGATAATTATGATCAGCTGATGTTGTTAAGACAGCCTGAGAATGGGGCGTGTTACAATTTATGCTGGTTTTGTGTTTTGTTTTGTTTTTTATCCCTTTCTGAGGTTTATATCAATTTGTTCCCATTAATTTTTTTTTATTTTTTATTTTTTATTGGAGCTGAGAGTGAAAAGACGGAGTGTGTTGTGCTGTGCAGCACGTTTGTAGTCTATGATATTAGGCTTTATAAATATTATTAACTACTCTTTGGCAGAGGAAGGAATAGACGGATGAAAAAGGAAAATGTTTGGTGAACTAAACGTGAATAAGAACATCAGTGCTGGATTCAGGACTTCACTCACTGTTCTATGATCAGCTATAGAAGACCATGTTTGGATCAATAAATAAATCTAGTACAAAAAATGCTCATTCAGGTCATCAAAATAAAAAACAGGAGCCTGTTAGCACAAGTGATTATTGTAAGTGACTGATATATTTATAGCAGGAACATGTTCTTTAACTGTAACAGATGCAGTGAGTAGTTACTCATTTCTTAACCAACCCTCAGTTTGATAGAGAGATGTTTGGTGTGTTTTTATGATGTTTTGTCTTTTGTCTACTGTCTGTCTTGTCATCTGCCTAGTGACTACAGATGGAAATTAGTACTGTTGCTACAATCTGGCATATTTACAGCTGCAATTGTGGTAGATGTTCATTAACCCTTTCATACATAGTGGTCACTACAGTAGACAGCTATTTTTTTTTTTTTTTTTTATTTATAATAATAAAAAAGTGGACAGCTATTCTGCAGCTGTTCTCTTGTATATTCATGGGTTTTGTTGTTTTAGTTCCATATCAGCCAAATCGGTGGATGCTTATGCACCATCCCATAATACACTGACATTCATACTGTTACTGTAACTTTGCTGTTCTTGATAAACCTGATCTGCAGTAACATGCTTCAGTGTAAATCGGTTGCTTGTTATTGTTATTAGACGGCAATTAACAGTTTTTTTTTAAGCAAAAAGTTTTGGGGTTTTTTTGCATTTTATATCACAATGAAGTGAGTACTGACTAGTATTAGAGTATGTTAAAATGTGAGAAAACATCAGATTAGCAGCATTAAAATGCTTTTATTTCATAGTTTTCACACAGTATATCACTTTCGGCTATTGTTTTTCAATAGCATTGTTTTTAATGCCTAAAGAGGAATAAAAACACGCAGGAAAAAACTCTTGATTAAGGTTCTCATAATTCATGCATGAAAGGGTTAATATGTGTAACCCGTTCAATATATATCATCAAAGAAACTTCAAAATATAGTGGGATAACTACATGGTCACCTATGCATCCATAAAAACACTAACAGAAATATATGTCAGTTCACTCTGTACCAGATCAGTAATCTTCCCATCAGGTCAGAAAGATGTTATCAGCACATATTAACCCATAAAGACCCAAACAGCCACTGGCGACCAAAACCAACTACTGATCTAAACTGTTTAATACCTGTTGACCCACTAATCCTATCAATACGTATGAATAATTGGTGTAAAATGCAGTTTGTCATCTTTTCATGGTCATCAGATAGGACCCATTTGGATGTTCAGAGGCTCCGTAGCGAACATGGAAACACCGTCATCTTCTACAACATTGTAAAACCCATGGAGTTGGATCAATGACAGTGGATGGACACACTTGGTTTATGTTCAGTTAATGATAGATTTTACAAAAAGAGTCACTGTTTGTTCAGTTTTCTCTGTCTCTGATAAAATAACCTTTGAATTTACTCTGAGCTTTAATGACCATCAGTGAATTAAATCTAGAAAAATATGTGATATACATTGAAAAAACTCAAACTAAAGAGGATAACATTACAATAAATGGTGATAAATCACATAAGAAAGGTTGAATATAGAGAAAAACTAACTTGGGAACTGCCATAAAAGTAGCACTGGGTCTTTATGGGTTAAAGTCATTCTCTTCATATTTTCAGCACCACATACAAAATCTGTCTGGTCAGTCTTTGTTGATGTAGATGCTGAGAAGGAAAAGCAAAGAAAAGCCAGTGCAATGAAACACAGAAAATCAGCACAGTGTTAAAGGAGTCAGCATCTGAGCAGAACAAATAGAATGAGAGTAAGTCAGCATGTCAGAGAGTTGGTGAGTTGGAGAGTGAGTCAGTTTAACTGAATTATCCTTTAGGCTGTAATGGGAGACGTGAGGGCAGCATGCTCGATGGTCTGCTGACACCAGTCTTGTGACGGAGTGAACCAAGCGGACTCAGACTGAATAAGCGGTTCACCAGTTGATTAATTACTGCCCAAAGCCAAAAGCCTGGAAACTCCCTGCAAATGTTATCCAACTGATACCAGGGGCCAAGCAGGACTGAAACGGGCTTGATTTTTAGGGTCAATTCACAGCCTTGATTTGGTTATTTTAGTAATAAACAGTGTGGATTAGAATTCATGTGGAAATAATAACAATAGGCCAGTGGGGTCATAGAATGGACAGGACTACTTTCTGACCCATCAATCTGTACGAGGAAGAACTGTATTTTAAAATTTTAATGCAAAATAGTTGATTAAAGTTAATAAAAATAAAACCCTGAAATACCAAAACCACAGTTTAATGGCTTCAGTTCCATTATATTTTTCTTTCTTTCTTTCTTTCTTTCTTTCTTTCTTTCTTTCTTTCTTTCTTTCTTTCTTTCTTTCTTCTTCTTTCTTTCTTCCTTCCTTCCTTCCTTCCTTCCTTCCTTCCTTCCTTCCTTCCTTCCTTTCTGGATAGATAGATAGATAGATAGATAGATAGATAGATAGATAGATAGATAGATAGATAGATAGATAGATAGATAGATAGATAGATAGATAGACAGATAGACAGACAGACAGACAGACAGACAGACAGACAGACAGACAGATAGATAGATAGATAGATAGATAGATAGATAGATAGATAGATAGATAGATAGATAGATAGATAGATAGATAGATAGATAGATAGATAGATAGATAGATAGATAGATAGATAGATTCCTGTATCTTCAAGTGATACCCATTTTCACAGATTGTTTCCCCTCATGGATTTTCACAATAAAACATCTTGTAACTATTACGACTCCTTAAAGTAAAAGTGCAGGTAGCTTTATCACCCCCCCCCCCCCCTTTTTTTTTTTTTCACTTCAAAACAAAAATTTAATTTACCCAGAATTTTAAGCAAATTATCCCCATTAAGACAGTCAAAAACATCTTTGTTGAGTCTATCTCTGTGAAAATACAGTTTCTGTAGATATTGCCTGCATTAAATTACATAAACCAAGCCCATTCATTTGCATGTATGAAAAATTGTTTTTGAATTGTTTGAATTGGAGGCAGTGGTGACTCTGGTCAACCTGATGCTATGTTTGACAGGATGTTTTGTTTGCTGGCTCAAGGACCTCAGTGGACAGATGGTGTTCTTTAATCCTGTCTGTGCCCTCTACTTCCCATCCTCCCTCCACCCCTCCCTCCTCTACTGTTACATCAACCTCACATGCTCCATCTCTTCCTGTTTCTTTGTTTGCTAACATACATAAGATATGATCATCTGTTTCCTCCGGTGTTGACATGTTGCCTCTGCATGATGAAGTGTTGGCTGCAGTAACTCAGTTTAGTCAGTAGAAGGGAACATTGTGCCGATTCAAAATCTAACCTCACACTACAAACATTTACATGCACAGTGACAGCCAACTGTTACCTCGGCTGTGTTTATGCACGTTTATATCACCGCTTTGCAAACCTACCAATGTCTACATCATTAAAGTTCTGTAAAAACTGTCATTGGCAATACTTACTATTAAATTCACAAGGCATCTGTAGACAGTGATGCTTTTCTCTAGTATCTCATAAGTCAACTGTTTATCCAGCAGTCTAACACCATTTGACCCACATTTTTGTAAGCCAGATTAATTTTTTGCTATTTCATGTTCCCCAAGACAACATTAACAAAAACACAGTAGAAACACAGCAGTATAGGCTTTAATCTGATATGATTTTGAACAGAGGTGAGGAGAAATGCATTAGAAGCTTGCAACTGTTTAGACAGTAAAGTAAATCAACTGTTAAGGTTAGAACAGCTATTTATGTAGACTAATGTGCAAGAAGTGAGAGTAATACTGATTTATTTTTAGTTTAGATTAGATTTGACAGGTATATACAAGAGCAGAAGCACTGCTAATCTCAGGATATTTATGAAAAATATAGAAGGGAAAATAGGAAGCCTAGAAAACTTCATAGATTATAATGGGAAAGACTTATTGAGCAAAATAAGGGACTATGAACCAAGATTAAAAATAATTGATTTACTTGGAATTGATCAGCTAATTTTGACATTTTAGCCGTTTTAAGTTACACAGAAACATATTATTTGACTAAAAGACCCCGAGCTGTCAGAGAGTCCTTTAGCACTGATCAGCTAGTATTGATTTAAGGGTCAACATTCAACAGTTAACATTTAATTTAATCATTGTTTTGTGACCTCTGCATGTTTAGATAGGTCTGACATTACCATTCCCAAAGTTAGGATTGAGAACCAAAATAGGTCATAGAGCTGTTTCTAGCAAGTTAGAAATGTTGATCACAAATGTAGAGAAGTGGAGCAAGGGATCTACAGAACAAAACAGAACAAAAAGAAAAAGCTGTAGAAGATGCAACAGGATAAAAACAACTGAAAGAATTATGCAAAAGACACATTAAGATAAAAACATTGTAAAAAGATGTAACAGCTAAACTATAGTAGTAGTAGAAGTTGTAGTAGTAGTAATTTTTTCAAACATGTAAAAGAAAGAGGGTCAAATCATTATCAGTCAATAACTAAAAGTAAAATCTGCTCAAGTCAAAGGAAGACAATTAAGCTCATTATATAATGCAATATTAGAAATAAAAGATACAAGATTTTTTAAAAAAAAAATTAGGATACAACAATATGAGAACAATTTAAAATGCATAACAAGATGAAAAAAAAACAACAACATAAGAGCCAAAAAGGAAGAAATTGTTTCAAAAGACAAGAACAAAAATCACATGATGAAGATGCAGTAACCACTTTGTGTTGTGATTGAAAAGTAAAAACATAGACATCATAGCAAACTGTGACATTATTTTGTAAATTTTGGGAGATATGAAAATGGTTTGAGATCTACTGGTAAAACAGTGTATTATTCACACTTACACAATCTTACAAATTTCAACAACAATTTATTTATCGGTTTAATTGGTTAAATCAGACTTTTAACCATTTCGTGTATAGTGTTCACTCCAGTGGACAGTTCTTCTCCAGCTGTTCTCTTGTATATTCATGGATTTTGTTGTTTTAGTTCCATATCAGCCAACACAGTGGACACTTATGCATCATCCCATACACTGTAATTCATACCATTACTGTAATTTTGCTGTTCTTGACAAACCTGATCTGCAGTAATATGTATGTGTAAATCAAGTTTTTTGTTTTTTTTTCATATCTCCATGAAGTGAGTAATAACTAGTATTAGAATATGTTAAAATGTGAGCATTAGCAGCATTAAAAAATGTTTTTATTTCATAGTTTTCACACAGTTTATCACTTTCGGTTATTGTGTTTTAAATACATGTTTCGTTGCTTCAAAAACATGGTGTCCAGCTGAGTGGACAATTTTGTATTTCCCTAAAAAATTGGTTTTTAAAAAAATTTCAGTTGCATTGTTTTTTTCATGTCTAAAGAGGAACAAAAACCCTCAAGAAAAGAATATTGTCTAAGGTTCTCATAATTCATGCATGTAAGGGTTTAATGTGCTTTGCCAGGTTAATTTTGCTAATGAACATCTTTATTTTTAACACTGTCTTCAACACACATTATTTACAACCATATCGACTTCGTAAGGTTACTCCTTTATTTGCTGGGTAATCAGATTAACTTCCACTCAGGAACGGTTGTTCTAACTTAAATCAACGCTGATTGAATCCGGACAGGATGAATGGGGGATGGTGGGGTGATGGGAGGGAAGCTGCGTCAAACTCACCTACGTACGTAACGCATACCGGAAGTTAGCACATTTATTGTTAAATGACCATTTTTAAAAAGTGAAAATAGCTTTTAAATTTCTGTTGTATATTGATATTTATTGTATTTTATACTAAAAATTAATTTTTAAAAATCTAAATATATTATTTTTATCAACTCCATAAGTGATAAAGGTGGTTTAATCGAAACAATTACCCGCTGTCTGTCTTATTTTGTCCCGCCTAACCGGAAGTACTTGCCTCCACAATCTTCTTCTTCACTCTTTTTTCGGCACAGGGAAAGAATAACGGGAACTGGGTCGGTTTGGAAATTAAACCTAACACGGGAGCAGGCGTGGAGCTGTGGTAACCTACTTCAAACAGGTAAGCAGACGCCAATACGCACCTCTGTTTGTTAATTTCACAACTTTTGGGAGAGTTTGTGTCAGTTTCCCCGCTGAAAACCTGGTTGTACATCACCAGAAGTGTTTGAAGTGCTGGGCGGTGCACTCGGACAGATCTACATGTTTTGTTCTGCGTATGGACTGGGCTCACATTAGTTGTTGCAGCTGCACTCCTCAGGGTTAGGGGTTAAAACCAGAAAATGGCCTTCATGTCACCTCATCAAGCTAAGAAAACAAAAAACAGTGTGTTATAGATGAAAAATTACATCATGGATAAGGCTGCTCCCCATGTGGAATTCCAGTGGTGGAAAATAATAAGTAGTTTTACTCAAGTACTGTTCATAAGTGCACATTTGTGGTGTTTGCAATTTATTTGAGTGTTCCTACTTTATGCTGCTTTATGTCAAAGTAAAATACTGTAATTTCTGCTCCTCTATGTTTGTCAGTTACATTTAAGAGGTTAAACTATGCAAATAACCAGCTTTTAAAATGCAATTTTTTCCCAACTTTTTGGCTTGTGGCACCTCAGAAAAAAGAGTGTCTGTAGTCAGGCTCACATTCTAGATGCCAATAAGTTATTAAAAAGTCCATCAAATGGCAATTTTCACCTTTTCAGCAAAAGTTCAAATCATCCACTATTTGTCCATAAATCAAACACAAGAGAAAAATCTGAACTCTCCCACTAACATTTGGCTTAGTTTGGCAATTTAGCAAAGTTTTGCTTTGCCTAAATGCCCAAATTGCAAAATGGAGATGATTTCACTGGAGACCTTTCTTGCCCCCCCCCCCCCCAAAAAAATTAAATTAAATTAAATAAAAAACAACCCTGTGAATGTGTTTCTGCTGTTGTCTATATGGAACATAGTTTTAGTAAAGAGATTATTTTTCAATCGTGTTTTGTCTTCAGTTTATGTATTCATAAAACAACCTATTCAAATAATAATTTGCAAGTAAGCTTTAAAAAATGTTGGCCTTATTGCTCCAGGTGGTGCTGTCAGATTTAATGGTGTTCTTGAATATAAACTACAATACTTGCAAATTGAAGTTGCATTTTGGGGCATATCTCTTTTGTTTGTTTGTTTTTTACTTAAGTACGTAGAACTTTTCATGCAGGAATATTTTTTATGTTGTATTCATCCTTTTGCTTAAAGGATCTGAAAAGTTCTGAGCAGTTGTACAGAAAACAGTACATGGTGGGTTTTCCTCAAACAACTGAAGGTGTTGCTTGCACCATTACTTTTGGTGCTGCCTTATGTTAAAAAAACATAAGTAGATGAAAAAGTTCAACTATTCTCGTGTAAGTTATGAAGTAGTTTTAGGAAACATCCTGTGTGGAAGGGAATCAAATCCCTTTCTGCTGCCTCACAGTGGGCGACTGCTGAGTGTTACAGGGAAGATGATAAAAGGGCAATTGTACCAAATCCAACCCACTGTGCTCAGATCTGAAAGGGCTTTGCAGAACACTGAAAAGTTGTTTAATACTGTTTTTTTTTTTTTAAGCTAACTTCAAACAACACACCTTTGTCTATTATCAACTGTTATATTACAACTGTCCTTGAACTTTTTGAAAAGATGTTTCTTCTCGTGAATTACCAATTGTCCATTCACAATGACACAGTTCTTCTGCCTGATAAGATCTGAAATGCTATGTAGGCATTGGGGCTGGGTACTAAACTTTGATACTTTAATTGCATTGAGCAACTTGCTTGGGTAAAAAATGTCTTTTGGCACCAACACTTTTTAATGTTTATCTCCTCTTTCTTTTGTTGTTTCTTTCTCTTAGGCTGGGATCATCTGTTTCCTGTGTTTTGCAGAATGCAGATAGGGAAGTAATCAGTAGGGAACTGGAATGAAAGAAGTGGCAGTGAGGACTTAGGGTACCCCCTTCTCTCCCGCTGGGTGTACTGAGTCATCCCACTATCTTTGTTAAAAGCTCAGCTGCTGTTTTTTATGAGGACAGACTTAGTAAAGGTTGCACACACAACCACATCTTTTATTACCTATTCTTCGTCTCCTGGGTCAGCGCATATCCTTTGGTATTTTGGCAGAAACACCAGCACTTGCTAACAGGTTTAACAGACAGACTCACAAATACGCTGTAGTGAAGTCATGGCAAACATGTGCCCGTATGGCCGTTTCACCCACGCTGTGGTTCGTGGCATCCCAGAGACCTTTGGGAAATCAGTTGGAGACAGTCACGAGAATGGGGAGACTTCAGTGGACCTGGCCAAAGCTCAGCGTCAGTTCGGCTGCCTGACAGGAGCCCTGAGGCAGAAGGTTGGGCTGCAGCTTATTGAGATCCCCCCTGACCCAGAGCTGCCGGAGAGCTGGAGGATAGAGGATGTGGCAGTGATCCAGGGAGATACAGCGCTCATCACCAGACCCTTCAAACAGCAGAGACGCAGTGAGGTAACAGTGGAGAACAATGGCTTTAGCACCCATTTCTTTAACCTTAATCCTCTGTTTGTGCTGACAGTGCACTTAATCTGGCTTTGTGACACATAGGGGAACTGCTCTTGTCATAAATACACAGTATACCATATAAACCTTGGGAGTCAAAATCATTTTAGTTAAGGGGTCACATACAACCCAACTTGATCTCAAGTGGGCCAGGCCAGTAAGATGGTAGCATAATATCTTATAATGTCAACTCCAAATTTTTCGCTCTGTTTGAGTGAAAAAGCTAGTACCATTAAGCTATGAAAATGTTTAAGTTTGAAGTATCCTTTCACAAAAAAGTGTGAATAACCTTAACAACCTGAAATTATTCAGAAAAATAATCATAAAATAATATTATGCATCATTTTTTAAATGCTCTTATAAAAACACATTTCTGCTCTTTGTCTTTTAACTCAGTTTCAGATATTGACTTCTGTTCTTCTTTATGGTTATATTGTTTTTTATGGCTTTGCTTTAGTTTCATATTTGGTTTTGTGTTTATAACTCCTTCATGTGTTTCATTTGTTTTCAGCACTGTGGCCAGCTGTTGGTTTTAAAGTGTTTTACGAATAAGGATAGATTGTATACTTGTACTTTAGAGATTCCAGTGGATCTACAGAGGCAGAAAATATGTAGTAATAGGCATAATGTTGTTAAAATTTTGGAGTTTGGAATTTGGAGTCGTCATTATTTAGGGGTTTATGCTATTATTGTACCAGTCTATCCCACTTGAGATCACAATGGGCTGTATGTGGTCCCTGAACTAAAAATGAGTTTGACCCCCTTGACCATTGACTTCTTCAGTGTAATTTTTGCACTTTGCAAATTCATCCTGAGCCAGGTCAGAACCTTCGGTGGGCTGTTTTTGGCCTGCAGGCCATACGTTTGACATCCTTGATCTAGACCAACCTGAGTGAATCTTTACATGTCTCTGTCATCCTTACATTCCATTTGTCCATTAGGTGGAGGCGGTGAGGAGAGTGATGACAGAGTTGAAGCTGACCGTGGTGGAGATGGGAGCTGAGGACGGGGAGTTTGGAGGGGCCACATTGGAAGGCAGTGACGTCCTCTTCACAGGGAGGGAGTTCTTTGTGGGCATTTCCTCGCACACCAACCGCAGAGGAGCCGAGGTGCTCGCAGACACCTTCAGGGTAAGAGGAGGGGGAGATGCTGAATCAGTGAATGGAGCTCTGTGTAAATCACTCTTAGCTTGAAGAGTTTTGTAGTAAATCCATGCCTTTGTATGTTGAACAAGCGTAGTGTAAGGCCATGATCTGTAACCGAAATGATGAAATAAATGCTTGAAATGCAAATATTTTCAGTAACTCATATGAAAATTGAAAACAGACTTTTCAGTGAATAAAAGTGTTTGAGTCTGGTTGAGACCAGCTCTAAATGTAAAGTGTCATGATATAAATCTTCTTATGATTTTTCATTATATACATAAAGCTTTATTTGATTTGTTTTTATGTCTTGCATATGTGTTTCTAATTTTCCCACATCTGGCATTATGGTTGCAAAACCTGGGAGAAGTATTGCAAAACTAAGACTAAAACCAACATGGAAACCAGTAAAAACTAAAGTAGAACTAAGTATTTCCAAAAGGTTTCAAATGAAGTAGTTTGTTAAAAAGCTAGAATTAAACTGACTTCAGCACTGAAGTAAAAAAAAAATTAAATACAACAACCTTTGTCTGATGCAAGACAATGACCTAAGAGGATTGTGACAAATGACATTCAGTCATTTTGGTGTAACTTTCTTGCTAAACCCAAAAAAGGATTCACCATTAATCATAAGTTTACAAAAATTAGCTAAGATGGCTTTGGTGCCAAGCTTCTCGTCATCTAAGGGTCACAGCTGCCAAAGTGAGCAGGTGGCCATTTGTAGTGCTGCATTTGGGGAATTAGAGTCTGTAAACAGTGATGAATGAGGGTGACTCTATGGGCCAAATAATGGAGACCACACAGAAAGGACCCCTGATGCTGAACACAGCCCACCCATTAATATTGATTTCTCTACTCCCATAGGTGCAGTTTAGGCACTTCTGTTTTGCTGGACACACACATTCGTTGTACCCAGTTGTGATGAACGTGTATGTGTTTACTGCTTTTAAATGTGCTTAAATTAATGTGGGTTCATGTTGTCAGAAGAGGATGGACATTGTTTTTTTTTGTTTGTTTTTTTTGTTTGTTTACTACTTGCTGGTTGGTAGTGTTGCTTAGCAGCTGCTGGGAAAATGTCGTCACACTTTTATTATGAAATATTGGAAATGCCACAGCTATATTTTACAGACCACAAAAATGCTTTACTGAACTAAATCCACATGAAATTATTTAATAACATTGGTGTCATATTGATTCAGAAACACTTAGTTTCAGGACTTGGCAGAGAAATCACTATAAGGGATGATAGTAGGCTATTTGTTGTGTTTTATTAACAAAATATACAAGACTTTAAAGAAGATATAAGAAAGATATAGAATTTTAGTGCTTGCTCCACAGATGGAACATAGAGGTTTCAGAGTAAAAGCAACAAGAATAAAACAACAGTGTAAGTTAATGATAAATGACAACAATCTAAACTCTATTCTTATTTATAGTGTGAGATGAAAAATGCCCTGAGGTATGGATAAACTAAATCTGACATGTGACTGATTCATGCAAAAACAGTTAATTTAACATTAAATTAACAGTAGAGGTCAATTACACATACAAAGAAATATTTGGTTTGAATGTTTTATTTTTCATTCATGAAGCCCAGAAAAATCTAGTGTTTTTGAGCCAGTCCATGTTGATGGGGGATAGTGTGAAATGTTTGACTCGGTCTGTCCAGGACTTTGCTGTGTCCACTGTCCCGGTCTGTGGCGGAGCCCGACTGAAGAACATCTGCTCCATGGGAGGTCCAGACACGATCATCATCAGCAACAGTGACGGGGCCAAGAAGACACTCCGGGTGAGTGTTTGATGGACTGCTTTTATTCACTAACATAATTCTTCTTATCTTTTATCACATTTAAGTTGTGGAAATAGCGCTCGTGATTCTGACTGTTGGATTTGCATGACTGAAAATGAACAAAATGAGAATATTAGATCATATAATGGCTCAGCTGTTCCATACCTGCCAGTATCAGTCTGGTTAACAAACATCTACTCTCTTCTTTGTCTGTGTTTCCTTTCCCTCTGTTCTAATGTTAACAGCTGATGTCATATTAATAATGGTGTTTGTGTTGCCTGTGAGTCTGTTTGTTGTTGGGAGTGGTTTGCTGGAATATTTGAGTATGTAGCAGTTAGGGTGGTGCTCAGTTATGTTAAGTGTGTGTTTGTCTGCAGATGATGGAACAGCTGACTGATCACCACTATGAAGTGCTCACTGTCTCAGAAGAATCGGCTGCAAACTGTATCTATATCAAGGGTCCGTCTAAACGGGACTTCCTGCTGCACCGGCCTGTTGATGAATCTCCTGACAGTGTTTCAGTGAGTACAGCTCATCCTCAGAGCAATATAAAGCTTACATACCCCTTGTGTTAGAGACCAAGCACTAAGACAATGAGGAAATGGGATGGGTCAGAAAAAAAAACACCCAAGAGAATGTAGAAAGCCAAAATATAATAGCTAGGCCTATAAAAGAGGTCAATACAGTATAAATGTACTCAGTCAGAAGGTGTTAAGGGAACATAGATGGATGGATGGAACAAAAGATTAATATAACAAATAGTTCATAAATAAATATAGCAAATAATTACCCTACAGTGTTGATGTGTGCATATTCTCCCTATGTCTGCATGGGTTCTTTCTTGATACTTCAGATTCTTCCCACCATCCAAAGATATGCACTGTAGTGGATTCAATGTTCAGTCTAAATCGCCCGTAGATGTGAGAGTGAGTGGTTGTTTGTCTATATGTCAGCTCTGCAATTAACTGGTGACCTCATGAGGACCGAGTGGTTCAGAAAATGGAGGTTAATGTGTGTAAACAATGTAAGATTAAAACTGATCAATACCAACTCAACTAAATCAATATTAAACATGGTTAATTGGAACTGAACAGGTGCAGGTACCAAACTGTTGCACCAAAAGTGTTATTTAGTTTCCAGCCAAACTAATGAAGTGGGTGTGTGTATTCCGGTTATATTATTACTGTGTGGTCATGGCCATCACACCATGTCTAAATGCAAGCCACTATATATACATTGATCAGCAAAGTGAGTAATTTTGATTCTCATTACAATGGGAATTGTCAGTGGATGGAACATATTAGGCAGCAAGTGAAGATTTAGCCCTCAAAGATGACTTGAGAAACTTCAGACTGGCTTGTCATTATTGGGAGTCAGTTGGGGGTGTAATAGTGGTCATATTTTTGATATCTTTGAGAGGTCCTAAAATACTATCTTAAATCAGCTTTTTCCTCACTCCCAAAGATCAGTGCTGCATGAGTTTGCAGTCCAAGATAATGAACTTACAGAATAGCTTCAGGACGAGCACAGACAGGAAACAAACAAAATACTACATCTGTAAACCAACTACCTAATAATAAAAGTAAGGAAAACATAATACATTATATTACTTTCCTAAACAAAAATAGGAGAGGAGTGACATAACAGTTTCCCACCCCTACCTCTAAATGTAATGCTGAAATTCTAAGAGTAATTATGGGTCAAAAACACAAAACCTACTTCTCGGGTTATCACAGAGGAAACACAGGTTGCAGGGTATTTGGGAATCCAGTCGTCTATTGCTGTAAAACTACAAACACAAACTAGTAGACAGGTTAGAGCTCCTCCCTCAGGTATAGAGGGAGAAATGGTTAAATGGAGGGTCATAACGGCCAAAATTCTTCCAGAGTTAAGTGTCTGGAAAGTAACCTTAAGCATTTGTTTCAGTTTGAAGGCATTCCCACTAAATATTTAATTTGAAGAGTAACTCTGTGGATTACTACATGCTCCAATCATCAGAACACTCCCCCTATGGGTTCATAAGTCTGCACCCCCCACCACCACCAAATCGGTCTGATGAAATATCTTGGCCGAAAAACACAATGTTTTCAAGGAAATGATCTAAATGCTTCAAAAACATTTTTGAAGCATGTAGTGACACATGCCTGTAAAGATGATTGATAAAGCATTAATAGATGCTCCCTGAGGTGTTTTGTACAGTTAAGACACTTAGAGATGTTTAATTTTAATGGGTTTAATTTCTACCCAATTCCTTTTTACATTAACTCAACTATTTCAAAATATATCATTATTAAAGCAATAAAAAATAAGCCATCTCATCAAAATATTGAAAATTTGCCACTGGTGCTTGTGAGTTATGCTTTTATCCTGTAGTGAAACTGTTTTTCCTTCTTCTCTTTCATTAGTCATTAATGTCTACCTGTAATGTTGTTGAGACCTGAACCAGTGGTGTGTGTTTCTGGATGACATTGTATTTCCTCTCTGTTTTCTGCAGGCCTTCCAGAAGCTGCAGGACTACACCCTCCTGCCGACAGCCTGCAGCGAGGCCTCCAAACTGGGAGCATCCCTGTCCTCCTTCTGCCTCCTCATCAATGGAAAGCACACATATTTCTGAAAACTCTGGCTATGCTAACCAGTCACATTCTTGTTTTTTTTTTTGTAATTTTCTCTTTGCCACAGACAGCCGAATCACTCAAACTTTTCTCCACTGACTCAAACACTTTTCTATTTATTGTTTGAGGGGAAACTTTGACACATGGTACTTTGAGAAATGGTCCAACTGTAACATCTGCTAACTGGCTCATTGAAGGAAACCAGCTGATATTTGGCATCATTCTCTCCTGCTGGAGAAACTGTGCATCACACTAGTTTCCACATTAGTCTTACACAACTATTCATGATACCACTGTAGTTCCACACTGTTCAATTGTAGCTGTGGCCACATTTTTTTCCCACTTTTTACTTAGTTGATATTTACTGAAAGTGACTGTCACACAAACGGGGTTAAACACTATTTTTGTTTGCACCCAAAATGTCTATTTTAATTGAGAATGTACGGGGTGTTTCTTAAATCAAATGGCTGTCGGTACTCATTTGAGTCTGTAACAGGACATTTAGCTGCTAAGTAACAAAATGCAGACTTAGTATTTTAGCTTTTCATATGTTTTGAATTTGTAGATTAAGTGTTCAATTAAATCAAATGACTACTTCAGTTGTCTTGTTCGTGTTGTATGTATTACAGGGTGGCACTGTTGGTGTCCTGTTATAGTCCCGTTCCTAAAATCTCATCCTGTTCCCCAAACTTTTTCCAAAGCTTGAATTTAATGACTATAGGCACCTTTTTTTTTTTTTATTGTGGTAACCGGACTTTTCCTGTCCCATCTTATATATACAGGTCTTCAGTTTACTGTGGCTTGCATTCCATGTTAATGGGTCATCTTTCGTTAGTCCACAAAATGTTTCTCAATTTCTTTTTAGGCCAGTTGATGTGTTCTTTGACAAATTGTATCCTCTTAAGCATTTTTTTTTTTAACAGTGGGACTTAGGGGATTGCTTCTTGCAGATAGATTGGCTTCACAAAGGCGTCTTCTAATTCTCAAAGTACTCACAGGTAACTTCAGTCATTGGTTGAGTCTTTGCCATTCTGCCCATTCCAATGGTAGTCTTCCATCTTCCACATCTATGGTTTTGCTATTTTAAAGCACTGGAGATCATTTTAGCTGAGCAGCCTATCATTTTCTGCACTTAAGTTTTCCCCTTTCCAATCAATGTTTCAAAGTATGCTCTTAATGTCTAACAGGAATGACCCATTTTATCAGGGTTTTTTTTGTCAAATTCATCCTTAAATAAGGGCCCCATCTGACACCTGTTTTTCATAGAACGAATAACCTCACTAATTGAACTCAACACTATTTTGAACACGCCCCGTTCCATTAATTATTCAATTAGACTTAGGAGCATGCATATCATGAATGTTGGCCTGTTGGTTTTCTGACTACCACATCTACTGGCAAATTCTTTGCCACGTAGTAATACATTTTCTACCAAAAACAGCAATTGATCTGGTTTGTCATGTTGGACTGCTATTATTTTGAACTTTATACCCCAGCAGAGCCAAATACACAAAAAGAATCCCAACACAAGGAAAGACTTGTGAAATCAACAGAAGTTTCTTCAAATTTATTTGTTTTGTTAGAAAGTGAACATGTTTAACGGTTGGACTTGGCAACTCTCTCCAACTCGTCCTTCTTCTTGATGGCGTAAGAGTTAGATGAACCCTGATGGAGAGAGAAATGTGAAGTTTAACTTTTGCCACAAAACATCAGATCTAGCACTTAGTTTGTGCTTCAACTATGCTGACAGGGTAACAACTGCTTTAGTGAAAATGTTAGTGTTGGTAAAACAGGTCAGTTAAATACTGAATCTCAGAGGTCAACACTTAAATGATATGGTCTAACCAAATTTAAGACAGATTCAGAAAAACATTGCTCTACAGTTAATGGTGAATATGAATAAGGTTCAGTGGCAGCTTGAATCCTCAAAACAGAAAAGTTTGCTTTAACAGAAGAGCTCAACTTTGATGAAAAGAAAAGGTAGATGAACTGAATTAGATCAAATACTTGCATCAACCTCACTAATGCCTCAGTTTAATGAATGTGATTATTTATTAACTATTACTAGACACTAAACAGAGGCAGATTAAGCTCAAGCCCAGTCACAATAAAATGGCTGTTATAAAAACAGGTTGTCCTAATGAATGAGATTTACAAATGTGGTAGCATCATATGTGGAACAAATGCAGGTCTTTGTTTCATGCCCATTACTCGCTTTCAGTTTGATTATTTTATCTTGGTGGAAATGGTTTCACATGCCAGCTCATCCTTCAGGTTACATTTCAGAGGGTCAGACTGTAAGTGGATAAATGGTTACCTTAGCTGCATTGATCAGCTCATCAGCCAAGCACTCAGCGATGGTCTTGATGTTCCTGAAAGCAGCTTCTCTTGCTCCTGTGCACAGCAGCCAGATGGCCTAGAGAACAACAGAAACATTAGTGAGACGTGCAGATAAATGTCCTTTAGTGGAATAAACTCCATCCAGAAGAATAATGTTTCTGAGTTGGTGATTGACTGGGCCACAACAGACTACAGCCAATGAATAAGCAAAGATTTTCCTCTACGAGTGCTATAGCACACCAGGATAACAGGTAATATCAAGGTGTGACTCTAGCCTCGCTTTTTGCTCAACACACAGCTAATCTAAAGAAAAGCCAGCAAATTGGCTGATAAAGAGATTAAATCTATAGCACATTTAATCTCATTCAATTTAGGATGATCATTTTTAACATTACCTTAATACTCTAATTGTTTGACTACTGTATATTTTGATAAGTTCTAAAAACAAAATGCTCAACCTTCCCAAATCTCATACACTGTATTAATTTAACCAATCTTGACAGACTCATCTCAAGTCTTTTTTCCACTCTACAGTCCAAATGTTAGTTTTTAATGGGAAGCATGAAATTATTTCAATCATCCAACTGTACAAACAAAGGAATTATGTTAAGTAAAAAAAAGCATAAGAACGATATGAAGCTGATTAACTATAAAAGTGGGTTTGTATTACCTGGTTGACTCTGCGGAGGGGTGACACGTCCACAGCCTGCCTCCTGACGGTACCAGCACGACCAATACGTGTGGAGTCCTCACGGGGTCCACTGTTGATGATGGCGTTCACCAAGACCTGGAGGGGATTCTGGAAGCAAGAACAGAAACTTTCAGCCAAATCATGGGAAGACACTCCATAAACAACCATAAAAGTAAAAAAAAATGAAACTCAGAGGTTCTCTCTGCTCCATAGGAAATATGTCAAGTAGCATTTCTGTGAACTACTTCATTTCAGGTCCCACAATAAACCCTTTGCCATTTGTAATTAAGATGTTGTGTGCCTGTTCTGAGATAGTCACCCATTAAACAAAAACTGTAAGAAAATTCACTAAAATTCATTCACAGCTTCCATATTTTTGACTTGATACTTTGTGCCTGAATCATTTAAACAGCTCAAGAGTGTTTACAATTCAGAACAGCCACTATGTTACACTATAATCCTACTGTAAGATTTACATACTGTAAGTTTGGATGTGCAGGATGTAAACCGCACTGAAAATCATTTGATATACTGATTAAAAACAAGCCCTCGCCACCTCTCAAGTATAGTAGTATAAAATAAAAATCCCATCACCATTAAACCTCTCACACTTCCTCCCACTCCCATCTTATTTACATCAGGCACACTGAGCAGAAATATGACAACTTGACAGGTTCATACCTCTCCAGTCAGCAAGTGGATGATCTCAAAGGCGTGCTTGACGATGCGCACGGTCATCAGCTTCTTGCCGTTGTTGCGGCCGTGCATCATCATGGAGTTGGTCAGACGCTCCACAATGGGGCACTGGGCCTTACGGAAACGCTTAGCGGCATAACGTCCTCCAGAGTGTGGCAGGTACTTGGCGTATTTCTCTTTCACAGCAATGTAATCCTGTGAAAAAGCAAAAGAATGGGCATATGAATGCTATGTCTGGGATTATTAAAATGTACAATGAAAAAGGTGCATACAAAGGCTGTGCAATACAGTTAAAAGTGATGTCAAAAATCATGCCTTTAGACAATATTCAGCATTTACATGACTCGTGTTGCATGAACAAGGAAGAAAGTGACCACAAATCACTATGGAGGATAAGTTTGAAGTTCTAAAGGGGAGGGGAACTCAACTAGCTAGAAGAAAATAAGTAGCATGTCTAACAGGGTTACATATACCCTGGTATATTTACATTTGTAATCACAATTACAGTGCAAATCTTACCTGAAAAGTTCTATAAAGGTTCTAACTAAAGACTAGGTGACTGTTACTGTGTCTGAGCCGGTGATTGACTGGGCCACATTAGACTACAGCCAATGAATAAGCAAAGACATTTACTCTGCGAGCACTCAAGCACACCAAGGCAATAGTACAGTGTCCAGATGTGACTCTAGCCTCGCTTCATAAACATGATCCCACATCAAGCTGCAGCAGGTGAGTGGTGCAGCTTACCTGGAGGGAGATGTCATTGATCTGAACATCATCAGTGCTCCATTTGCCAAAGAGCTTGATCTCGGGGGTCTCAGCCACAGCTGGGGCAGTCTCCCACTCAGTCACTGCAGATGAAACAGAATATTAGTATTTACAGAAGGATATGCGACTTTAGAAGATAAATATTTGCTGGTAGGGGTACAACAACCGCCACAGTAATCAAGGATAGATATTATTACTCTAATCGTTCTAATTACAATGAACATTAAATATATCTTAAGGACTTAGTTGCGTATGTTTACCAAAATGTGCCATTACAAACCACATGACAAAATCTGGACACTTACAATACAGATGTCTGTACTACATAACACGTAAATGTTGCCGGCATTACATACAAAATGCTGATAGTAAAGCCGAAATATGTACAATATTGAGAGTGAATATCATGATACGATAAAGCGACAAGGCGGTTTAAGTTGCAGACCTCAGTGTTACTAAACGTAAGTCAAATCCACATTTCCAGAATTGGGCCCGAGGTGAAGCCTGTTGTTAGCTAACATATACTGTTGTAGTTCACAAGCTACCGAGTGTCTGGAAACGTCCGACATTAAGATATAATGTCAACCGACAAGTTTATCAATGAAAGAATTTAAAATGGCGATCAAACAACACGACAATTCAATATTACTTTAAACGTGAGTATGTCATCGACCCACATGGCTAACCAACGTGCTACATCCACATGCGCTAACATGTTAGCCTTGTGCTAACGCAGAGCGCTGTTGTGGTCGTAAGCAACGGTAAGGTGAAATAAGACCACATTTTTGCAAAGGTGAAACCTTTGCTATTATTTATTGAATAACGGATGTCCAAATCGCTTCTCTGTGCCAGAAAATAAGGCTTTTTACGCTATATGAAGAGAGTAAAAAGTGATTTTTTTACTCACTTGTGTCTGCCGTTCTGCTCCACACTTCTCAGAGACGGAAAAGGGCCTTCTCGGGGCGCCGCGTCCAGATATCCGGTTGGTCGGTTATCTATTTCCGGCGCGCAAGGCATATAGGGAAATGGAGTCCCCTTTTTACAATTTTAACATAATGTGAGTAAGAGAAACAGTTCTAGAAATATTTTTAGAAGTAGATTATTTAGATAGAAAGAGAAGACCTCAAGACTAAAAACATAGAATTTGTTAATACAATAAACGTTTTTTTTTTATAATGATGTTAATACACTAATTATCTCAAGAATGGCATGACAGCATGTTTGAAAATTTCTCACAAAAGTTCACTTGGAATCAAGGACGAACTTTTTATATTTTGGTGGGTAAGTGCCTAGGTTACTATGAATTTACAGAGCACATTTTTAGCTATGAATCAAGAATTTCAATACCATATGTGAAAAGACCACACATAAAACTATCAGTATGATGATATAATGGAAAATCATATCCAAATTCAGACTTATGAATAGGATATTTTATACTTTAAGGGAATGTTTTACATGTAGTATTAATCTTTACATAAAGTTAAAGATAAATTGTTTATAATTTTGTGGGCAAATGTCAAGATCACTATAACCTCTAAAGACACACTGTGGGTCACATCTTAAGATTTAAGATTACGATGCAATGATAAAAGGTGCATCTGATAGACCTTATGGCTCTGGTTATGCTAGAAGTAACTCGTAACTGTGTGTCACATAAATAAAGGAGTATGACGTACAATATTTATCTCTGCGGTGTACAAGAGCATAAAATTGCAAGAACAGGAAATCCTTAGATAAAATTCAAGCGCCCTGTATTTGTACTTAAATATACTTACCAGTAGTTATATTCCACCATTGAGTGCTACTATATATCAAAATTACTTTGAAATGACTGAGCTTACAGACACAACCTCAGATAATATTTGCAAAAAGTGATACACAGATTGAAGGAATTTACACCTCATACACAACTCATTTAGTCACAAATGACCAAAAGACATGTGAATAAAAAAATAAAAAAAAACAGCTGGTGTTGAAAACTGTCTTTTATTGAGGATTTGACATTTTTACTTGCAGTCCAGGTCCTGTAGAAACTGTATAACACTAGCAAAATAGTTTCTGTTAGAGTTTTAAAAAGAGTCTATTGACATTTACTGTTAAATGAAATGAAAATGATGTCCCTTAAATCCACAACTTACGCATTTACCTTGAGTACTACGTACAAGCAAACATGAAATAACGAATGCAACATTAAATACTGCAAATCTAACTGCTTTAAAAACAGTTCAACTAAATTATTAAATGAGCTTAAAACAGGTTAATAGTTATCCCATCTTCACCATTTCCCTTCTCCATTTTTCAGCTTATACACTGTGCAATGCTCAGGCAAAAGGTTATTCACTTCTTGTTTCATCAGTTACTTTATCAAACACCTTTAAGGACAAAAAGGCAGCCATAGACATCTAAAACAATGCAGACAGTTGACAGAGACAAATCCCTTTTCAGAGAGACAAGATGGTAGCTCAAACGCCTGAGATATCTAAATGCAATGGGAGGTAAAAGAGTGTCACAGGTAATGTTTTGGTAAACGAGTAAACACTGATATAGACACTGCTGCTCTCCAGCTTCCTTTTCTTCACGACTCTCCACTTGTCTGTCACCAGGTTTAGCACAATCACTAAAGGCAGTGAGTCATAGCACTTCGGTACAGGACATCAAACACTGAGGCATGAGGGGAAAATTTAAGGCTTTATCTACTGTAGCGATAGCTCCGAGTACAGCTCCAAAGCACTGCACGAAAATGACAACAAAACACGATATTCATGGTCTGACGTGCATAAAAACAGGCGAACATGATCCCCAGGGTAAAAAATGGACGGATTAAAAAGATATAAAGTACTGCATCATTAAGATGAGCAGGGCAGTGAGTCTGTACATGTAGACAAGATGACGGAAAGTCGCCCAGGCACTGATGTGTTGTGTGGTGATTTGAGGTATGTGTGAACAGACACACACAGATAACATCTCAGAGATTTTGTTTAAAGTACGACTAAACGCGTATTAACAGGTATATTTTCATACCATTAATAGGTACAATACATTATTATGGAGAGATATTTTATTTACATCTTGGGAGTTGTTGTTTATATTCATTTTAAATTTTGTTTTGTTGATTTAATTTTCTCTTCAAAACAAAACCATCTCAACTTAATATGAGATGAAACTGACATGTCTAATTTTTTTTTAATTCCAAAAAATTTTATGGGTTTTAATGTATCTTTAAAAAATCTTCTCTCACAATCTCTGTTTTCTATAGTCATAAGAGCCTGTTTCCATCCCCAATGGATGCATTCTCTCACAATTTTTCTTCTTTTTTTTTTTTTTTTTTGTTAAAAGCAAAAACCACCTCAAGAGAGTGTAAAAACCAGTAAAAGGACGCTTTCAATTTGATTCCTTTCATAAATATTAATACACTAATACATTATATGGATGAACACATTAAATCTGGGTATTTCTTTGCTACTAAAAACAATAATGACAAGTTCCATAATTTTATATTGTGATAAGTATCATTTACAATAAACGTTTTTCTCTTTAGTGTTAATTTATATTTTAGTATTAACTAATATTTTTATTTAGATATATATGCATACAAAAATATTTTTTTAATCATCGCTTTTTTGACATGTTCTACCTCTTAATTTCTGAAATATTTGCCATGTTCTGACCATAAATAATATTTTTCAACTAGAAGTAACCGTCTAGGTTCTTCAACTTTTACTCAGCCTTTAGACTTTAAAAAATTTGACATTTATCATGATAATTACTGATACCAACTGAAATTAACATTTTTATCATAATTATCTTTTAATTCAGTGGGAATGGAGAGTTCTATAAGCTGTAGGTGTCATATGTCCCAACTTGTTTGTCCATATAGTGTATGTTTAGGGTCTTCTGCTCTTCTACAGTCAACAGTTTACAACACTAGATAACATGGGCTTAGAAAAGGAGCCTGACATTGTTATCAACTGACCACCTTGCAGATCATCACTGACTTCAACACAAACTCCACGTAAGTGCTCGAGCATCTGCCAATATTACATACTGTACAGTGCAATATTTTAATTTGGAATAGCAGCATTGACACAAACAGAATGACCCACTGTCTGAAATGGGTATTTACATTTAAATGCATCAAAATGAGACGCCCTAAGCTGTAGAAAGCATACCTGTTAACATGCATTTTAGTACAATCTACACATAATCTCTGAGGCAATATCTGTGCAAATGGCCTTCAATATATGTACGGTATACGGAGCATTATTTTAAAATAGACCAAGGTTTTTAAAATAAAGTAGTCGACTTACATTTCTCTACAAATTAAGTCTGATTTGTTGGAAGTTCCTGTATTTGTTGCTTCTGAGAGTTTGTGCTTTGCTCCCTTTTCACATTGGTGAAAAAAGGTAAAACAAGTCCTTCCTTCCATTGGTGCTGCTCATTTGGATTAGCTTTGCTTGATGAGCGTCTGAAGACCAAAACCACATCAACCACTAGGACTTTTTGGTGTCTTTTTTCTTTTCCCCGTACACAGTGATGTATTTGTCTGGCAGCAACAATGGGAGGTTTAAAATAAATAAAATCAATGTAAGTAGGAAGTTAAAACATTGAGAAACTGAACACGCAAAACTACACGAAACAAATGATAATGACATTGCAAACCCACTGAAAACTGTGAGAATCCACAGTTTGAGTGGAGTTACTTCCTGCAGTGTGTGTTTGTGTGTGTTTTTCTAGTCCAGCCATTTCTCCATACACATGTGGAAAACTGTCTCGTTCGAGTGCCACCAAACATGTTCAACACCGGGAACAGAGCACAGTATGATATCTCCACGAGCCGCGAGGGTCTTCAGACCAAAAACATCCCTTAAGTACAGCTGCAACAAGAAAAAAAGAGGTTATGAGACATTCTTCCTTTGAATCATCGTTGTACCCAGAACATTGTGTACAGACATCTGTAAATAAATGAGGTGAAACTGTGTAATACTCGCAAATTGTTCTTCCAAACTGAGTGAGAAATTTGTTTTGTTTTTGCTGATGTTGATGTTTGGCACAAGGCTTGATTAAGCAAATATTCTTTTATGAAAAAAACTGTAAAGTAGAGCTTTATGTGAAGCATCATTCAGCTAAATATGTCAGGTGTGTTAACATTAACTTCAATAACAGATGAGTTTAATGGGTCCATGAACAGAAAAGACTTGAATATATGTGAAATTTGTGGCACATCCACATAAGTGTTTAGGAAAGTGTTAAAAAATGTCCCCAAACCTCCAAAACATCCATGAAATGCAAAACCACACAACCAGAGGAGCTGATAAATCCACTAGACATGGAAATTTTTACAAATTGTTAGAATAGCAGCTCACCTGCTGTGAATGTAATCAGTGGTAGAATAATAAAATGAAAAATGTAACTGAATAACAGCTGCTAACAGAGACAACCACAACAGAATATCAGTTTCCAGGTCAAATTTAAAGGTGGTAGTTAAAGCTGACATGTTGTTTTCTATCAGGAAGAGTCAGATGAAAGGGGTGTGAGGTCGTCTTTCTAAAAGTCTGTGTCCACTTTACGATATAACCCTGAAGTTTCTAAACTAGTATCAATCAGCAGAACTCTCAAAAGTCTGTTTTCAGGAAGGTAAAACACTGGAATATTGTAGATAAAACATATAAACACAGCAAAAGGACATATGTAGACATAATCTGAATAAAATTAAAAAAAATTAAAAAAAAAATCAAGCCTTCTAATCTGTTTCATTGCTCTTTACGTGATAACTGAGGTATTTGAACAATAAAAATTCCAGTTTGTGGTTCAGGAAGAAAAGCCTTTAGTGTCATATTAGAAATAGATTCTTTAGCCTTTGTTAAAACTGTGCATCTCATTAATAAGTGTCAGCCATTTATGAAGCTGTATATAACAATAACATTATAACTACAAATAGAACACATTTCTAAGTATCCAGTTAGTGAAATAAACTGTATATGTGTACATGTATGCAGTGTGATTTTCACTCACATCTTGTTGCTGCATCTCAACAACAGTCTCGTTGTCGTCATAAAAACCGAACTGACTGAAAAGTGAGACACAGTGTGAAAATGTGAGATGGTGCATCACATGAGAGTCATCTGATGATCCACAGACATAAAAAGCAAAAATGTGCTACATGCATTGATAATTGCTCTCAGACAAATAGAAAAAAGCCTTTAAAGAGGGAAAGTGACACAATTGCTGCAGCTTTCATGAAAAATTGAATTGAACAAAACTATGATGAGTTTACCTCGACTGCCAGGGCGTGATGACTCCATCATCTGGACCTCCAATCAGCACCAGCTTTTTGATCTTCAGGAAGTTCTTCTTCCACTCTAACATTTCCAAACAAAACAATCAACTTTATTTGAACAACCATACATCTCCTTTATTGTTCTGTGTTTTATTGCTTCTATTTGCATCCTAATGTTACTGGTTCAAAACGTATGAGAATAAAATGTCTTTGCACTATGAGAAACCATACCTAAAAGAGTAAATCTAAATAAAGAATGAACAAAAACTCATAAATTAAATCTAACTAATAAATAAATTAAGGCAAAATAAAAACTAAAACAATTATTTACTTGTAAAACTAACTAAACCCGAGTCAAAAGCTAAATTACAGACTCAATAAAACACAAAAACTAATGAAAACTTCAAAACTGTAAAAACTGAGAGGAATAAATAAGGGTACATTTTATCTTATTAACAATTAAAACCAGTTCTTTAACATCAGTTTTGTATCTTTATTAAATACACACCGGTGGCAACACTACTTACATCAGGACTTCATGACAGTTTACATTTGTGTCTATTTCTGTTACTTTTTGACATATTATTATGCATTTATATGGTTTACTGTAACTGAAAAATATATGTTAACACTGAGAAACAAGAAAACAATTATATGTCTAAAAATAATAATAGGAATAGCTATGTTTTAGCAATTTACTAAAAATAGACTAAAAATAAAAAGCACATTTGACTCAAGTTGCAGGTCTCCCATTCTTACTTCTAGCAATTTTTTCCCGCTTTACCAATCCTGTATTTTTGGGGTACTTCTGTCCAATTTATTTCATCATTATAAACTGTCACGTGTTCCTGCTTAGCAATATTAAACCTGAATGAATAAATGTGAATGAGTGCTGACCTGTTGCATTTGGATTGGGTCTCTCGCTGTTCAACAGAGCCAGGTAGTCACTGCTGTTCACATACAGATCTCTGTGGTGAGGATCTGAAAGAAACAGAAAGAAAGACACCATGAACTACTGCTTGTGTTGATAATTGGTAAGGCAAGGCAAGGCAAGTTTATTTGTATAGCACATTTCATGTACAGTACAATTCAAAGTGCTTTATATAAAACATAAAAGCATCACAGGAGAGGCATAAAAATACAATTGAGATGAGAGAAAGTTAAAATAAAAGACATTAAAATCATCAGCAATAAAATGTGATTTTAAAGATCATTTAAAAGACATTATTTAAGAGTTTAAGGGAAAGCTGCAGGAAACAATAATGTTTTCAGGCCTGATTTAAATGAGCTGGTGCAAAATAATCTGAAATGCACGTAGACCGATCAGCCATATCATTATGACCGCTGACAGGCAAAGTGCTATTAAATATCTGCTTCCAACACATCAGCTTCGAGGCTTAAATGTTCACTCGCTGCCTAATATATCCGACACTGTGATATTACAATGAAATAATTAATGTTATTACCAGTTTCCTGCCAGTGTTCAGAATGTAATGGCTAATCTGTGTGATCTTAGAGACCAAACCGATACAGACTTCAAAAAAGGAATTTCACAAAAGATATTTGGGGAAATTAGTCTTAAAACTAAACTCCATATATTATAATTTTAAGAAAATATACCAAAGTTTGTATCTATTTGTAGATGTGACAAGTAACAAGCTAAACAATGGTCTATATAACATCCCAGAAGATGAATGAGATCATTTTCTTTATTTTAGGAATGAAAAGACATGAAAAAGACCTTAATTTATCATTTTTCATTCTGAGGTCGATTTGCTCATGAGCGCAAATTAGCATATTCATATTCAATAAAGTGTGTTTGAAGCCCTCATTTCTGATTTAACAATGAGCAGTTTTATAAACTAAACGCAACCAGTTCATTTCAACCAACAAAGAGAAGTGTGATCTAGTGGGACGTGGGTGAGGGGATTCTGCGAACAACAAAGACGCAGCTTGTTCCTTGTGATCTGACAAACACTTGCATTGGTTTTATGCATGTTTTTACCAAGAAACAGTGATACAGACCAGACAGAGTGATAGAGCCAGAGGTGTTTGTGGATTAATGCAACAGTTTTTCCTCAAATATATTAAAATCACAATATCCGACCTGTTTGCAAAGGGACATCTGAACACCACTGTGTCAAGGTAAATGCCGGCACACAGATAAGTCACATTTGTAGGAGAAAAAGTAGACTATTTTGCAGTTGATATGCACCGCTAATCCCATCCACTGAGTTTCCAAATAGAGTAGCACAAGAAAAATCTCTCTTCCACCACCTGCTCTCTGTTCTCAGCAGGACTATAACAGCCATGTCAAGCACAAAATTAGTTAATGCATGCTTTTTTTCTGCATTAAATGAAGGCACAGTGGGCAGTAAATCGACTGTTGTAAGCCTGATTACTTCTCATTGTGCAAGTCAGTAAAACCCTCTCCTTCTAAATATTGTGCTCTAAAAAGGGAAAGACCTACGAATAGAGGCAAGGTGGAAAGAAATATTTATTCATTCTTTTTCAGTGTCAACTTTACACTTCACCTCTTAGGTAAATACTGATGCTGGTGGTTTTTTTAAAGGGTCTGAGCTGCTGTAGAGCACTGGTAAATATTGCCTCTAGTCCAGTGTTTTTCAACCTTGGGGTCAGGACCGGCTGGAATTCAAATGGGGTTACCGGAAATTTCCAGTAATTGACAAAAATAAATTAAAAAAAAAAACCTTTCTAATAAAAAATTTATGGTGAGTTGAGAGAGACAATCACAATACATAAAAAACATGACAAACTGTTTGTGTGAAACTGAAGCACTGTGGTTCTGTTTATCTGTCAAATGTTCATTGTGGTCAGTTTCAGATGCTGCAGCTCTTTCATAATTCATAGTTTGAGTTCTTGTTTGTTCAGTATTAATTGTCAGCCTTGGAAATCCAAGCTGGACTGACTGTACATATCCTGACCAAGGAAAATAAATAAAATTCTCACTTTGTGCAATAATCTCAACCTGGCTTTTCTGCCTTTGTCCATAATACTATACATTATATAGACTAAATGTCGTCTAAAATTAATGTTTATTTGTACCATAGTATAGCAAACTATTACATGAATAAAATCAAATCAATTTTAGCAAAAACAAAAAAAAGGCTCAGTTTTGAATGTCTGGGGTCACCAGAAATCTGTGATGTTAAAATGGGGTCATGAGCCTATAAAGGTTGGGAACCACTGCTCTCGTCTATATAACTGTTTGTGTTACTTGTAATAAGCACAACAAGAATCTAATGAACTAAAACTCAGATTTTCTTTGTTAATGCAACACAATTTGGTTTTATTTTAGGAAAGAAAAAATAAGTTTTGTTCATCATATGCGCACTTATACATAGTACAGTGCACTGTGGAATGTATTTTTTACCTGTGGAGAAGGGGGCGGGATTAAATAAGTTATACTTCCTCAAACTCCTTTTTGAATGTGCAAATGAAGTCATGTATATGTATAAGTTTTGTTTTTGTTTTTTTCCATGACTTCTCACTACCTGTTTTATTTCTAAGGACTAAGTAAGATTACATTGTCTTGTTGCATATTCGAAATACATTTTCAAGAAAAAGAGAATACCCGCGGCCAATAGTAAAATAGTAATTTTACACACAGCAGACAAAATTAAATATAAATGTACAGTTGTGCTCATAAGTTTACATACCCTAGCAGAATTTACGATTCTTTGGCCATTTTTCAAAGAAAATGAATAATACAAAAACTTTTCTTTCACTCATGGCTAGTGGTTGGGTGAAGCCATTTATTATAAAACAAATGTGTTTGCTCTTTTTAAATCATGCTGACAACAGGAACTACCCAAATGACCCTGATCCAAAGTTCTTAATCCTCTGTATTGGCTCCTTTAACATCAATGACAGTTTGAAGTCTTTTGTGGTCGTTGTGGATGAGGCTCTTTATTTCCTCAGATTATAAAGATGCTCATTCTTCTTGGCAAAACACCTTCAGATCCTTTAAGATTTTGGGTTTTCTTGCATGAACTGCAGGTTTGAGACCTCCCCAAAGTGGCTCAATGATACTGAGGTCAGTAGACTGGGAAGGCCACTCCTTCACCTTCACTTTTTTTTTCTGTAGCCAATGACAGGTGGACTTGGCCTTGTGTTTTGGGTCATTGTCACGTTAGAACATCCAAGACCATCCCATGCACATTCTGTCAGGGTCTGTAAACTTATGAGCACAACTGTATATCTAAAAAAGTAAACATCAAAGGGATAGCTCTTGTATATCCACACATTTACAGAATACTTAGATCCTTTCTACTATTGCTCTTTTTGCAGTGTGTCATCTTCCTTTAAGGGATGAATATTAAGTGAATCACACACCTTAAGATACTCAACCTTCCAGCAGCTTTGAAGAAGATGAATTTATGACCTGTTTTTTTTTTTTTTTTAATGTCCCTTTGGTGAAATTTCAATTATGGTTTCCATTTCTCCATGACTAATGTTTCGGTTACTGATGTTCAAGCTGCTAAAGCTCATACCTGAACCCCTCAATGAATGATTGTTGGTGGTTCCATTCATTCTAATCCCCATTATATTAAAATGCTAAACATTACTTACAGATTCTTTACAAAGATTGCCAAAGAGAATATGTCAGTATTATTTATTGTGTTTTTAAGACCTTTGAGTGGCAGGTTTAATAGATTATTATGAATTTTAAGGACAATTAAAGCCTAAATGTAGGACTTTTTAAGCCTTTTTAAGGTTCTGCAGACACCTGGTGTAAGTAGAAGGTCTGTGCTCTCACCATTCCAGTAGTTACAGATCGATATCCTCTGCCCGAATGAAGTGTAGCAGACGTGGTAGAGGTTTGACTTCACAAACTGAGGGAAGAGGTACTTCAGGTAGTCTGTATCTGAAAGAAAACAGACAAACAGGAGGATGGAATGTTGACATGTCTGCAGATGATGAGGTGCATGTTAGGAGCAGTGATGCATTGTTCTCACCTCCGTACTGTCCGGCCTGAGGCGACGATAAGGAAATGAACGAGTTAACGTTGTGGTCTGATAGAGTGGAGACAATCCCTCTGCAAACCAGTCCACCTGCAAAAACATCAACAGAACAGTGTGTTCTCGAGGCCTTTTGACTTTTTTACCCATTTACTCCACTGCTTCAGCTTTACTTGTTAACTATTTATCTTTTTCAAATGATCTGAAGCAGAAAATACCTGACTGTGTACAGTGATAGGAACACAAGCATGTCAAATTGAGTACAAAAATAAGGTAGGATTTCTCAGTGCATATAACATCTAATATGTGTATGCATGAATAATACACTGTTGTTACTGTAATGTACTTATTTATTACTTGTGTATTCCTATGTATATATATTTTATCATTTTATTCTATTTTCTATACATTTCAATATGAAAATCCTAACAATGACTTACTGATATTCTATTTCTGGTTACAATAGTGGAAATTTTTTTTTTCGGACAACCTCAAAATTTTACACCTTCTGAAATTTTACAAAAATTACATTCATTCATCCATTCATTCATTTTCTGAACCCACTTTATCCCCACTAGGGTCACGGGGGTTGCTGAAGCCTATCCCAGCTACACTTTGGACATGTCACCAGTTCATCACAGGGCTGACATATAGAGACGAACAATCATTCACACATTCACACCTATGGGGAATTTAGATTAACCGAATAACCTAAAATTTCAAAAGGTTTAAAATATTTTTGCCTCTTTTTTTTGTTGTCACACAGTCTTTTCTCATGTGGAAATAAAGTCCTGAAGTGCTTTTAAAGCTTCAGGAGTTCACAGACTCAAAGTGAAATTCTGCAACCTGTCTTGTTTTGTCACTGTGGGGGTTTTAATACATTATTTCAGATAAAACCTTACAGGATTTAACCAATCAGGGAAGCAGATTTATGAGGCAAAATAAAAGCCTTCGTATTTAATTCTGTCATCAGAAAGTGGACTATATTTTGCCAAAACTGGCTGAAGGTCAAGTGAACTGAACACCTCCAAGGTGTTAACTTAGATTCTTTTCATATAAATTTCATGAGGTTGGACTAAATATTTAACTCTGCTTCATTAATGTAACAGGAAGGCTCAAGAAGATTTGAAATCAGGAAGTGGAGAGTTCAAATGTTTTCATCAATAAAGATTTATATATTTGTAATTTTTTGTGTATAATTACCAGTATTGGTGTATTTCCTCAGGCTTCCTTGTGTCCAATAATCTCAGCTCAAAAAGACGTTTCAGTATTTAGTATCACTTTGTTTTTCAACATAATGTCCTCAATTTATTTCTGAAATTTATACAAATGTTGTTAATACTTTGACACAGTTTTGTAAAGATTATTTCCAGAGCTGTATGTAAAGAAAACCAATAAATCAATAACACGATAAGCTGGGCCATGCAGTGTTTTTATTAAAATCTTATCAATTCTCAGTCAGTTACTGGCAGCTGGGGATTTCCAACAAGACATTTATATGTCATAAAATAAAATAAACGATTTAAATACTGTGAGACTGATATCACGAAGATCAACACAGTGACTAAGCACACTAATCTCACTGTATAATCTTAAACAAACACCTACATTTATATCTGTTTACATTTGAAAACACATACTGACCTTGAGAGTAGCAGATAAAGTGGACTCCGTCTGCAGCGTTTTGCATTATCGGGTAAATAGCTGCCTTGAATCCCTCCACCTGTTTCCACATGGGCTGGAGACTGGCACTTCTGTCAAAGAGGTCGATGACTGTCACATTTGTTCCAGGATGAGACTGCAGATCCAAAAAATACATAAATAAATTAATAAACAATAATAAAAAAGGGTGTGTAAAGCCTCTGGGACATTGTGTTTCTGAAACTTCTTAACAATCAGCAGTCATGATGATCGAAACCTCAGAAATTCTCCCACAGTGATCTGAATAGTGGCTGTTTACAAAACAACCCATTGGATGTAAAGCTAATTGATCAGGATCTGCTTTAAATATTAATGAATCATTAGCTGGTACAACAGCGGGGGATTGTAGATAAAATTATGCAGGGATGACTTCATTTCCAGTTGACATGTCTGCTTTCTATCGTTGCAAAAATCAAAAAGAGGAACTTAATTTGATTAGAGCCTCATCAAGCCCCCAATCTCCCCACAAAAAGTTTCACAGTGAACCACATCTTTAGTTCCCTCGGGTTCATCAGACCGAAGGCAGATGTGAAATGTAGGGGAGAACAAATGCAGAAAAGCTGGAAAGACCACATTTCAATGTATGTGCATTACTCAGGGTGAAACGTCCTGTACTGAACAACTAATGTGGTAACTTCTAATGTCTTAAAAAGTCCAACATATTGTTATTACATTAATTAATGATTACATTACAATATAAAATCACTATCACCTTAAACCTGATTTAGCCTACATTTTAATTTATCCATATATTGTGATACAGTCTTAGCTGTTTCCAGTTACTCTAAGATGAGTGTTTTAATTTGAGCCTGTTTACTCCAAACACTGAAAGACTGTACTTAGATATTTCTTTTTTCTGTGGATTCTGACAGAAATAAATAAAACCATCTTGATGTAATATTTCTCATGTTCCTCCCCCTAATAAAGATCCTGCTTCTCTATAATCAGATTTAATCTGTATATATTATTTATCATACACATAAAATTCATGATGATATCCTACCAGAGTTCATATTTTATGTATCATGAGGGCGATGTGTTATTTAATGATTACAATTTTCATATTAGATAAATGTAAAATCATCCTATTGTTTATATTTTACTTATTTTGTTCATTTGTTTCCAATATTATTCATTTTGTTGATTCTTACGTGCAGATTTTCTTTTACTGCAGTAATTCAAATTGAGCAGAAATGACTTAAGTAGTTTTTTCTTTGCAAAATATCTGCCTAGCAGGTAGAAAAAATGCCATGTGTAAAGCACATCTGCACCTGACATTGTGCATTTCTTTTACGATTTAAAAAAAGCCATTATATATTAATGTAAGCCTACTTTTCTTGTTATTCCACACAAAGAAAAGTCCTTCATGAGCCTTTTTCACACTAGTACCAGTCTGAATGACGTACTTTTTTTTTTTTTTACTTGTGCATAGATAAAGCTAAATACAAATACTTGTTAAAATGGCCTTAAACCCTACTTTTCTTACCTTTGTGAAGCTGCAGAGTAAAGTGCATTGCATGTTGCTGATAACGTGTGTAATAACCTCCAAGGCCTGCTCTGTACTCTATTAAGTCAGGTTGTTTGTTTTTTCTTTAGGTTATTCTGCACATATAATTCTCCAAACACGCTCATAGAATCGGTGTTTTTATCTCGGGACACTCACCTCGTTGATAAATCGTTGCAGGTTCTTAAAATCCCCTGAACTGTCGAACAAACCGTGAACTATAACAACCGGCTTGTATCCGACCACCGCAGCCCAGAGACACGCACCGAGGAGCGGACACAGCAGCCCCCTCAGCCCGCTGCTGCTCCGGGTCCTCCTGCGGTTGGAGAGGAAGCCCTTCATAGTGACTTAAATGATAAAAAACACAAAATAAAACTACACAGGCGCAGGGATTATAAAACCATTGCAGGTTATATAAAATAAAACATTAAATCCTGATGTTAGTGATGGCGAAGTGCGCTCATCTTTTCTGTTTTTCAGCTGCAGTTATTTAACCTTAAGTCCCTTAAATGTTCCCTTTTGCCAGCCCAAATATGCCTTTAACTGTGTGTTGGGAAAAAAAACTGAAGTAATACACCGATCAGCTGCTGCTCAGTTTTGCTTTGGTTGGTTTTGTTTGTTCCGGTTTTAAATCAAACCTGATTCAGCCGCATGTTGCGTCACTTCCGGTTTCCGGTTTCACGGAAGGAAACCTGGAAAAGTAAACTTCAGATTTTTATTGAGTTTTTTAAAACCTATTTTACTTTTACTCTATTTTTATTTTCTATAATATTTTGTTTATATCTTTTTATCTTGTATATTTTTAGTCCTAGAAAACAAACTACTCACAATTAGATTTAGAAATCTGTCATTTACATTTATGCGTTTGGCAGACGCTTTTTTCCAAAGCGACTTACAGGGGACAACAAAGAAAAATAAATACATAAATAAATAAAGAAAATAAATAAGGAAAATAAAATAAAATACAAGACTAAATTAAAGACATAAAGCAGCTGTACAATTATACAGATATTTATCATATCCTCCTGAGACCCAGGAAAGGGAAAGTTGTAGCTTTTTTAGTCTTGATTGGAAACTGCACAATTCAACCGTTTTTTCAGATACATTTTTAAATTCATTTATTTATTTCTTTTTAATGGAATGTCCTTTGTAATGGACAGCATTGTTTAAGTAAAACTGTTAAACTTTTGTCCCCTACAGAGCACAAAAATGCATGGCTGGGTCCAGAATGAAACATGTAAATTTCAAGAACAAGATTTCATATAGATAGTAATGTCTGCACATTGTGGAAAAATAAATAATACAAGAGTCATACATTGTGAAGTCACCATTTTTTCAGACACTATTTTAAACGTATTTATTTATTTTTTAATGGAATGTCCTTTGCAATGGACAGCATTTTTTAAGTAAAACTGTTAAACTTTTGTCCCCTACAGAGCACAAAAATGCATTGCTGGGTCCAGAATGAAACACGTCAATTTCAAGAACAAAATTTAATATAGATAGTAATGTCTGCACATTCTGGAAAAATAAATAATACAAGAGTCATGCACTGTGAAGTTATCTTACAGCAAAATGTATATCTACTCGTTGCAGTGCTGAATTTTTTTTTTTTTTTCAATTAATTTTATACTGAAACAACTCAGTGTATCAAGATGTTGATGTGTAATATTTATCCAAAAGCCTTATCTTTCTTTGTTCATAGTTGTCTTTTCATAGTATTCGTTTATTAATTTTTTTTTCTCTTTGTATCTCCTACATTGATATACGCACATCAACTATTTACCTAATTGTTCCTACATTAGAACTTTGTCTATAAAAACAGTCTTGATAGTACAACAAAAGATGCTACATTTCAAGTAGATACAGCATATACTGTTAGTATTGGATTTTTTTTTTTTTTTGGTCTATTTTGTATCATTGGAAAACGGCGCCAGTCAATTTTTCAATCCTATCTTTCCATTTCTAATCAAAAATATTCAAAATTAGACATCTTAGATTATTAACACACCACTCAGAAATGCCTTTCGTACTCAGAAATCATTTGTTGTACTTACTGTGATATCAATATTGCAACGTAAAGTGCTTTTATAATGTACAAAATCCCTAACTTGTATATTAATGCCCATCAACTTCCCCAGATGTACTAAAACACATAAAACACTATTAAATTCTTACAAAAACCATGCAATAGTGTTTAGTTTTTACTCTTTTCAGAACATAAATAGCTGAACCCAGGATGTTTTAAAGTGTGAACTCTTGAGATTATCAACAAAAATCATACATAGATTGAATTTTCTTTTGCACACAGATTGATGAGTCAGTTATAACTAAGGTGTATGTTTTCACTGTAATACTTTCTCCTCTGAAGTTATTGTTCTGCAGTAAGTTACAGTTTATGTCTCTGTTAGGAATGAGGCAAACTCAAGCTAAACTTGATAGTGGTCACCTCCGAGTGTCATTTTATGTAGTTTACAATAAACCGGACTCTATTATATGTCACTGTTTTCTCTATCAACAGACATACTTAACAAAAACCCTATGCCTCCCCTAATATTACAATCAGACACAAAACCACAGAGCAGATAACCAGGGATTTGTGATAACAGGTTTTATTACTCAGTTCTTTAGGTGGAAAGTAGCCAATGTCCCAATGAGGCCCCAGAGCAACTTCCCATTTCAACAAGCAGTAAATACATCCAAAGATTCTGCTTGGGCTGGAGTGAGACCAAAGTACCACCACCAATGAAGAGGAGTTCGCATCTCCTCTTGGGGGAAAAAAAAAAAAAAAATTCCATAATGGGTGACATCAAGTTTTTGCACACCGTTTCATTAAGCCTTAAGCTGGATGTGCCAAAAATGTAAATACATGTAGATATTTGCTCAGTTAATACACCTCTGAAGTGTCATGACGATCGACGCATCGTTTCTTAACATATGCTGGTCACACAGACATGTACAGTTGTAGAAAAAAGTTTAGTTCACCCCATACGTTTGTGATATATTGCATTAAAAATCACTCACACACTGGTCATTGAACTCTGCCAAGTATGGCTCCATTCTGCAAACCTATATGCTCCCTTCTGCACATGCTCTGTTCCATCAACCTCAAAACTGAATGTTTTAGCAAGATACTGAAACACATTCAGGTCATGACACGTTGAAACTGTCAAGAATTTAGTTACTTTTTCTTTTTAAACAAACAAAAAAAAAATCATTAGCATTTGTTTGTGTCTGCCTGATGCAGCCACACCTTTTGAAACACAAAACACATTTTTCCGACAATAATTCATGATAATATTTGAGAATGTGTTAAGTTTTAAGGGTGTCTGAAATTTTTTTCCCAAAACTGTATGTAGTAACAATGGGATAACAACCAGCTTTTGAACATTTGGTCCAGAGGAACACGTGAGATCAGTGTTTGTGTAAATCACTGTTGGACTGGCCATCTCACATGTAAAAGGAGTGTGTTCAGTTTCAACAGACAGCTTGTTTTAATTAATGCTGGAGTGTCAGGTTTGTTTTTTTACTTTCAATCACAGACAGCATTGGATGCTTTAAAATGCGCCTACTTCAGCACCCATAATGCAACTTGCTAACTCAGCTCTTATTAAAGCATTACAAAAGTATCAAAAACACCTCAGAGCTACCAGACGGACTCTGCTGTAAGCATTACAAGAGTCATGCATGCATGCAGCCCCTCAACAACACTTATACAACAACATGTTTAAGAAAATATAATTCCCTTGTAGAAGAAGAGTGGGTTTGTGTATTTGGACTGAGAGTAGGAGCAGCTCTACACAGTAGGCTCCAAAAGCTCCTGCAGCTCACACAACGTCTCCTTCAGAGTCAGCGCCAACGTCTCTGCATGCGTCTCCTCGCAGCAGTTAAAGGCAGTTATAGAGAAGTGGACGTGGTCTGCCTGGGGGTTGTAGCAAATGGCGTAGCCGTCAGGAACGAGGGGTCCAAAACACATCACACTGTCTGTGTTTGCAGGTACCTGAAGGAGAAAGACAGCAGATAAAATGAATGAAAGGTAAACGATCATGAGGACAGCGCTGACGCTCAGTCTGATGCCAGAGAATAATCTGGGTTTTGGGACAAAAATCCAAATCTGGTCAAGTCATTTGGTAACAGCAGGTGTCGAACATGGCAAAAACATGCACATAACTCAGAATCCTGCTCCCCCTGCTGTTGTAACTTTGGGGAGGTCACTAAACCCAAAATGAGGATTATGTGCATTTCTGAGCAACTAACCTAGACCGGCTGTGTCACCACCAGGTGATGCTATAGGCAACATTAGGCAAGGCAGGTTTATTTCTATAGCACATTTCATATACAAGACAATTCAAAGTGCTGTACATAAAACATTAAAAGCATTACAGCATGGTGCAGAGGATGCAATAAAAAAGTATAGGCATGAAAAAACAAAAACAGATAAATAGAAACAGACAAAACCAATAAAACAGATAAAAACTTTAAGCTTAAATGAAATGGTGCAGATCTGAACTTCTGAATAAGAACTCTATTCAAATGCAGCTGAGAACAGGTGGGTCTTTAAACTGGATTTAAACAAACTGAGTGTTTCAGCTGATCTGAGGCTTTCTGGGAGTTTGTTCCAGACATGTGGAGCATAGAAGCTGAACGCAGCTTCTCCGTGTCTGGTTCTGACTCTGGGAACTGACAAAAGACCTGATCCAGATGACCTGAGGGGTCTGGTGGGTTTATATTGGTCAGGAGGTCACTAATGTATTTTGGTCCTAAACCATTCAGAGCTTTGTAGACACATGCTACTGTAGCGTGATGACTTTTTTCTTAGACTAGACAGGAATAATTCAGACACCTCATCAGTCCACCCTCTCTGTTGTACCAGCCACATTTTCACACTTCATTGTAATCTGGGAAGGTGGAGCAAACAGCTGATCAGTCACATGTGATAAATGGTTACTACTGGAAAATTTATTGGATTTCCATTTCCATTGTACATTTACTCACATGCAAATCAGCAAAAACCACCTCAGTTGAGCAAGAAAAGGAAGTTATTATGTGACCTTCTTTCAAACCTAATCAAAGAAAAATCTAACCTAAAGTCCTAAAGTTTCTGATTTACTTTTGATTTTGGCACCAATAAACGTAGATATTAACATTTCCTCAATGAGTTTGGAGTTTCCATGTTATCCGAGTTAAATTCATCTATGGAAACAGTTTTTAAATGGATCAAGGCCAACTGTTTTATATTTAATACATTCATATTTCATTTTTACATGTTACAGTTACATGTTTAGTTGTAAACATACTGAACATAAAGTTTCTAAATTATCTAAAAATAGTAAAATAAGAGCATGTTCCTTTCAAAATGCAGTAAGAAACAGGCCTTTCCATTTGGTCATTTCATTTTATTCAAAGAAATAAAGTGATGAAATGGTGTAACGGTACAATTGTACTTCATCTTCCCTTTCCGATAGGTTTTCTTTTTCAACTGACTTTTACTCTGACTCTTAAGAATGAGGTCAAATCCTATTAAAACAGATCATGTTAAAACACATCTGAATCATCTGAACAGAAATATCAACTAGTAACGTGATTACTAAATTCTCTCTGTGAAAATGATTAAAGTTACTGAAGTATCGCATCATGCCCTTCAGTCATCTGCTGGATCATAAAACAGAAAGCCACTAAAATGTGACAGAAATGCCACAAAAACCACATGATCTCTTGACAGTAAAATCACAAGTAAACTTAAATATGCATGCAAATATAAAGCCTGAGGAGCAACTAAAGAAAAGCCAATCGGTTTACTTGCTGGAAACTCCGCTGAATGCATCATGAGACAGTAAACAGTAAACAGCTGACAGAAATCCCCTTCTTATGTGACTATAAAGTTACAGGAAACAGGAACCTGGAAATTTATTGTTGTTTGTCACACTAGAGAACTCACCTGTCCTGTGCGGAGTTTCCAGTGCGTAGCCACTCCGTACGCCGTGTCCATGAAGACCTTGGGGATGCTCAGTCCTTGCTCGATGGCTTGTAGTTTGAGTCCCAGAAGGTGGCGGTCAATGCCGTGTCCTTTAAGAGCCTGTAGACAGCAGACACTTACTGCATTTACATGAATAATATTCCACTATGAGTCAGAATTCATACAGGCCACAGATTGTGTGATATTCAACACCAGACCTTATTTCAAATGTGGTTGTCAATATTATTCCAGTGTTAGGAACATTCTTTGGACATTAAAAAGTGACCATGGAGTTAGACTTAGATTTGGATTTTTTTCTGCTTTATTAGTGTACTCAATTTATTGCTTTTATCTCTTCACACTTACTTTCATTTTGTTTTGTTGTTTTGCTCTTTCTTATTTTTGATCAAGATTTTTTTATCGAAGCTTTCTCAGTATAATGCAAGTGCAGTGATGAACATTTTTTTGCTTTTTCAAGAGTGTTTTGTATGCAACTGAGCTATTGTGATCAAGTAATTTGTCTTGTTGATCAATAAAGTTTGTCTAAGTCTAATATTAAGCCTGAAACAATGCAGTATTTTACATTTTTCAGACCTGTGTTTCATCATTGGGGGGGAGCAGGATTGAAATATGGCAATAAAGTACAAATGGACAGCTGCTGATGGAGACTCAACCTCAAGAAGCAAATTAGTACAAGTCAAAAGGAAAATGACAGATAAAAAAGTATATAAAGAAGCTATACGTAGTGCACTCTAAAAATTGCCTAAATTTCTCATAATTTTATTTATTTATTTTTTATAATAAAGAGTTCTAAAGTTACGTCTAAGACAGGGGTGTCAAACTCATTTTAGTTCAGGGGCCACATTCAGCTAAATTTGATCTGCAGTGGGCCGAACCAGTATAATAATAACAATAATATAGAAATAATGTCAACTCTAAACATTTCTCTATGTTTTAGAGCAAAAAAAGTGAATTTACATTATGAAAAGGTTTACATCTACAAACTATCCTTTCAAACAATGTGAATAAAACGAACAAACTGAAAAAATAAGTGTAATTTTAGCAATATTCTGCCTCAGTTGATCATTTACACATGTTCATTACAACTTACAGATTACAGTGGATCTACAAATACACAAAACATTTAATAACAGGTGGAATATTATTAAAATTGCACTTATTTCTCTTAAGACATTTCATACTTGTTCAGGTAATTCACTTTTTTTTTTGCAAAATTATGCTTTGTTTTAGTGTAAATACATGAAAATATTTACATTTACAAAGAGAAAAATTTGGAGTTGTCATTATTTCTACGTTATTATGATAGTATTTGACTGGAGATTGAATTGGTCTGAATGTGGAACCTGAACTAAAAGGATTGTTCATATCTTCAGTGTGATTTTTGCATTTCACAAATTCATCCAAAGGGCCGGACTGGATCCTTTGGCAGGCCGGATTTGGCCCCCGGGCCGCATGTTTGACACCTGTGGTCTAAGATGTCAGGGTATTGTACTGTAGTCATGCACTGATATGTCACTGTTGATGGATGTGACCACTAGAGGGAGTAATGAGCCACTCTGCTGGTCTCCCATGGTGATGAAAAGTAAAACCAAGGCTGAGTTGTGGATGAAAACTGGTAAGGAGCAACAGAGACAAAAAATGGACCAGTGATAAAAATATAAGTACTGTTGTTTTCACCACTGGACACAGCTCTAAATGAAAAGAGGAGTTTGATGACGAAATTACAGAATTTCCTCTACACAAGTGAGTTTGATCATGAGGCTTATGAAGGTATAAAGTTATCATTATGTAATGTTATTATCTTTGCCAAGTTTGTCATTTGTTGATCCATGGTCCAGGCTAAACTGTGACAGTTCTGACCTTGTTTGAACGATTCCAAACAGATCTTTAGTTCAGCTATTGACAACACAAACTGTACAGAAAAGAGGTGATTTATGGTTTTACTGTACTGTTTTCTGTCTAAAAATAGAGCTAAGCTAACAGAGCTAAATGCTTTAAAGGGTTTTTACTGTAGGTAGTATTTATATTCACATTGGTTAGGTATCAAGGTTATCAAAAAGGTTTCTCCTTTGAATACAAAATCATCAAAACTAGAAGCACTCGGAGAGCGCAGACCTCCGCCAAGGCAGATCAGTGCCCCGGATTTGGATGAAAATTTCAGGAAATGTTAATACTGGCACGAGGAACAAATGATTAAATTTTGGTGGTGATCAGGGGTGTGTGTGTGTGTGTGGGGGGGAGTGCAGACCTCCGCCTAGGCAGATCAGTGCCCCCACCCCCGATCACCACCAAAATTTAATCATTTGTTCCTTGTGCCAGTATCAATATTTCCTGAAATTTTGATTCAAATCAGTCCATAACTTTTTGAGTTATTTTGCACACAGACAGACAAACAGACAAACCAACGCCGACAAAAACATAACCTCCTTGGCGGAGGTAATTATTGCATCAGCTCTTTCTCATCTTTTTTGACTCTGAAAGTTTATTCTTACTAGTTTGTCGGCTCTCGTCTGACATTTTGGTTTAAGACGCCAAAATCAAACTTGACGTTACTTTAGAGCTCTTTATTCTAAACACTCTAATGATACTTCAAAGTCTTTTTAAAAAAAATTTTATAGTAGGAATGCTACATACAGCTCCTTTAAGTTAGTACCTATCACTAAGATTTACAGGTGTGGGACCATTGTTTTGTTTCTACGTATGTACAGGGCGGGGAAGCAAAATGTACAATATTTTGAGGCAGGGATTGAAAGACAGTGTATGACCAATTAGTTTATTGAAAGTCATGAGAATTTATTTGCCACAAGAAAATTGACATAATAGAAAATGTTTTTATTCTGTGTGTCCTTCTTTCTCAATAACTGCCTTCACACGCTTCCTGAAACTTGCGCAAGTGTTCCTCAAATATTCGGGTGACAACTTCTCCCATTCTTCTTTAATAGTATCTTCCAGACTTTCTGGTAATAGTTTTGCTCATAGTCATTCTCTTCTTTCCATTATAAACAGTCTTTATGGACACTCCAACTATTTTTGAAATCTCCTTTGGTGTGACGAGTGCATTCAGCAAATCACACACTCTTTGACGTTTGCTTTCCTGATTACTCATATGGGCAAAAGTTTCTGAAAAGGTATGGATAATAGTGTTAGGTATGATTATGACATCAATATATGTTTGGTTTCAAAACAATTGACGTAGTGCCTGCTGAGAAAAAACAACTAAATGTTCATTGTAAATTTTGCTTCCCCACCCTGTACATAAACATATGCGTGGCTCAGATTCCCATAAAATATCCCTAAAACCAACAGGGGAAACTGACTTGAAGGTATCTTTAACAAAGGCAGAATGAGTGGGATTTTTTTCTAGGAAAGGCGATAAAATGTCAAAGGAACAACAAACAAACTGATACCGTTCATAACGTTAAACAGAGTGTACTGGATTCCATCCATGTTGCACAAACTGGGCTGTTCAATATCTCCAAGAGCTGAGGGAATCCGATAAAGATAGTATCGTTCCATGAAGTTTTCCAAAAATATAAACAGTTTTAGTCTGTTATCCATTGTATAGTAAAAATGGTCCTCTTCTTCCTCAATTTGAATATTTTGAGCAATGAACCAAGACAATATTTTCCTTTTCTTGTAGATTTGGCTTATTTTTGTTGTCTGTAGAGCTTAGGAGCACCTAGTAATGTTTTTATATCATTATGTATTGTCAAATTGTTCAAATTTCCTTATTAGTTGTGTATCTCCTGGTGATTTGATAAAATACAAAAGAGATAAAGAATACAGTATATGTACGTAAATATTCATCATTTTAGATTTGATGGACAGTTTGTATCTACCTGGTTTGTCAGAGCTGTGTGAGCGTCTACAGCTTCTCTGAACAGCTGCAACTTCTCCTCTCTCTGCAAAAAAAAAAAAAAAAAAGACAAACACAAAATGACATAAATATTACTAGCAACTCCAGACTGACATAGATCTAAATCACCTGAAAAGCAGAGTTTCTTCTCACCGAAACGGACGGATTACTGATGGCCATTACGAACTTCAGAGTCTGGTTTGTGGGCGAGCGGATGTACTCCGTCCTCCCTCCTCGAAACATCCTCTGAGAGGCGATGTCGCAGGCGGCGCAAAGCTCATTGTGAACCCTGGAGAAAAACAAAAGGATGTGAGACTTAGTGAGTTATAGTATGATACTCAACGTACAAGGTGTAAGGTTATATAAATTGGAGGTGAGGACAATGTACTTTGAGAAATTCAATTTAAACGCTCCAGACGTGATGAAAACAAAGCTGTGTTTCATCATTTTCATCGTCCTACATTTACCATTCATAATAATAGACTGAAATTTACAATTTTAGGAAAAGAGGCATTGAGGATGGGAGAGAAATGGAAGTGAAATGAAAATTAATACAATAAATTGTCAATTCATTTAATAAAACCTGTTGTTCTTACTGTCTCTTATTAAATTAAATTGATTTTTTATAGCAAGCAGTTTTGTTATATCCACTAAAAATACCAATAAAATGGCCAACTGACCATGTCGCTTTTATCTGGACAGATAGACCAACAACTTTTCCTGTGGTGAATTCCAAATGAATTTTTCTTTTCAAATATTTATCATCAGCATTTCGTATATTTTCCGTGAAAATCAGGTATTTTCTTACATTTAATTTAATGATCATGTAGAAGTTCATAAAAGCCGAGAGTTAATTCAAAGGCTATTAAAACAAAACTGAAACAAAACTGACTTTCAGCAAAATATATCATTAACTGAATGTGAAAACAAGCGTCTCCAACCAACTGTCATTTATCAAACTACATGGGTTTTATTGATGAATCAATGTTGTAGAAGATGACAGTGTTTCTGTGTTCATGACAGAGTCTGTAAATGTCCTGAAACAGGGGTGTCAAACTCATTTTAGTTCAGGGGCCACATTCACCTCAGTATGATCTCCAGTGGACCAGACCAGTAAAATAATAACAGCGAGAAAAGTTAAATTACATTATGATAATGTTTACATCTACAACGTTTCCTTAAAAATCTGAACAACATGAACAACTTGAAATGTCTTAAGAAAAGCAAGTGTAATTTTAACAATATTCTGCATCAGTTTATCATTTACGCATGTGTGTTACAACTTACATTACAATTACAAATACACAAAACATATAGCACCAGGTATAATATTGGTAAAATTGCATTTACTTCTCTTAAGACATTTCAGGTTGTTCATATTTGTTCAGGTTATTCACATTTTTTGTAAAAGGATAGTTTGTTGATGTAAACATTTTCATGTAATTTTACTTTTTTTTTTTTACTAAAAAAAAGATAAAATCTGCAGTTGACATTATTTATAGGTTATTATGACACTATTTTGCTGACCTGACCCAACTGAGATCTAATTGGTCTATATGTGGCACTGAATTAAAATGATTTTTACACCATTGATTGTTAATATCTTCAGTGTAATTTTTACATTTCACCAATTCATCCTACGGGCCTGATTGGATCCTTTGGCAGGCCGGATTTGGCCCCCAGGCCACATGTTTGACACCTGTGTCCTAAAGGGTCCTATCTGATAATGATGAAAACCTAAGAAACTGCATTTTACCTGAATTAGTCAAAGTACTTATAGGAATAATGGTCAAACACTTATTGAACCATTTAGATTAGTAGACAGCTTTGGTTGCCAGTGAGTGATGAGGTCTTCGAGGGTTGAAAATGTTTCTATTTTTAACAAAGCATAACAAAAAAAAAAAAACAGTTTAAAATATTCTACATATATCATACGCAAACTAACATTACCTGTGTTTCCATAAAACATCAAGTGAATCTGAAGTTTTGAATCAAGAAAAAGTCAATTATGTCCTTGTCCTTAAACTGGTTCAGTGAATAATCTAAGCTGCTGTTTCACCAGCAGATGGCGCAGTAGGCTACATTACAGATAGTTGTAATTAACAGCAGAAGCAGAGAGTGAGGCAGAGGAACAGTTCATCTCTCCATGGGACCTATCAGCTGTACCAGACATGTCATCAATCAGTTAAACATTTGCTATATCAGAATTCATTAAAAAAAAGTAATTTCCACTAGCCTTCAATGATCAATTATTTATTTTTAAGGGGAAAAAAAAACACCTCAAGCGAGCAAAAAACCTTTTTTTCCCCCTGCCAAAGCTTTTTTTTTTTTTTCCACACTTTTCCATTTCTATAAATATTCATTCATTCATTCATTTTCTGAACCCGCTTTATCCTCACTAGGGTCACGGGGGTCGCTTGGAGCCTGTCCCAGCTACATAGGGGCGAAGGTGGGGTACACCCTGGACAAGTCGCCAGTTCATCGCAGTTCCATAAATATTTTTCACAGCAAAATTTCCAAATGCCTACTACATACATTTAGGGAAATGCAGCTTGTGTTAACATTTTTGTCAGTATTCCTGTCTGTGTTTCCATTCTCTACTGTAGGTAATGTAGGTCTGTCCTGATGATGGACAAACAAGTCATGAAACACCACCTGAATTACTCTGAACTGTTTGTGTAGGTTCTCATTTGCCCAGGTCATGATTCTTCTAAGTCAGGGGTGTCAAACTCATTTTAGTTCAGGGGCCACATTCAGCTAAATTTGATCTGCAGTGGGCTGAACCAGTAAAACTATAACATAATAATATATGAATAATTTCAACTCCAAACTTTTCTCTATATTTTACAGTGAAAAAAGTCAAATTAAACAATGAAAATGTTTACATCTACAAACTGTCCTGTCAAACAATGTTCATAACTTGAACAATCTGAAAGAATAAGTGGAATTTTAACAATATTCTGCCTCAGTTTATCATTTCCACATGTTCATTATAACGTACAGCTCACACTGGATCTACAAATACACAAAACATTTAGTATCAGGCAGAATATTGTTAAAATTGCACAAATTTTTCTTAAGACATTTCAGGTGGTTTATATTTGCTCAGATTATTCACATTTTTTATGAAATTATACTTTGTTTCAGTGTAAATACATAAAAATATTTACATTTACAAAGAGAAAAATGTGGAGTTGTGAGTATTTATAGATTATTATGATAGTATTTTACTGGTCTGACCCACTGGAGATTGAATTGGTCTGAATGTGGAACCTGAACTAAAATGATTGTTAATTTCTTAATATCTATTTTTGCATTTCACAAATTCATCCCAAGGGCCGGACTGGACCCTTTGGTGGGCCGGATTTGGCCCCCGGGCCTCATGTTTGACACCTGTGTTCTAGGTAATTCTTCTGGGGTCAACTGGACTTCTTGGATGAGAGACAAACCATTTTCAGAAGAGCTAAACCAGTCCAGTTGAACCGAGTAGAACTACCAAGAAGAATCTGAACTATCGCTTTAATTTATATCGTGTGCTGAAAAAGTACACAGATTATATAATTCTCTGTGCAGTTCCACCCATGTAGAAGTATCTCTGAACATTAAAATCTGGTTTTTGGTTCTGACCTGTAGTATGCCAGCTGTAACGCCACCTGGATGAAGGAGTTGGGACTCATCTTGTGCTTCTTGGGCAGCTCTTTGCCAAACTTCTTGAAGTTGAACACGTTGACATCGAGGTCATTGATCAGTCTGCAGGAATTTCAACATGATACAATTAAACTTAAAATTAATCTACTAACTTTTACAGAACTTTAAGACTATCTCACAAATAATCTGATTCTTAGCATTGTAACTTTGTGCCGTAATGTGACCCAGATACTGAATATTTAATAAGAGGTGATCATATATGTAGAGTTTGTCACATCTGTCATGACTCAAGTCTGTGAGATATGACAGAAACACCAACAGAGGGTATGCACATACGTCACTTCCCCCCTGGGCCACGCCCCTCTAAGTCAGACTGAGTGGCAAAAACCAACCTGCTCAACATGACGGAGTATAGCAGTAAACACAGCCAGACCAGGAAAATGTGAAATATGAAATTAAATGAAGGACAATTGGACTGGACATGGATCTGTACGAGCTACCAAAGAACAAGTGGTCCACGAATATTTACATGTGACAGTATCCTGACATCCAGGGTGTAGGGGATCATCGCTATTTTGACACGAAACAAATATACATGGTTTCATCATTACTGACAACCAGGGTCCAAAACTAGGGCCCAGAACCAGCTGATCCAAAGTGCATTTACAGTAGACTGTGGACTGACCCCAGTGAATATATGCATGATCTACTGGGACTGAGGAGATTTACTGAGTCTAGTTCAGATCAAGTACTTTATACAACACACATACTACTGCTGTGGACCAGCAGGGGACGACTTTATTCTTGTAATATTATGGCTTTATTGTCGGAATATGACGACTTTAATCTCATAAACGAATGACATTTTTGTTCAATTATGAGGTTTTTTTATAACTACGACTTTATTCTCATAACATTGTGATTCTTTTTGTATTCGACTTTATCATTAATTTACGGGTTTTATATCGATATTTTATGACTTTATACTCATAGTGACAAGTGTTTTTATTTTCTCATGTGACCCTAATACTTCGTCGTAGCTTTATTCTCCAGTTCCCCCATATTTGAAAAACTAGGTTAGCCTCAGTTTCAGTTAGTTTACTAATCATGTAGGAGCACAAGGTTCAGAATCACAAAATGAAGATAAAACCATGAAAGATCTGATAAGAAGTAACGTTAGTCATTTAAGGTCTGACTTTACCCAAAATACAGCATAAATTAATGTTAGCTGACACCAAACAGGATCCACAGATCTAGGTTTGGTTTCCTGGATTTGTGGATCCATCTCCTTCTCTTTTCTTTGTCTTTCGGTGTCTGTAAAACGACAGCTCCGACTGCTTTTCAAACCTGTTCATACAATCAATCGCACAACAGCTCTTCCCCATTTTTTATTCAATATTGTTCTTCAGTTTAGTTCTTGAAGCCAACGCTGTCACTCATCTCCCTCTTTCTGCCACTCAGTGGGCGGAACCGCTGTGTCTTCTGCTAGCAGTGACGTCACGTGCATACCCTCTACATGCAGCACATTTTATGACACGTAAGCTAAATGTGTGAGGGAGTTGAGATCTTACATGTCCAGGTTCTGCTTGGCGAGTTCGATATCCCTCTTGATCTCTTTGTCAATGTAAAAGTAAAGTTTCTTGGGCATGGCAGTGGGACCAGAGGGGCTCTCTTTGGATCTGGTTTCGTACTGCAAGAAAAAAAAAAAAAAAAAAAAAAGCGCATGAAGTAAATATAAAATAACCTTCGTGTGACAGCTGCTTTTCCCCACCCCTGTCTGTGCTTCCGTATTTAATAATAAACACATGGTGGTCTAATAACAGAGGTGTGTAAGATATTTTACTCATCTCACCAGTACTCCTGAATATGATGCAGCAGCGTCGCTATGGGTGGACCCTCAGCTGTGGCCTGTTCATACAGGAGACCCCACGAACCATCCTCCCCCACCACAAACTAGACGACAAAAACAAAATCATACTTCGAGCTCTACCTCCTTTATACCTGCAACAGCATGCAGTATTTTCGCTGGTTAGTACGAAAGCCCTTTGAGTTCTGAACTTGTGGTTTGTCAAAACAAGTGCCTGATGAATAAAAACTGGTATTTTTCCAATAATTTTTTTTACTTTTTTGAAAAATAAATAAATGAATGCATGCCATAAATATGACTACTCTTTACATTTTCAGATATTCTTTTAGATGTTATTACTATGACATTTTATTCTTTATTTTGCACCTTATACAACTGATTGCTGAAATAAGCACTCAGATCATATATATGTTCATTTTAATGCTGTAAAAACACCAATGCTAAAGGTGATCTAAGATTTTTACACAGATCTGTATATTATATTACTGATGAAGCCTCAGTGCCCAGCAAGTTACAGCTGGAGGTGGACATAACTTAAACTATATTATAACCAATTTTATGAATAGAGACAAAAATAAACACAATTAATGTGAGTGGAAAGAAGGAAAACAAAGTTCTGATAGAAATGTGAAATGAAAGCACTGGTTTAATATTTTACAATGTCTTAAATTTGTCTTTTGTGTAAAATCTCCCATAAATTTAGTGGAGTAAAAAGAATATTATATTATACATCTGAGATGTAGCATAAACAAAAGTATAATTACCTCAGATTTGCACAAAAATACAATACCTGAGAACTGAATATACAGCATATTAAGTTACTTTCCACCACTGCTGTTCTGTATAAACTACTGCACGCCTCATAAACCATCCAATCTGACAAAGCATTCCTTCTTATATGTTCATAAATATTTGTGCTGCTTACCTGCAGTGTTTTGTCGAACCAGCGGTTGCCGCTGTTGGAGAACGTCCCACCGCCGTGAAGCACCTGAGCTGCTTTACGACTGGCATACCTGTCAATCAAAACATAGGGGAATAAATAGGAGACAAAAGGTTAATAATTAAGAAAGAAAAACATATTTATGTCGCAAAAAACTCAATATAAAACTAAAATGAAATTAAGTTCAAGGATATAACGAGGATTAACAGCTAAAAAAAATAAATAATAAGTAAAAAACACACATACATAAATCAGACTACTACTATAATATTAAGACTAAATCTGAATTGTCACCTTGTTTAGATTTAATGCTTGTAACACAGCATTAGAACAGTTTGTGAAGTGTTTTATCAGAGGAAGTGAACACTACATTGTTGCTTCAGACCAAATGTCAACAGGCAGCACAATGATATCTGAGCACACAGAGGATTACTCAACATCTGCACACAGGGAAATACTTGAGTCTGAATTATGTGACACGAGGATAAAAGAAAATTAAAGAGTGTGTTCATACTTCTCATCTGAAATCCTCATGACCGGAGAATCCAGACACAAGGAGAAAAGTCCCGTCTCGATGGCCCGGACAGACTCCTTATTTATTTTGTCTTAGTCACAAAGAGAAACAGAACAAAAATATGTAAGTTTTACTCATCGCACATGTGTAATACTTCACTTTTATATTTTCAGATCCTGTTTCCTGTGATAAATCCGCATGTTCTTTGTGTTTTACCTCTGAGCAGGCGGTTGTAGGCCTCTCCCCAGGTGTGGCGATGCTCACTGGTCAGGATCCCCATGGGTTCTTTGTCCGTCTTCCATGACTGAGACCTGATCCTCAGCAGCTGACCGTGGATCTGACTCTCAGTCATCCGTGAGCCGTCGCTATTGTAAACCTCCAGCTGGAAGAACTATGAATGGAAGGAAAAAACATGACATTACATCCTCTACAAACAGGCTATTATTGACAATGTTGGCTCAAGGAGGAGTCCAGATTTTTTGTGATATCAGTTTATTTTATTGACACACTTCAGTTACTAGTGTAAGAAGTTGTTCAAAGAGAAGTAATGACACATTTTCAGAAGTGGTGCTTACATTCTCCCATTTCTCACATGTTGTTATCCGATATACAAAGAGTATTGTGTTTGCCAAAACCTCTAATCTCACAAAACGACCTGTTGCCAAAGCAGCTAGACCATGTGACTTCTGTTTACAAAGCTTTTAATTGGACGAAGTCTTGACAAACCAAACAGGCAGCAAAGACTTTAGGGCCCTGCTCCAAGAAGCAGGTTTAGCAAACTCTGAAGTCTGAAATTTGAGTTTTCTTTTCCAGAACAGCTAATCAGAGTGAGTTCACTCAACTCAGAGTGTATTAACTTCTGTATGAGTCCAACATGTGCATGGGGAATGAAAAAAGGCATTATTAATGTAGCCAAGAGATGATGATTCACCACTGGGTCAAACAAAGGCACGGCATTCTATCTGTCTGTTTTTAAATCCCTTCTTAAACCCATCTTTTCTCCCTGGCTGTATTATTTTTTTCTTATTCTATTGTTTAATTCAGTACTGGTTTATTGTTATTGTTTTTAAATTGTACAGCTTTTTATGTCTTTTTAATCTATTCTTGTATTCTGTTCTTTTATTTTGGATTTTATTTATTCTCCAGTACAACACTTTAGTCCACTGTGGATGTTTTTAAAGTGCTTTACAAATAAAGTTGGATTGGAACCAAAAAAAGAGCACAATGTACAACTACCTCATCGTGGCTCCTCAACAACACTTTATGTCCAAAATGGAATAGGAAGAAGCAGAGCTTATGTTGTACTACCCCAATTTTACATGACTAATATAGACAGTACCTAAAAAAGGATTTATGATTTATGATAATTATTTATAATACTTTATTACTTTTAGGGATGTAACGATATGGAAATTTCATATCATGGTTATTGTGACCAAAATTATCACGGTTATCGTTATTATCACAGTATTGTTGAAATTGGGCTCAAAATGTTCAAAAAGTACTAATACACACGCTGAAATAATTTAACCAAGTTGTATTTTGAAACAAACAAACAAATAAAATAATTGGCACAAAGTACCTTCTGTTGTACATTAAAATATTAACCCTTAGTGGTCTGAGCCTATTTTGGCCGTTTGTGAGTACTTTTTTTTTTCCTTTATATACACAAATGTTTACTATACCCATGTTTGGTATCTTTTTTTCAGCACAACTTCATCTATATCATCTGCCTATTATTTTTTCACTTTAACCTACTATATCAACATAAAAGGACAAAAAACACACAAAAAATATAAAATCCCATTTGAAAAATGTATATACTTTATTGCATAATTAACACAAAGATGCTAAATGAACCTTTTCAAAGACTTTAAAAGTGAATATTGGTTCCAAATACTAGGCATATAAAATTAAAATTGTAATAAATTAAAATTATACTTAAATATTTGACATAAAAGCAGATCTTTACATAGGTGTTTTTTCCCCTAAAAGTGTGGTAATCAAACACGGTTATCATGATAATTAATATTTACACGGAAATACTAACCATCTGCAATTTTACTGCAGTTTATCGTTATACCAGTTACCGTTACATCCCTAATTACTTTATAATGTCAGCAAATTGGTCAAAGCTTACACACTCTGAACACAACAGTATTCACTGTTTTCTATCACTGTGAATCAAGCGGCAAAGTGTCAATTAGGAAATCAGCATCTGCTTCTACGCACAAAAACAACCATCGCTCTTCAATTTCAGTGAAGCTGAAAAGAGGACGAGAAAAACAGTCCTCCCTTTTACATTCTGATAAATGTGGGTCGTGGATGTATCTGCATATTCACTGTCATATTGGGTATGAATGGGTAACGGAGCAGCCAATCACAGAGCTCTGTTTAGACAGTGGCAAGGAGGAGAAAGAAACTCAGAGTTTGTTGTAGAACACCTGTCAGCGACCAAGTCCAGAGTCCTTTACTGCAGGAACTGATGTCACTCTGCGGAAGTGATTGTTTTTATGTTTGGTCTATGGAAATAAATCTGTCTCATCAGATTTTGAATTTTAAATGCCACTGAATTTCTAGCACTGAATTTTTTTGCACTGAAATTAAGTATCTGAATTTTTTGTCTCTTAATTTAACTATGTTCATAAACTTAGAATAAAAAAAACTTCAGATGCAAAAAATTCAAAGGCAAATAATTCAGAGGCAAAAAATTCAGACACGAAAAATTCAAATCACACATCCGGGACACCAAGGATGAGGAATCGATTCTATCTCAAGTCGAACCGACAGCCAGCCGAGTTATGTTAGGTTGGTCATGTGACACTGATGCAGGAAGACGGTCAGTGCGGATGTGTGATCTGAATTTTTTGCATCTGAATTTTTTGCTTTTGAATATTTTGCATCTGAATTTTTTGCTTTTGAATTTTTTGCATCTGAATTTTTTGCTTTTGAATTTTTTGCATCTGAAGTTTTTTTATTCTAAATTTATGAACATAGTTAAATTAAGAGACAAAAAAATTCAGATACTTAATTTCAGCGCAAAAAAATTCAGTGCTACAAATTCAGTGGCTTTTATAATTCAAAATCTGATGAGACAGACTTACTTCCATTGTGGTCGACTTTGGTTATGTAGAAATAAGAAACACTGCGCAGCGTCCTCCGCTGTCTCACCTGGTAGTTCCTGACAACGGTGATGTGGGTGGGCGAGCGCCGAGTGCGGCCGTGGTTGGCGATGTAATCATGTTTGGGACCCGGGATCCTGCAGGACGAGAAAAGGAGCGGGTAGAGGTCCATGCACAGAGGCTTCCCCCGCATGAACTCGACTGGAAGCTGACCGCTGATGGAGAAGGAGATGAGAGGGTCACCATGTCAGACAGAGCATGGGATAAAAATAAACATCAAGTAAAAACACACAAACTAATCTACAGGGTTCCTACAGGTTTCTACAAGTTAAATTTAAGACTAGTGCTGGGCAGCGATTAAAATTATTTAATCGCAATTAATCGCATGGATTTCTGCAATTAATCGTGATTAATATTGGGGGGGGGGGCATCAACAGCGTGTATTGCCTTTAAGTGATATTTCAGACTTGAAGTACTCCGGTGATAAAAATAATTCCACGTTGCAGTGCTGATAAACAACTGTATCCTTCTCACCCCCACCAACTGAAGACATTTAAAATGAAAATGTCCGTGGAAAAGACCGGTACTTTTCACCATGTTTATGTCCACACCAGTTTATTTCCGCCTGTGAGTGATTGACAGGAGTCTTAAGTCCACTAATAAGTACTAATACTAATAAGCCCAATAATATGGGATGTTCAGTTGTTAAAAGTAAACAAAGGGGGACCTCTAGTGGTCAGAATAAGTTGCACTAACATATGTTTTGTCCTTTTGGTGTTACCGTAGTCAGTTCGGACATAAGAAGGAACTAACAGACATGTTTCTTTCACTCTGTTTGTATGGCCTGAAAAACATTTGCCTGTGAGTATTTTATGTTCAGTTGTTGTCAGAATGAATAGTGTGAAATATCTCTGATGTGAACCTTTGTTGCTGGATAAAAAGACGTTGTAAATCTTAAATTAATCTGTAAATGCTAATCGTTAGCGTGTCTATGGATTTTCCCATTCAAGTTAGCATCGAACTAACGATCTTTTTCCCCATTCATTTAAATGTATAATGCCATGTAAATGTACTAAGGCAGTGAACAGAACTCAGACATATTTTGTATGTATGTTGCAGTTTTACAGTGAGTCTACAGTAAAAGATTTGGAGAGAAGTTTTCGGCTTCCGGCTTTTCTTGGTAAACCTGTTGTCTATCTGCCGAGCTAATCGCTACACGCACACAAGCAGAGGCAGAAGAATAGGAGTTAGAATAAAAAGGCATTAACGTGAGATTTAAAAAATTGTCGGCGTTATTTAATGAATGCATTAACGCGGTAATAACACGTTAACTTGCCCAGCCCTATTTAAGACTTTTAAACGGGTGATAGTTAGCTTTTTTATAAAACATTTCCCTGTGGTCTACATAAACTGTAAATGCTCTACTTGGGTCTGAATTCTTCATTAATTCAACTCCACAGGTCCATCTTCAACCCTATTTCTGAGTAATGACACCAGAAAGGTCATTTTGAGCGCTGGCCCTTTAAATGCAAATGAACCACTTCAGGCCCCACCCCCTCCAGGTTGTTGACTGTGCTGCTCTGTCCTGTTCAACCAACAACTGAACACTTTAGGTAATCGGCTCAAAGTTTGGACATATTTTCAGTTTTTACTACAACCGCTGCTGCTGACAAACAATTAAGTCGTACTCGGAGAAATGTTCGTCAGAAGTCTTGACCTTATATGTGCAAATGTCGTGACATAACTATTTATAGACGTAACAAATTAAGAAGGAATTAAAACAGGTTGTAGAAATCCACTCGATTTTTTGCCAAAATGAATATAAAGATAGCTTTGCAGCACCTGAAGGGTTCAAATTCAAACTTGATGAACTATTAGGGTCCAAATACACAAATAAATGAACCAAAGACTAATAAAAGTTTTTAAGACTACTTAGAACAGATTTTAATGCTAATTTCACAGCCATACTGGCAAAAATCTGTGACTCCCAGAATTTAGAAAAACGCTTTTATTTACTCCAATGCTTTGATTCACACTGTTCCGAGTCATTTCCCACTGGGGGTTACAAAGTTAGCAATACTTAGTACCGATTTTCAAAATAAAGGGTTGAAATCGGGTTGGAACGGGTGGAACTGAATCAACTATTGTTACTTTCTTTGCAGCTTGGGCACATTTAAACACAATACAGCGAACAATTTTATGTCAACATAACTTAACCTACCATATCAAATTTAAAATCTTTTCAAGATTTTTTTAAGGTATTAAATGCAGATTTGTAAATTCAAGAACTTTAAGACTTTTTAATGCCCTGCAGGAACCCTGAATCTAGTTTGGAAATGCTAATTAAAAAGGAGGCAGTCATATTAACATGCACTTTAACTTATAGGTGAATCAGGTTTTGTTTTATTGTTTTTCAGTGTAATAAAGATAATTTACTTGCTAATGTTTTCAGTTTCCAGAACCTGACTAACAAAACTATCATGAACTCAAACCATCTGCTGCTTTAAGTCCTTAGAACGAAAACTGTGATATGTTTAGAAAAGAGGTCAGGACAGAAACACTTGCGCAGATTCAGTTACAGGTGGCATCAGCAAATAAATTTAGACTGAGATTAACTTCGTATAGTAAAGAAATGTGGAATGAAGCCAGATGAGCTAAAGGTGACGGAACAAAAATAGACACAAGTGTAAGTGGCTGAAACGTAAACAGCAGCAGATTCATTTCATGTCAGTCTATAGATTATTTTTAATTCATGGTTGGTGGTAATGACAATATGCATTCATTAAAATCTAATGAGTTGTGGTTTAAAATAAATTAATTCTTCAGTGTTTGGTTAAGATAAATTATTTAAGCCTAAAAAGAACAGGAGCTATTTTTGCAGTCTAAATTTCTTGTACTTCTAACTTTCTCTTTCAGTCTTTATCAGGTGTCAAACATGTTGTGATTTAGGAGAACGTGATGTTTCATTTGGTTGATTTTACATGTGCTTCTTGTGAGAATTAATGTTTTTTTAAACTGCCAAATACATTTATATTAAATAAATGTATATACAAAGCTGTACTTAGATGTTTTCTGTATGATGGTTTTTTTTTTTGTTTTTATTGGGTTAAATCTGGGACCTCAGGTACCAAATTTCGTACCATCTTGTGTAAATGTGTGCTGGTATGACAATGAAGTTTCTTGAATCCTTATACTGCCACTACATCTAACCTTTTAAGTGATTTATTATATTAGAACTCTGCATTTCTCAGTAAAAGCAGATATTTTAGTAGATTTAAGTCACTGACCATATAGATGTTCATAAGAGTTCATAGTACATTCAGAAGTTACTAAATCAAAACAGAAAACTGAAGCTTAAGTTACTTTTTTAACAAAATATATCATTAACTAAACAGAAAAAACAGGTATCTACAATGTTCACTTTGGAGATTTTGAACATCCAAGAAACATGTTAAAAAAAAACTGAATTTTACCTGAATTATTCACAGGTATTGATAAATTTAATGGTTACACATTGATGGTGAAACATATAAAAAGGCCACACGTTTGCAAAAAAACACAATGAATCATCATTATTTGTAAGTGGTCCTGCTCTTTAATACTCACGTGTTGATTTTGGCTTTGAAATCCAGAACTGCTGCAATCAACTTGGATGCAAACCTGAGTGGAAATAACAAACCTGTCATTATGTCATAAAATAGAGACCTTTGGACGATGTAGATGATTTATATTAAGAAAAATCAAGAGGAGTAATCAAATAAAGTCTAACTGAAATTGAAAATGGTTTTAAATGTCAAACAAGCTCCTCTAGTGACCATTTCTTCTGCCTGTTGTTGGTTAAACAAAAGTTCTGACCATTAATAGTTGATTTGTGTCAGACAAATGCAGTTATTAAAAAAAAGTACCTCCTTGAAGAATAAATCAAGTAAGTAGTGTTAAGTGTGGTGGCCCAGAGGTGCAACAGCCCAAAAAATTATCCATATAAGAAAAAAAAAACAGCCCAAAAAATTATCCATGTAAGAAAAAAAAACAGCCCAAAAAATTATCCATATAAGAAAAAAAAAACAGCCCAAAAAATTATCCATAAAAGAAAAAAATAACAGCCCAAAAAATTATCCATGTAAGAAAAAAAAAAAAAAAAACAGCCCAAAAAATTATCCATATAAGAAAAAAAAAAAGAGAACAGCCCCAAAAAATTATCCACTATAAGAAAAAAAACAGAACATCCCAAATAATTATCCATATAAGAAAAAAAAACAGAACAGCCCAAAAAATTATCCACTATAAGAAAAAAAACAGAACATCCCAAATAATTATCCATATAAGAAAAAAAAAACAGAACAGCCCAAAAAATTATCCACTATAAGAAAAAACAAGACAAAACACATCATCCACCTTTTCAATTAAGGGGGCACTGTTTACCCGAAAGGTCTCTTGCTTTAAAATTAAGGCCACCACAAAAAATAAAAGCATAGGCTGAAAATTTTTAAGGCCTTCAGCTAATGTGGCTAATGCTAACGAAGTAACCCACCGGAAGTGGAGGTTGGTGCGCTAAAAATATAGTTATTGTAAAAATATGTAGTGGATATTTTTTTGGGCTGGTCGATAATTTTTTGGCTGCTGTCTTTTTTTTCTTATAGTGGAAAATTTTTTGGGCTGGTGTCTTTTTTTCTTATAGTGGATAATTTTTTGGGCTGTTCTCTTTTTTCCTTATAGTGGATAATTTTTTGGGCTGTTCTCTTTTTTCCTTATAGTGGATAATTTTTTGGGCTGTTCTCTTTTTTTTTTTTTTTTTTCTTACAATGGATAATTTTTTGGGCTGTTGCACACCTGGGCCACCATAGGTAAGTGTCCATTATACAAATATATGAAACACAACATTTCAACTCAACATCTTTAAAATCATTCCTTTAGTTAAATAAACCTTTTATTTCAGACTAGTTGACACATTTTCTCTAGAGGACAAATCGAATCATCTAAGCATTATTATGGTCTATGTAAAAAACATAAATTCCCTAATCACTGTTTTTAGGTTTAATTTAACATACTGTCACTACTTTCTCTGATTTGGGGTTGAATTTAATAAATGTATGATGACAATGTGAAAGATTCATTTTAGTACTACAACTGGTCAAACTCTTGTTAAATGATAAATTTCTTAATTGCCTTTTTTTGCTACTTCATTGTTCAATACTGTTCGAATACAGCTTTTATACAGAGGGTTTTTAACAGCAGCAGCTCAGACACTTGTAGGAAATATTTGCATTAACTTTCAAGGCTTCATTTACTTCCACTGCTGCTGAAAAACACCATAATTAATACAATTAACAGACAAATCTATATAACCCTTCAACCCTCCAAGTGTATATCAGTGCTTTACAGAGTGGACGTGCCTTTTAACCAGTTGTATACACACATATGAAGTGGTTTCATAGGTTTCTTTCCCCTCTCAGTGATATGAGACCGTCTGTAAGTGTCCTCTGTGTTGTGTCTTTGTCCGTCTGTTGTGTTGACGTGTCCTTACTCACATCAGTTGTCCTCTCCAGTCGTTGAAGTCTCTCCTCGGCAGAGAAATGGCCGGGTTCGAGTGGACGGGGAGAGGCTGGCGGCTCTCCAAGTACGCCCACTGCACCCACCAGTCGGAGATCTGAAAGGACGGCACAACAACAAAAATATTAACTTATAAATAGAAATATTAAAAAAACAAATCCAAGGAAAAGAACATGAAGAAATCATGTCTAATGGGAGGTTTATTAAGAGAAAAGGAAACAGGGCTACATAAATTAGCATCACTTGGTCGGTGCTCTAAGATGTAACCATGTTTATTTGTGTTTTAGAACAGTTGACAGGGTGAAAAAATCAGAAAATGACTGTCAGAGGCATTTTCCTTTCTGTAAAAGAAGGTTTTCTGTCACCTCAGATTTGTTCCTGGAGGATTGGTTGGGTTTCATCTCTGTATGGTCTTGTGAAGTGAGATGATCATTTATTATTATTTATTATTACTGGCACTATGTAAAACAGAATTGAAATATTTATTTGTTTATATCCTGCTACTTTTTATTATATTTATTATACTTGAATGGAGTGACTGTAACACCCAATAATTTTCCACTGGGATTAATAAAGTATTCTGATTCTGACTTCCACACTGATGACACAGACCCAGTTCCTGGTGTGTCCGGCTCTTTTCACCAGCTCCTCCTGCAGCTGTGAACCCAGACCGCCGGGCCGGCCGAACTCCTGGACCATCCTGCGGGTGTGGTTGATCTCCTCGGGGGGCAACAGGGGCTCCAGAGCCCTGAGGTAACCCTGCAGGGTCTGGGCCAGGGGGGGCACCGGCTGGGGGGGCGCAGAGGAGAAGAAGCACAGCTCCTGCCTCATGGAAACCTGGAGGGAAACGAGAGAAAAACTACAAACTTCAACCATTTGAAGAACTTGGACTTTGCTAGATTATGTACTTTTTAATGCACATGTATTCTTATTCTGAATATTGTAGTTACTTTTAAGATGGTATTTTTTTTTACCTCTGTGAGACAGATCTGAATTCTTTTGTTTCTAAATTTGAAAAAAAACATCAGGAAGGTTTGTTTGTTTAATATTAGTAGAAGTATAATGTGGCTCTGGTTTCCTCCATAGGAGAATATTGTCTACATGACAAAATAATAAAATCAATCAGTCACTCAATCCAGTTAGAACTGTGCAACATGGTCGAGCAATTATATCTACATTTTTTTCAATATTATAGACAACTTATGATTTTAATCGGTTAATTTGTGGCTACATTATCTAAAGACAACAGATCAAAAAAACACTGGAAAAAGCGGCAGATGTCTTTGTTTACATAGGTCAGTACTTTGTTTTGTTCATATCTATTGTATCTGTTGTCTGGTATATGATTTTTGGTGTCTTTTAAGCCAATGTAAGGGCTGGATGTGTTCTTTATGCAAAACACAATAATAAAATCATTCATTCATTCATATCAAAAATGTTCCTTCTTTAGTAAAACTATGCCATATGTCTGGAGAAACACAAATAATATATTACAAAATGCAAAACGGTTGCATTTTTTCTTCTTGTTGCATTATAAAGCTCTGCAGGGGACTAATCTTAAATTTAGTGATTTAGGCATTTTTCATGATTTTCAGGAAGAAAACCCTTTACTAATTGGATTAATTCAATATACTGTATTTCACAGCCTTAAATCAAGCACACATCTCCAAACCTATACTTGCACAATTATTACAAATAATTGTAATCTACAGTATATTTCACATTTTTATCATTTTCATCTATCCACCTCTGTAATCAACAGGTTTTTCATGGCTTTCATATTATTTTATCTGTGTATTAAAATCCACTGAGTCACTGTGATGTGTCACACATGTGAGAACAAAAAGTACAAGAATAATGTTTTGTGTGATTAATCGGTTTGACTGACTAATAACCCACCACAGGATATTGCATCAGCAGAGGTTTCCTTGAATGGCGACAGATACAGGATTAGAGGATTCTCCAATGGAATTACTGGCTTTGAGAGACAATAAGAGCTGAAAAAAATAAATCACACCTGGAAGCATTTAAAAGTCTTCTGATCAGGTTTGTGGATTCTTCACTCTGAGTTTGGTGTTCAATGATCCTGATTTATTTATTGATTGATTTATTAATATAAGTGCCAATTACTTAAATATAGATGTTCAATTCAGCAGGTTTCTAGTTTTTAATAAAGTCAAAATAGTACATTTCTCAGTGGAAACTCTTATTATTGCTCATTGTTCTTTACTTCCTATATGAGTCGAGCTAAAACAATCATCCTTCTTAAAATAGTGGCAAAGATACTTTTCTGAGCATGAAAAGTCGACTTTCTGTAGATGTAGAACGCTACAACCCTGTAAATATATGATGATCTTATAGATTTTGACGTGCTGCTGTAAAAGAAAATACACATCAGTATGTAAAAAAAAAAGTTAAAATGAGCTCAACATTAAATATGAAAAGCAGTAAAATGAACATAAATGCAACATATTTATGGTAAAACAAACAGGAACTATTCATCTTTTCATACTTTAACCCTCATCCTACCAGCTGGGGTCCAACTGGACCCCAGGACATGATTTTTATATGTCTCTGCTGTATCATTCATTGAATGATCACTTTGTGCTAGGAGTTTGTCTGTCTGTATGTCCATGTTCGATTGCTTATATTAGTTCCAAAAACAATCTGACATAATGGATACTGTATTCAACTTGTTGTTTCAGTAAGTGATGGTGATAGAAATAGAAGAGCAGGGTCCACTGCTGCACAAGCCCTTAGGTCTACTTTAGAGGCAGAGGACAGCTCTGAGGCTGAAGGTTCCCACACATCCGACTGTTAAAAATCAGGGTGATTTGATCCTTTGTATCACCCTCATTCTTACACAATTAGTTACTGTAACGGTGTTTTCCAATACAAACTGTTTTCATACATAATAAAAACATTCCAAAATGAAATGATGTTTCCTGTCTGTTACTAAGATGTGATATCACCATATATCACAGTGGGGTCCACATGGACCCCGGCTGGTAGGATTAGGATACGAAATATGTTGGTAGGATGAAAGTTAAGCACATTTTGCTGATAATAATGACCTACAGTGCAGAACTTTAGGAATTTGTTCATTTAATTTAGAATTAATGCAGTATTTTCTTTCATCTCTGTGCATGATTCACGGAATTGCTGCAGAAAGAAAAATGTATTTGCACTTCATGCACTGAAAGCATAATTAACCCTTTCATGCATGAATTGTGAGAACCTTAGTCAAGACTTTTTTCTTCAGTGTTTTTATTCCTCCTTAGGCATGAAAAAACAATGCGATCGAGTTTTTTTTTTTTTTTTTTCTATGGCGTTACAAAAATATCCATGCATTTAATTTTTGAAGTAAAGAAACATGTTTAAAACCCAATATCATAAAGTAATATGAAAACAATGAAATAAAAACATTTTTAATGCTGCTAATCTGGTGTCTTCTCACATTTTAACATATTCTAATGCTAGATATTACTCACTTCATGGAGATAATATGCAAAAAAAAAACCTTCTTGTCTAACAAATAACAACTGATTTACACTTAAACATGTTAGTGCAGATCAGGTTTATCAAGAACATAAAGTCACAGTAATGGTCTGAATGTTAGTGTATTATTAGGGGATGGTGCAAAAGTGTTCACTGTGTTGGCTGATATGGAACTAAAACATCAAAACCAATGAATATACAAGAGAACAGCTGGAGAAGAACTGTCCACTGGAGTGACCAGTATGCATGAAAGGGTTAAAGTGCATTTAAAGTCTTGTGTTTTTGCAGGATATTCTTAATGTCAGCAGAGTGCAGTGAGGAGTGTTTGTCAAAATGCCAGAAAAACAAAAAGAAAACAGCAGGGCATGTCTAGGGCGTATCATAATAGGAAGTATGAAAGATAGGATTGTAGGAGGGAGCAGGAGCAGCTGCTTTGTGTTCTTCTCACCCCAGTGGTGTTAAGGTGCATGTGTTTGGACCTGTGTGTGTGTGTGTGTGTGTGCAGAGTGAACCCCACAGACCCACACTCACCCTGGACAGCCAGCTCCTGGAGGCTCCTGGGTGGATTATCCGACCAATCATCTTCCACTAAATCACTAACCCACTCTGAGCTGCATGTGGCAAAACACGCCACGAAACACGACTTTGTTCAGACTCGCTGCGCACACACACACATACACGCACACACTACTTCCACACGGTCAGAGTTTCAGCGGGAAACCGAGCCGAGCCGAGCCGTGCTCATCTCCCCACTCGGCGGATCCTGGACTGAAAACACCCGAGCATGAGGCGGAGGAAAACACCCTGCGAGTTCTGCTTCCCACACTACGAACATGCCAAGTCCCACGTCCTGAACTGCACAGCACTGAGGGGGAGGAGTCTGCACGTGATGACGTCAGAGGGTTTCCGTAAACAGCGACGTGACCTGCTGCATTACCACCAGTGTCCACAGGGGTGCGGTGTTTGACCTGAGGATGAGACGCAGGACTAAAGATGGAGAACGGAGAAATAGTACTAATGCCAGAAAAAAAAACACTATGGAAGAACTACTAATACTAAACACTATGGGAATACTACTAATACTAATAATACACCATGGAAATATTACTAATACTAGAAAACCACCCTTTGGAAATACTACTAATACTAATAAAATACTATGGAAATAATATAAAACTCCGTGGAAATACTACTAATACTAATAACGCACCATGGAAATATTACTAATACTAAAAAAAAAACTATGGAAATACTACTAATACTAAAAAATACTATGAAAATACTACTAATACTAAAAAATACTATGGAAATACTAATAATACTGATAAAACACTATGGAAGTACTACTAATACTTAAAAAAAAACAAAAAAACAAAAAACCCACTATGGAAATACCACTAATACTAAAAAAATCTATGGAAATACTACTAATACTGATAGAACACTATGGAAGTAATACTAATACTAATATACACCATGGAAATACTACTAATACAAAAAAAAAAAAAAAAAAAAAAAAACCTATGGAAATACTACTAATACTGATAAAACACTATGGAAGTACTACTAATACTAGAAAAAAACACTATGGAAATACTACTAATACTAAAAAATTCTATGAAAATATTACTAATACTGATAAAACACTATGGAAGTACTACTAATACTAGAAAAAAAAATACTATGGAAATACTACTAATACTGATAAAACACTGTGGAAATACTACTGATATTAAAAAATACTATGGAAATACTACTAATACTGATAAAACACTATGGAAGTACTACTACTACTAAAAGAAAACACTATGGAAATACTATAAAACACTATGGAAATGCTACTAATACTAAAAAATACTATTGAAATACTACTAATACTGATAAAACACTATGGAAATATTACTAATACCAATATAACACTACAGAAATACGACTAATACAAAAAAAAAAAAAACCCACTGTGGAAGTACTACTAATACTAATAAAACACTATGGAAATACTAATACTGATAAAACACTATGGAAATATTGTGTACATCATATTTTAAGATACTGAACCAGGACAAATTCATAAGTCCAAAGAAAAGAAACTAAATAGTTAAACAGAAATCTCTGAATTCTTTACACAATTGTCCTTAAATAGAAAAATACATAGTTTAGTAAAACTAATTTGTTTGTTCATGTTTTTTTAAGGTAAACTTTATGTCAAATATTCAAATATATCTTATTTGTTCAGTATTATAGAAATAAAAGACAGAAGGAAAGGGTTTTCAGAATCATTTATTAGATTTTTCTCTTGAAGCCAGCTTCTTCAACCATATAGAAAAAAAAAAAACTTAAAGCCTTTGTAATTAATTTGCATAACACACATGTCCTCTTCCCAATTAGAACATTCATTTGTAAAGAAAAAAAAAGTTAAATATCATAGACATAATACATTATACAGTATTACATTGTTGATATTTATTGAATTTTCACCTTCAGTCCATCTTCCTCTCAGGGTTTTTCAATCACACAATTCTTCCTCTACGTCCACACGACTAAAACAACAATATAAGTTCTGTATTTAGATCCACGTCGTCCTTTTTAACAGTAAGGCTCAGTTAAACCCCACAAATGTTGCCGAACTGTTTACCCCAAACATTGCACCGCCCCTGCTCCTGCAACGTCGAACCCACTGAGAGGAGGTTTTATCGAAAGGCTTCACACAACAAAAAAAAATATCTACATTTACTGATCTTCATATCATCTGTTTGGGCAAATCCAGCAGGCACATGAAACCAGATGACATAAACATCACTCAGTCGTTTTCTGTGCTGACTTACATCGAGAAACATGAAAGAAACTATCAAATATATTAGCTAAAAAATAAAATCTTATATTGCATAGACAAGTGATCGTCCATCAATCAAACATTACATACCTGAAGTTTTTTTTTTTTTTTTTTTTTTACATGTACCAAACAATACATTCACTTTTGTCCCTCAGTTTCCCTGAAGATAAAAGATAAAACTAGATCATATTTTCCCAGTAAACACCATTTTTGATCCCTTTAGTAACTGCATAAATCAAACAGTAATGTAATGAAACGAAATGTACAGTCATTCTCTTTGATGCTAAAGTAAAAACGACACAAAAAAAAAAAAAAAATACACACATTCATTCAACAATTAAAATAAAACAAAACATAAAAGTGAAATCGGGGAAATTTGTAATATTTTTATAGTTTAAAACATACAAAAATTAACTATAGTTATGAACAGAAAGTGAAAAAAGAAACACATTCAACATTTTGGACTTGATGCAGAAACCAGACGCACAAGAAAAACTTGCTGTTGATTTTTTTTTTACTATATTATTGTACATTCTGTGACTTACTGAGTTTGAGAAGCAGGTATGTGTCATAATTTGATGCTATCCTTGTAACACAGGCGGTATTCATTATGGTTACACGGGTTATTTATACAATTTTTTGAAATCATGAGCGATAAAGTCAGGATAAGGATGTGAATATGATTTTGTAGGGATATGAGGTTAGTATGTTAACCAGTCCACCCCAACTAGCAGTTATTGATTAAAAAAATACAGCACAGGTTGATATTTGCTGATAGTCGGAGTTAATGTTTTAATCTTTATCTTACAAATGTCATCTCATCACACAGGCATTTTTTGGTGATGCGACTCTACCGAGGAAAAGACTCATCTGGAACACAGAAAAATTGAGATGGAGGGTGAATCTAAAATTTATTTGACCTCTTATTTTCTCCTTTTATTCACCAACAGTTTATTCATGAGCTTACCCACACTGCTCAGCTTGTTTAGATAACTAATAATATTGTCAGCATTGTTCTATATTCCTCTTAATGCCAAAAATCCATGATAAAATGAAAATTAAAATTATGTAGTTTGTGTAGTCTTTACCAGATTTTACTCAAAAGCAGTGAATTTGTAGGGGATTATTTTAAAATGCAGATTAATACACACTGGTCCTCATGCAGACTCTTAAATCCACCTTAAATTAAGGATTTGAAGGATTATCTTAATTATACTCTTTTCTTTTAAGAGAGAAAAATAGAAGTCAGCACCAAATGCAACAAACTGTCTTAACCAAGTCCCATTTGATCATAAATGACAGGTTTGTTCATTTGTACCACTCCTGATGGTTTTTCACATCAAATAGTCTATGTTTTTCTCACATTTTATCCATTTGGTCGAACCTGCAAATTCAGCTTCAATTAAACTAAAGTCTGACAGTGCACACTAAATGAGACAGGGGTGAAACCACCAGGGTTATAATAGTTTTGGATTTTTCATTATAGTTCAGTTTTATTTAGTTGTGACTTTTTTTTCTCTAATTCAGTTAGTTTTCATTAGTTTTTAGAGCAGGTTTGCTAGTTTTTATTAGTTTTCGTTGTTTTCTAAATGCTTAGTTTTAGTTTAGTTTTAGTTTTTTTTTTATATATATATTTTATGTTCTTCACCATCGAATTCAAATAAATCCCAGACAGGACTCTAAACGACAAGTGACGGACCATTAAATATCATATGGTGCCAGCAGCTAACATTGCTTGAGGGAAATAAATCGATTTCGTATCGATCCGACGTTGACAAAGACAAAAGCGAAGGGAATTTTAGCCGGAATTTTTATACGTTTTAGTTAGTTTTGTAAGCACACGATACAGTTTCAGCTAGTTATCGTTACAGTTTTCATTTATTTCAGTTAACAAAAATGTTTTCACAATTCTAGTTTTCGTCATTTCGTTAGTTTTCGTTAACGATAATAACCTTGGAAACCACCTTAGTTTCGCCCACCTGAGATGTGTTTTTAAAGGATTAATTGTACACTTTAACCCTTTCATGCATAGTGGTAACTACAGTGGACAGTTACTCTACAGCTTTACTCTTGTATATTCATGAGTTTTGTTCTCTTAGTTCCATATCAACCAACACAGTGGACACTTATGCGTCATCTCATAAACTGCAATTCATACCATTATTGTAACTTTGCTGTTCTTGATTGGTTCTTGAGGGGAAATCAATTGTTAATATTTATTTTTTGCATATTATCTCCATGAAGTGAGTAATAACTAGTATTAGAATATGTTAAAATGTGAGAAAACATCAGATTAGCTGCATTAAACATGGTTTCATTTCACTGTTTTCATATCACTTTATGATATTGGGTTTTAAATACATGTTTCTTTGCTTCAAGAATAAAATTCATGGTGTAGCTGAGTGGACATTTTTGTAACTCCATGAAAAACAGGTTGATTTAAAAAAAAAAAAAAAAAAAAAAAAAATCACATTGTTTTTTTTCATGCCTAAAGAGGAATAAAAACACTCAGGAAAAAAAAATTCATGCATGAAAGGGTTAAGAACTTTAATAACCCGAAATTAATTAATTCTACAATTTCCCAAGTTTAATAAATCAAACTCAGTGTTTTTGGTCACAAGTGGATGTCTATGCTTTATGCCCTGTCCACACTAACACAGATATTTAGAAAAACAGGCCTTTTTCTCTCCGTTTGGCTCTCTTATCCACATGTAAACTGTGTTTCAGGTCACAAGATGTTATCACATCCCAATACGTGCAATCCTGTTGTTACTATGTGTAACCTGAAGCATCAAATATATTTTATATAGGTGTATAAAGCCCCGTCATGTGGAAATAGTACAACCTGTGGACTTCAAGCATCTGTGTTTCATGTGGTGCACAGGATCAACATAGACTGGTTTTTACTGCAATTTACAGATACTATTCCCCACTTCTGATGAAAACAGGTTCAGCATTTGCAGATAACTGGTGAAATAACTATGGAAAAATGAAAAAAATAAAATAAAATCACAGAGCTGTTGAATTGTATTGGGACTAATATTATCACAGGGCCTCTATATGTGCTGAAGTAGGTGTGTGTGGGTGGGTGGGTGGGGGTCCACAGGTAGTACTACTGTATAAATACGGCTTATTTGCAGTAGATAATGATCAGCATGGACACATTTAGGAAGTGTACATGTACTAGGATAAGTTGCTTATTTAACTTATAACAGTAAAGACAATTTGACATGACAGAATAAAACCTCTGCATCTGCTACATACTATATTATCTGACAGAACCTCAGTGTCTACAGTTTAAAGCCCAACAGAAACTACGGTTTGTCTGAGCATTTGCAGCAGATTTTAGTCCTTTTGTGATCTAATGTGTTCACAGATATTGAGATTTTTTTAACCAGTGAAATATATTTGCATCACTGTATTGAAGACATTAGGTAAGACACCTCATCAGCTCTGTTTGTTGATCGTTTTAAGGGAATTGTTGACAACAAAGACGTAGAAGCTGAGTCAGACAGTCTCCATCCATAATTTCTCTGCTCACACGCTGTGTTTTTTGAGAAGAGGGTGACACTGATTCACTCTTACACCCCGTCCTGTTGCAGTCCCAGTATTTCTTGTATTCTTGGATACATTTGTCGCCGTCTCCGCTTCAGTTTCCTCTTCCTGCTCTTCGTCTCCCTGTGGATTCTCAGTCCGGCCCACGTCATGAGGGAAAGGGGAACACACCAACATGGAGGTCTCCGATGGATATTCACACACCTGCTCCAGCTGGTCCTCATCAAAACACACCTTCACCTGTAAATATGACAAGACAAAGAGGCAGGTTAAGGTCTGTATTCACCAACAAGTGTTTCCACTTGTCAGCGGGGTGAGACTGTGGAACAGATTTAATATAGAGTTAAAGCAATGTCCAAGTATGAAAGAATTTAAAAAGAGGTACAAAGACACAATTTTTCAGAGGTACAGGGATGAGGGAGGGCTTGGGGATCACTGGGTGTGATAAAGATGTACAAGTATGTGGTAAGTGTGTGTAAATGTATGTATAGGTGTGTATGTGTGTGTGTATACAGGGTGGGGAAGCAAAATTTACAATGAACATTTAGTTGTTTTTTCTTAGCAGGCACTACGTCAATTGTTTTGAAACCAAACATATATTGATGTCATAATCATACCTAACACTATTATCCATACCTTTTCAGAAACTTTTGCCCATATGAGTAATCAGGAAAGCAAACGTCAAAGAGTGTGTGATTTGCTGAATGCATTCGTCACACCAAAGGAGATTTCAAAAATAGTTGGTGTGTCCATAAAGACTGTTTATAATGGAAAGAAGAGAATGACTATGAGCAAAACTATTACCAGAAAGTCTGGAAGATACTATTAAAGAAGAATGGGAGAAGTTGTCACCCGAATATTTGAGGAACACTTGTGTAAGTTTCAGGAAGTGTGTGAAGGCAGTTATCGAGAAAGAAGGAGGACACATAGAATAAAAACATTTTCTATTATGTCAATTTTCTTGTGGCAAATAAATTCTCATGACTTTCAATAAACTAATTGGTCATACACTGTCTTTCAATCCCTGCCTCAAAATATTGTAAATTTTGTTTCCCCACCCTGTATATGTAGGTGTATTTGTGTGCGTATAGAGCTGTGTATGAATATGTATTTACATATATGTCTTATTGTATTATGTGTTTATGTAAATCATATTTGTTCATAATATAAAGCCAGAAACCTAATTATTTACTAGTAAGTATCAGTCATATTATGGCATAGTGTATAGATATGATTAGACTAGGAAGGTTATTATTGTTATTAATTATATAAGGAGAAGGGGTGGGAGTTTATAAGTTGTACTTCTTCTCACTCCTTTTCGAATATGAATTATATGTCTTATGTTTATGTGTTTTGTCTATTTATTTTCTTCTGTTTGACATTCATGTTCGAAATAAATACATCAATCAATCAACCATGATGCTGTAGAGCAGGAGGTAAATGTGGAGTAATGCTGAATGAGGGTGTCTGCATTGAAGACAAAAAAAAAAAAAATCACTCACAATTCCCAGAAATAGTTATATTTACAACAAAAACTTGATTTTTGTCCGCTCATGTTTGTGAAGTCGCTGCAATGTGATTTTTTAAAATAAATGTAACAGTTCCTGTAACTGTTTCAATGTAAATAAAACACTGACTGATGCGTCAAACCATTTGTTGCATAACAAGAATTTTGTCAGTGAAATGATGTCTTCCTGTCACTTAATAACATTTAAGTTTCACTGAAAATGAAGACACACACCTACAGTCCCTTAGATTTGACAATAACTCTTCAGGTGAGTGAAAACAGCAGGATTATAAAGTTTAATGTATTAAATTAAACTTGTCAACTTTGCACTTAACCGGTACTACATTACATGACAAGTACAAGATGTTTATATATGTCATTTCTTGAATAAAGTGCAGGTGTAATGATTAGATACTGAGTTCCAGTTATACTTTATGTATCAAGAATAAATCACATTGTCACAATTATTTTATGAGAGTGTGAATGTGAGAGGGAATGAATAATGGATCACTAAAGTGAAATGCCTTGGGTGCTTTGAAAAGTCCCATAAAAATCTAATCTAATCTAATTATTATTATTATTATTATTATTATTATTATTATTATTATTATTATTATTATTATTATTATTATTATGAGAAGAGGTAAAAAAAAAATATATATATTCCAACTTTTTGGGCAGTGTAGTTGAGAACCATCTTTTATTTCTCTGTGTCAACTTGTCAACTGACGCCCGAGTTTTATATGAGGAAAAAAGATATATATATAAAATGTAATATATGTTAAAAAAAAAAAATGGTATGAGAGATATGAAGCTTAAAGAATAATAGGTAAAACATAAAATAATATCAATGTAAGGATTAGGAAGAGAACTCATATTGTTGAGAATTATTGGAAAAAAACATGCTTATACTTGATCAGTCAATGAAATGATTTTGCAGTCAATCATGGTCCAAAAAACACAAAATTACATACAAATAAAAACAAAAAGCTCATCTGAGTCACAATAAATAAACAAAAAAACTAATAGAATCATAAGATCATAATAAAGTCCTTAAAAGTGTTAAGCGTAAAAAAAAAAAGTGCATAGAGAGTTGAATGAATAATAATAAAAAAAGACAATAACAGACCTTAAAAAGACAAAATTGTCATAAACAGAGGGAAAGGCCAGACTGAGTAAATAAATCTGTACAGAATGGGGACTATGGGATCTTCTCTCATTGACATTTGCCTAAATGTGAACAAATAAACACAGGTTTCAGGCGTCCAGTCATCATTGTTTCGAACGTCAGTCTGTGAGATGTTTGTGGGACGTCAGTGTAATGTTAAGTGACAGCACGGGGCTTAACTCAGCCAAAATACTCCCAGTCTAAAAGTACTAACTGCTTCAATGAGGAGCCTGATTGATTATTCACAGACACAGACAAAACAGTGGAAACACAACTGGTTTTGTTTAGAACTTATAACTGCACAGTCAAAAAAGGAGAATGAAAAAAAGACTCTTCCTGCATGGACTGATGTTTGTTTAGTCAGAGGTCAGTGAATGGGCTCAGAGATACTCAATCAGGTCAAAAAATGTTCATATTAAAACAATAAAGGTCAAATCAGTATTTCCTTCAAGGTTAATTTACTAATTGGCTAGTCCAAGTTGAAGAAACCAAATACTTTAGGATCAGTTAAAAAAAACACACAATCATATGAAAACAAAATGAAAGAAAAAAAAACAATGAAAATGACATGAGATAAAGCATAATTATAAGTGTTTTCTTGCTTCTGTTATATAATAAAGAAGATGTAATGAGAGGAATCAAGACAAAGCACGCCTGTATTCCCTGATTTAGTGTTTATTTGTGTTGACAATGATCTAAAACACTCTCAATATACTGATTTTTTTCAATATTGGCCTTAATTTTTTTTTTTTGAAAGCTAATATTTGATCAATAGCAAAAGTATTCTAAGATATTTGATCAGGCACCTGTGTGGGCAGCACTTAAAGTTCAATAAATGTTAAAAGAGTACTATGTGTGCATGTATTAATAACTTAATTTATATTGCTGCATAAAAATCTTAACCTCCTAAGACCCACTGTCCACATTTGTGGACAAGAGTTTCACAACTTTATACAAAAAAAAAAAAAAGAAAAGAAAACTGTCCACCACAAAGGACATTCTATAAAAATTTTAAAAACTGCATCTGAAAAAACTGTTGCATCATGAGGTTTCCAATATAGACACTTATTTAATAAAAAACAAAAAAGCTTATACTTTGCTGACATGTCCTGGGTCTTAGGAGGTTAATTATCTGAGTGTTTCAATTGTATTTTATGGTCAATGTGCTTTAGAAATAAAAAAAAAAAAAATTGGCCTTAAATATCGGCTTCAAAAATCAGCTGTAGATATCAGCCATCAGCTGACCAAATTTTACAAAAATCGGCATCAGTCTTAGAAAACCCATATTGGTCAAACTCTACACTCAACATCAACATTTAATCAGCAAAAAAAGTAAAATCCAAAAGCAATGTTGTATTTTTTTATGCAACGTAAACAAAATAAAAATAAAAAACAAAGAATATAACATTATTGCATGAGTATTGTAGAAAAGGATCTCAAGGGGAAATTATCACTACAATCTAAAAATTATATTGTTGTCATTGTTGTTTTATCATCCTTTCCTCAGTGCAAACCCTCCAACATGTCACCACTTCACATCCACCTATGCATGCGCCTCATCACCACATCAGCCCTGAGTGGTGTCGTAAACACAAACCCAGAGGCGCTGACATGATCTGGACGCCGCCACATGTCATGACAGTGACTGCTCCTTCACCCTGGTGCTGGTCGACCGTCAACAGACAAGCGTTAAAAGAGGCTGGACGCACCACACTAAAGCACACAAAGCTAATCCTCCCTCTCTGAACCTGATTAACCGGGTTAACGCAGCAGGGCAGCACAGGCACCGAGCTGAGAAACACCAACAATACAACAACATACAGGTTTTTATTTAAGAGGGACATTCACCTATGGGATAAAAAAGAGCATTACTATTTTATGATTATGGTTATTTATTGTCTTTTGGGTTTATTTTGTTATATTCTCAGCTATAACAAATGTTTCAGTGTTTTGTTGTTTATCATTTTCAATCAAAGTTTTGAATGTTCTACTGCTAGAGTTCCAAAATGTTCTGCTGTTTGTTGAGTGTTTGTCATGATCTGACCATATAAATTTGCTTTAGGTTGTTTTCATTTCCTGGAGTAAGAAATCCGATTGCACTTGCATAGGAATTGTGAAAAAATAAGCACAAAATCAGCGACTACAGGTGTGTGGGTTTTTTTTTTTTTTTTTATTAATATCTTAACCTCCTCAGACCCAGCTATGGGTTTTCTGTCCACATTTGTGGACAAGAGTTTCACAACTTTATACAAAAAAAAAGAAAAAACTGTCCACCACATAGGACATTCCACAAAAACTTTAAAAACTGCATCTGAAAAAACTGTTGCATCATGATGTTTCCAATATAGGCACTTATTTAATAATAATAAAAAAAAAAACAGCTTGTACTTTGCTGACATTACCTGTGTCTCAGGAGGTTAAAAACACATAGAAAGTTTATTAAACATTCACTCAGAACCAAAAATTAGCCTTAGATTAGAAACAATATTTTCACTTTTATGGACATTTCTCCGTATGAGCTGATATAAATATGCACATCCTGATACATGTTTAGCTCCTGGGTGGAGATGGAACTAAGTGTTAACTTTTACTTTTACAATCATTTTGAAATAGTTTCTCTTTTACAGTTCAAGGAAACAAAACACAATTATTTTTATGTATATATTACTTAGAATTGAATACAGTCCATACAAAATATACTGCATAGAATATTACAAAATTGCATAATATTTACTGTTTATACTGTTAACTGCTACACTATTGCTAGTTTCATATCAGAACAGTAAAGTTGTAGAATTACAATTAGAATATCTTTATTGTCATTGTACAACAAAGTTAAAAGTGCAATCCTTGACGATATTCTTTCATTCAATATAAAAATCATTGTAAAAAACAAAAAACAACCATATAACCATGCATACACACATAACCATATAATACAATAAAAAGTAAACAGTAAAACACACAAACACAAATTACATTCTATTGCACTATCTTTTGGCAGCATTGAGTGCATTTATATTTGCACTGTATGCCATAAAATATGCAACATGTTTCTAAATCACTGTAGCATTATAGGTTAATGTAGTTATATAAAAGTACATTTATCTAATGGCTGTACTATTTTTAATGCCTTGAACTCACTACTCAGGGGGAAAATAAAATGAACTGGATTGAACTGAATTGAACTTAATAAATAAATAAATAAATAAATAAATAAATAAATAAATTTTGGCAGTAAATGTAAAAGTTAAGTCACATATAAAAAGTTAGGTCAGGTTTTAGAAGAGTATAAATCAAGTATATTCAGTGTGAGATGTATGAAGAGTAAGGTGAAAGTGAAACAGAGGAGGAACAAATAGATCACGCTGATTGAAATACGATGGTGAGTTTGGGGGGGAGGGGGGGAGGCCTGACGTCAAAGCAACTGAAGATCAACAAGGTGAAAGCAACAGGTGGTCAGAGAGTCTCAACCACAAACAGATGATTTACTGCAGTTAAAGATGAAAGAAAGAGTTACATTATCTAGGACTTCAAACACTGAGGGAGGTTTACGGTTGACTTTTTTATTTAGTGTTTTATTTATGGGGGCATGTGTTAACCTATATCTACTGTACATCTGTGCTCACCGACAGAAAAACAGAAACATGCATTAAATTGCTAATCCTGGTTGGTTTAGGAGCTACAGTGGAGAGAAAACAAGTCCTTCTGCAGTTCATAATAAGACTTGAGCTTTTATTTGGTCTGCATTTTTAATTTCATCTGGATATTTTGGATCAGTGGGACCTTATACATAAAAACTACACATTAACTCTAAATATTAAGTAGTTTTATTAAAAAATAATAAAATAAAATGTTGTCCTTATACCTATACAACAGGCTTATACATAACACAAATGTGTGAATGCAAACACTTTTTTTAAAAAACTATACATTTTCCATGGTCTATACTTAAAAATACTAATACTTTAAAGAATGTTATCAATGATTATGGCAGCAAAAACGACAGGTAATATTACTGAGCAAATTTAAAGTTGTAAAATATTAAAATTGATTTTAAAAGGTTAATGTACTTTTTGATTCAGTTACATTTATAAAATGTTTCAAAAATCAATTCATTTTCAAGTTGGTGGATATTTTTAACTTAAATTCACCAAATGTTGAAGTAAACTTTAGTTAGATTTACTTAACCTGTTTAACCCTGACCATATTTTCAGGGGAAAAACACCTAAAAAGACATACCCAAAGTAAATGAACAATTACTTCACAATAATAAGGTTCATATGGATGTTCTTGGTGTCTGTGGACATTTACAGACCTCACAGAATCTATTCCCACTGTCTAAAATATTGTATCTATTACTATGTCTGAGTAAACTGTAACAAACTAAAAGAGAAATTAGAATTTTTTATCCTCAACTGTTTTTTTTTTCACCTGGATTGACGATGATATGCATAAATTAATTGTTCGTGTCAGAGATTTTCAATAGCATATATTTCACCCCACAAAGATTAAAAATCATGTTTGAACATTAAAGTTTGCACTAAAATACACTTTTGATGTACTTTTATTAACATTAGGGTCTAAACTTTGAGCAAAAGTCGAAAAAAACATCCATTGTCCTGATTTATTATATTTTTATAGTAGATGAATATTAATATAATTTTTTCGGCCTGTGGGCGGGCTGATCGGGCTAAAGAGGTTATATAATATTAACACACAGTATATTTCCCCTCATTACTTCACTCATCAACACCAATAGTATGAATAGCTCACAAATGGAAACATTCCAGGTTTTTAATATTTTATTTATCAAAGTATCACCAAACAAAGACACTCGTGTAGCTTTTCTAGCTTGAAATGGCTTAAAACATAATAAATGAAGGATTTATTTGGGCTTTTTTAATTAAGCTCCAATGTTTTACACTGTAAGATGTTTTTTTCTCTGTAGGATTAGTTCTGTAAATGGGACTTGCACTTTTTTTTCATGCCATTCAACCAGATGCTCCACAAAGCGATTTAGAATATGCCACATTTACTCATTTGCTAACACTTACACATTCACACCCCACTGAAACAATCACCAGGTGCAACTTGGAGTTCAATGTCTTACTCTTGGACACAGGTATCAAACATGCGGCCCAGGGACCAAATCTGGACCGCGGGATGAATTTGTGAAATGCAAAAATTACACAAAGAAATGGACTCTCTGCACAGCCTCACTACTACCTGGACTTCAGGTGGCTCCTTTATTTCCTGTCTTTCATTATTGGACACACTGATTAATCCAGGTGTGTCTGCTACTTCTTGTTGTCACTACTAATTATTTAGACACACCTGGATTAATCAGTGTGTCCAGTAATGAAAGACAGGAAAAAAAAGACCCACCTGAAGTTCAGGAAGTAGTGAGGCTGCGCATAGAGTCCATTAACAATCCTTTTAGTTCAGGTTCCACATTTAGACCAATTCAATCTCAAGTGGGCAGGACCAGAAAAATACTATCATAATAACATAAAAATAATAACAACTCTAAACTTTTCCCTTTGTAAATGTAAATATTTTCATGTATTTACATTTTAAAAAGTATAATTTCACAAAAAATGTAAATAACCTGAACAAATATGAACAACCTGAAATGTCTTAAGAGAAGTAAATACAATTTTAACAAGATTCTGCCTGTTGCTAAAATGTTTTGTGTGTTTGTAGATCCACTGTGATCTGTAAGTTATAATGTACGAGTCTAAATGATAAACTGAGGCAGAATATTGTTAAAATTACACTTATTTTTTCAGTTCGTTCATGTTATTTACATCTTTTGAAAAGATAGTTTGCAGATGTAAACCTTTTCATAATGTAAATCAACTTTTTTTGCTTTAAAACATAGAGAAAAGTTTGGAATTGACATTATTTATATATAATAATGTTATTATTTTACTGGTTCGGCCCACTTCAGATCTAATTTAGCTGAATGTGGCCCCTGAACTAAAATGAGTTTGACACCCCTGCTCTAGGAGGACAATGGACTCTATGCACATCCCCACTACTTCCTGAACTTCAGGTGGCTCCTTTATTTCCTGTCTTTGATTATTGGACACACACTGATTCATCCAGGTGTGTCTACTACTTCTTGTTGTGACTACTGATTAATTAGGCACAGTGTCTAAAAATCAAAGACAGCAAATAAAGAACCCACCTGAAGTTCAAGAAGTAGTGGGGCTGTGCATAGAGTCCATTTCACAGTGGACTGGGGTCAGCGATTGAACTCTCAACCTGGACAACCCACTCTACCCACTGAGCCACAGTGCACATCCTGTCTGAAACACTGTCCAAATACTTCTTAGTTCCTAATTACTTATACTTGCTCTAAATGAGAACTACTTCCTGATTACGTTTCTAAATCTTGTCAAATTTGCAAGACTTATCAAACTACAAATGTCAATAAACATAAAAAAAAGTTTCAATCACAAAATTTAAAAGGCTTTGTGCCTTTTTGGAATCTTGTTTTTACACATAATTAGTCTTTTAAGTATTCGCTGTAACTTGGACGCACAAAAACAAGAGTCGACCAATGGTTAAATGAAGCCTGAACTTTCATCAGTAAAGTTTTCCGACTGTCTGTGAGCTTCTGTTTCAAAGAGAAAATTTGATAACACCATGATACAGATGTGTGTAAAAAATGAGCTTTATGACTTGAATGATAGTCTGTGGATACATAGTTTTGATTCATTGGTGGCTTTGGCTGTGAGTGCATTCTGGTTCCCCCTGCTTTAGAGAGTTCGAAATATTAAAGGGGTCATATTTTGCTAAACCCACGTTTATTAGTCTTTGGTTCATTTATTTGTGTATTTGGACCCTAATAGTTCAAGAAGTTTGAATTTGAACCCTCCAGGTGCTGCAAAGCTATCTTATATTCATTTAGGCAAAAATCAAGTGGATTTCTACAACCTGTTTAATTCCTGCTTAACTTGTTGCGTCTATAACTAGTTACATCACGACATTTGCACATATGAGGTCAAGACTTCTGACGAACATTTCTCCAGTACAGCATAATTATTTGTCAGCAGCAGCGGTTGTAGTTCATACTGAAAATATGTCCAAACTTCAAGCCGATTACTGAAAAGGGGGTGGGGTGTGAAGTTTGCATTTAAAGGGCCAGCGCTCAAAATGACCTTTCTGGTGTCATTACTCAGAAATAGGGTTGAAGATGGACCTGTGGAGTTGAATTAATGAAGAATTCAGATCCAAACATAGCATTTACAGTTTATGCAGACCACAGGGAAATGTTTTAAAATGCATAATTCCATTTAAAAAAGCATAATATCGCTCCTTTAATACTGCATACTACAATGGAAGAGCAGGAGGAGTGAATTCAATAATCTATGTGTTACTGTTTGGAAGGTTTCATATCCCTGTGATCTGAAAATGAGTATAGGGAAGAATGAAAGTCTTAATAAAAGTGATATTTTACTCTTAAGTTACAATTAACATATGGTTCTAGTATTTTCGAAACACTAATTTATTAATAATGGATATAATAAGTTAGTAATTAAAACTAGGAGACCATTTTTCTCTTGTATTTCACACCAGTAGGTCACTTGTGAGTTACAGAGAATATTATGAGGCAAGTTTGAAGTAGTTTCTGTTTCACTCTAAAGTGGGCTAATTCTTTTAAAACTGTTGTTTCCATTTAGAGTCAAATATAGAAATTAAAAATGGTCACCGCGTCACTTCTTTGTGTTTGTTTTTGTCTCTGGCTCGGAGGAAGTGAAGGCATTTTAAAAGGGAAGTGAGCATGAAACTTGCAGTGTGGCAGTGAGTTTCTGTCAGTTCAAATAACAAGCAGCTTTAAGCAACCATTTCACTCTTAATCCTCTCAGTCTGAATGTCACACTGTCATTTTTCTTCACCCTTCCCCTTGCTCTCTGTTGTCACTTCACAGCACTCTCTAATCCGCCTTTCTGTCTCACCCACGTTTAACCGAGAGCGGGCGGCCTTTCCTCGGTAGGGCAGCGAAGGTCAGCGTGGTCACAAACTGTTCGCCAAGAGTCCAGTTTAACAAACTAAATCCCTGCTAGGAAACAGCCAGGAGTGCACAAAGACAGATCTGTCTGTGAGGCAGTAAGGGCTGACTCAACAAAAATGGCAGAATTAGTACCAGGGAACAAGGAAGCAGCCGACAAACCGCCGACCTGACTGTGCACAGGGACTCAGGGGAAATTACAGCTGCTGTAGTTTCACAAGGATTACACAGAAAAGTCAAGTAACACAAACCAACGTGTAGGCAGGTGTAGTTCGATGCACAAATAAGATCACAGGATGGAGCAACAAAGGGCAGACGAAGTTTACTTGAGCTCTGCTGAGCAATTCTGTCGTCTAGTCTTTCTCTTATTACGTAAGAGCAACCGTTTCACCATCATGGACTGGATTCAGAAAGAATTAACACTACTATTGTGCTTGAATTGTTCCCACGTCAAATGTAACCTGTGTTTAAATTCATAAACCATTAAATTATTTTAAAAAAACAAAAAACAATCACTCTGCAGAAAAAATGTTATCTATTCAGTAACTTAATATTTGTCCATAACCTTCCATACGTTTACTTTAAAGGGGTCATATTTTGCTAAACCCACTTTTATATAGTCTTTGGTTCATTTATTTGTGTATTTGGACCCTAATAGTTCATAAAGTTTGAATTTGAACCCTCCAGGTGCTGCAAAGCTATCTTTATATTCATATTGGCACAAATCCAGTGGATTTCTACAACCTGTTTTAATTTCTGCTTAATTTGTTACATCTATAACTAGTCACATCACAACATTTGCACATATGAGGCCAAGACTTCTGAGGAAAATTTCTCTGATTACGACATAATTGTTTGTCAGCGGCAGCGGTTGTAGTAAAAACTGAAAATATGTCCAAACTTCGAGCCGATTACATAAAATGTTCAGCCAACAACCTGGAGGGGGTGGGGTGTTAAGGGGCTCATTTGCATTTAAAGGGCCAGCGCTCAAAACCACCTTTCTGGTGTCATTACTCAGAAATAGGGTTGAAGATGGACCTGTGGAGTTGAATTAAAGAGGAATTCAGACCCAAGCAGAGCATTCACAGTTTATGTAGACCATAGGGAAATGTTTGAAAATGCATAATTCCTTTTAAAAAAGCAAAATATCACTCCTTTATTTACTACTGTTACTATATTTTCTGCAGGTCTAGGCTCAAACTAAAAGACTGTTCTTTCTCAGCATGAAACATAAGTTCATTAATTTCATTACTATATATTTGTGTTTATGTGTTGCATATAAAAAGAGGAAAAGCTATCAACATATCATGTATTGTGTTGTATTCTGCAGACCAGATACATAAGTAATGAAGTCTTATTTTGATCAGAAAATACTTTAAGTTGTCTTTCACACATCAAACTTTAAGTAGATTAAGAAACAGATTTGTGCTCAAATAGTGGAAGAGCTATGAAATAAATGAAGACTACAGTTTATGAAACTAGAGCCATCAGAGAAGAACTTATTCTCCAGCCACCACAAAATCCAGAAGTGGTATTTGTTCCTGATGTTAGTTTAGTTTCACTGAGTTTGCCTTTGTCAGCAGGGTTCAGGAGTATTTTCTAGTGCAGTTTACTGGAAAAATATTGTATGGTTTCCTAATTCTGCTCTGGAAACGAAATGATGACAAACAGCATGATGGATGGACAACTAACAAAATAGCACAACACCATCCACTTATGGTTCAGAAATGAAATGATGACGAATAAACAGACACACAGATGACAGACATGCTCAACAGTTTATGCTGGAGGTTAATAATGCAGGCAAAAAGAGGGAGCAAGAGTGAATATATGCAGTAGGTGAGACAGTTTAACAGATAATAGCTGTATATTAGTAAATTAGAGTGTATTTGTGCTGCTTTAGACTTTATGTGCATTGTAATTAGTTTAGATGCATAATATATACTATTGTTGGCAAATGTTTTGGCCAAACTGACACTTTGCATAAACATGATTTATTTGTCAATAAAAGTCTTTGAAACTAACATAATGCTACTAATTTTCCCTCAATGTACTGTAGAAAAAACAAGGGGAAAAAAATCTAAAAAAAAAACAAAACAAAAAGCTTGTAATCCTAAAATTTGTGACACTGCCAAAAGCTTTAGCCACAAATGTAAAGTCCCAAGTCTTATATAAGTTGGGACATTGGGTAAATTTTAAATAAAAACAGAATAAAACCATATTCACACTAGAAACTAGAAAATATATTTATGTGCAAATATTATGTCATTTTTAATTTTATGGCAGCAGCATGTCTCCAAAAAGTTGGCAAAGGGGAACAATAGACTGGAAAAGTACCAAATAGAAACAGCAAGAGGAATATTTTGCAACTAATTAGGTAGAGTTTTCAACAGGTAAATAACATGACTGGGTATAAAAAGAGAAGCTGAGATGAACAGTTCATCAATGTTCCTCTTTGTAAAATTGCAAACACTTGAATATCTCATCATCTCTTGTACATAATATTAGCAAAATAATATGAGAATATGGAGGAATGTCCATGTACAAGGGACAAAATGGAAAATTATTATTGGATGCATCCTCAGATGTGCTGCATAGAAACCACAGTGGGTTGATGAGATTTGCAAATCACTGAATTCCATTTTTATTTACATTTTACACTGTGGCCTAACTTTTTTGGAATTGCGGTCACATTCTTATGACATGTTCAATGTCTTTTGCTTTTCTGTGTATTTTCTGTAAATACAACAAAAATACAGTGCATTATATCATTCATGTGTACAGTGTTTTCACTCCTGTACAGAGCTATATTCGTCACTGTGCATTGTTTGGTCTAAAATCAACAACAGGAAGTGGAAGAAATATCTAAATATGAACACAGACTCCAATGAGATTAACTTGTAGCACCAGTGAACGCTGCTCAGACTGATTTATGGTCTGTGTGGTGTTGCAGGCATGCACAGACAGCAGCACTGGATGTTAAGTGGGCAGACAAAATGCAAAAAGAAGGAGGAAGGAGCTGACTGCCTGTCATTGTGGTTTCCTACTCAAAATTTCTGTCTCCACTCCACCAACATCAGTCTAAAAAAGTCTCTCTGCAGAGGCTTATGCAAACTAAGGGGGGAGAGCAAAAACACTATTATATTTGCACATAAAATAACTGTCTATAGATACATTTATTTTTATACAAAGAAAAAAATCGATCTTTTCATTGCTTTTTTGTGAACATAGAGGTTTAAGTTTATTTCCGTAAAAACATCCATGTCATTATCAAAAGGGAAAAGTCGAAAGTCTGAGCCACATTAGATCACAGAAGCAAATGGCAAAGCAGATCACTCCAGGATTTTATGGTTAAGAATCAAGATGTCGTGCTTGATAAGGCTCTAACCGGCTTAGGACGGTGTCTGCGATCGTACGTCTCAATCAAACGGGATGTTCTGAAAAGGGATTCAGGTGATTTGAGGTGATGCCTCCCTGCTGTGTTAGAACGAAGCAGGTTAGTGTTTGAGAGTTTCAGTTTGAGAACGTTATAATGAGTCCTTTTGTTTGGCGTCATGGGTTGGAACCTTATCTTTGAAGAACAGAAACTCAATAAATCAAATTTTTAAACAGTCCAGAGGGATGATGAGTCACAGATGATAACTGGATCGATTTGTCGTTTACACCGATGATTTCTCCTTTTTTGCTCTAGATGTAGTATTTGCTCCATCAGGTTTCACTGATAGTGGTTATATGCTTTATTTAATCTGTTTTAGTGGATGTCATTGACATTTTCCATTTTCCTTCAGTGTTTAATTGTAGTTTTAACATGTCTATGCTTTTATCATTCATTCATTCATTTTCTGAACCCGCTTTATCTTCACTAGGGTCTTGAGATTTGCTGGAGCCTATCCCAGCTACTTAGGGGTGAAGGCGGGGTACACCCTGGACCAGAGGTTGCACTAGACATTTTTATTGTCCGTCATTTTGACGGAGAGGGTCATAAAAATTCCATCATAACATATTATTATCCATCATTTCAAATTTCCTTTTTTTAATGATAATGAGATATATTTAATAGTATTTAATGTTCAAAAACACCTCAATCATGATAAACCAACGTGATATCATGACTCACATAATTATATACGACACTTTTAATTGGTGCGTTATCTGTAGAAATTATAAGCCCTCCTTCCCTTGTGTATGTTCACGCAGTGTCAAATCCCATGCACTGAGGGTTAGGGTTCAGGTGATGTGAACCACAGATCTGGGCACAAATTGACATGCCATCAAATAACACATGAAAGGTAGAAAATGCATACATATAGCACACCAAATGCCATAAGAACTGGTGTATAACTTGCTTGTCCGTCATCCTTCACCGCATCAGTCCCTCTTTTTTCACCGCGTTTTTCAATGCCATCACATTTACTGGGCTTTTTAAAATAACCAAGGAGGCTCGGCTGTCTTCACATTTTGCGCTAGCAAAGTAGCATCTAATTTTGGCTAAAGTCAGCTAAACAATGATTACCCTCAGTATTTTAATCTGTCAAAATGAGGAACGGCCTTCAGAATTTTCCATCATTTAAAAAAAAAAAAAAATCCATCAATGGCGGAATATTTTCGGTTAATGCGACCTCTGCCCTGGACATGTCACCAGTTCTTCACAGGGCTGAACATATAGAGACAAACAATCACTCTCACATTCACACCTTTGGGCATGTCTGCGCAAAATATGTGTCAAAATGGATGCATAGATTTAACTGTAAACTTGTTACTTCTGAAATGCTATAGGTTATAACCTGCTAATTCGTTCATTCATTCATTCATTCAACCACTCATTGCTCAAGAGCCGGAGCCCATTAGAGCTACCAATGTTCGAAGGCAGGAATACCAGCTCCAAACTACTACTTCTCTGGCTAAAAATATAACAGATAATATGTCTTTAATTATTCCCAGCACTGAAAGGTTCTTGTCCAATAATGTGACATCTTACCTTGGCTCTGTTGACTTTTATATTTCACCATAGTGTTAAATCAGACAGATTAATTGTCATGACTCTGCCAAGGTCGATGATCCAAAAATGAACACACATGATAAACTGTACTCTGCATGCAGCCTTGTCCCCAATAGTGCGTTATTATATTTCATTAAAAATATTGAAGCCCTCCTTGTTTTTATTTTTCTTTGCAGCACTGGCAGCAACACAACTCTAAAAAGTGGGGGAAAACAAAAGGCTGGAAAAGAAAATGGTACAAAGAAACAACAACTAGAGGAATATTTGGCAGCTCTTTACATTAACTGACAACAGATTTGATGAGATTGGAAAATTATTGCATTCTGTTTTTAATTACAGTTTACAAAGCATCCCTTTTACAGAATTATGGAGTAAAATATTTGCAATTATAACTTTTACTGCCGTTGTGTTAAATTTATTGCTTTTATCACTTTTTTAAGTCTTTAGGTAATAGAATTTGTTAGAGATTTGCCAGAGATATACAGACCAAACAAATAGGCAGATATTTTCTTCTATTACCTATTTTTCGTGTAATTTTTGGGTGATTTGTAACTATTAGTGTTTTTAAAGATATGTACATATAATAAAACCAGACCAAACACAGCTCATGTCATGACTTGAGAAATTACTCAATACAATGACAAAGGGTATTTTTGTGAACTGCTAAATTTGTTGGTTTAAGGTAAACAGGAACTTCCAGCTGATTTGTTTTGACCATTGTATCTTTGCAAGATGATTCAAGTGGAAAGAGGCAGAAAATAAGGGGAAAGAAAACACAGGTATGACATGCAACAAATGTCCTCAGACTGGAATATACCCTACAGTGATAAGGCCTCAGCCAATGTGCCAATTAATATGTTATTTAGACTTTGGGGCAGATCTACAGATTTATGGTTTTAAAATGATTATTGGACCATTAAGATATTATGTGATGTTACTATCTTTGCTAATTTTATAATTTATGGATGAGACAAATGACAGTTCCATCCTTGTTTGGACAATTCCAAGTAGATCTTTAACCTCCTAAGACCCAGGAAATGTCAGCAAAGTACAAACTTTTTTTGTTTTTTATTAAATAAGTGCCTGTATTGGAAACATCATGATGCAACAGTTTTTTCAGATGCAGTTTTTAAAATTTTTTATGGAATTTCCTTTGTGGTGGACAGCTTTCTTTTCTTTTTTTTTGTATAAAGTTGTGAAACTTTTGTCCACAAATGTGGACAGAAAACCCATAGCCGGGTCTTAGGAGGTTACTGCAGATACTGACAACACAAACTGTAACGAAAACTGAGATGATTTGTCATTTTACTGTCAGTTTTCTGTCTGGAAACAGAGCTATGTTAACAGAGTTCTAATATAAACTATAGGTTAATGCAGGGATCCACATTATGATTATAAGAAACAGTGTTATTTTGACCCAATGTTGAATTACCACTTATTTTTATCTGCAGGACAAAAATGGATAATACCATACTACAGGTGTGTGTACTATAGTGAGTGATATGGTCTGTGGAAATACAGTGTTCGTTTTTGGTGGTTTTGGTAACTGTAAATGTGTTCTGGTACACGATGTCCCCCTGCCGTTGAGAGTTTAGAATATCAACATTACATTAAGTGTTCAGTGAATCCTCATGTAAGTGCAGCATAAATGTATCTCATGTTGTATTTTATCCGCTGCAAAAAAAACCCACACATACCAACATGATATCAACATTATATATGAGCCGCTGTCATTAACCAGCATTAGACTTGGATTGACCCACTATCCTACATGTCTGCTTTCTACTCACCCTTTTTGGTGTCCCTCTGTTCTTGACCAAACAGGATTTCTCCAGATGCAGATATCCACCGATCACCTCAATCTCATCCACTGTTGGGTACTTCTTCTTCGCTGGTTCAGCTCCGGTGTTGGCTGTCTGTGATGGGGTCTTCATGGCCGTCAATCCTGCCGGTGTGGATACTATCGCTCCTCCTCCTCTTCCTCCTCCACTAGGCTTTTTTGGAGTGATGGTAATGGTGGCACCTCGCTTCACCTGACCTCCTGAGGCACTCCTGATGGAGAAGAGTGTGGGCGATGGGGAGGGTGATGGGGACAAATTTGGAGACTGGGCTGGAGATGGGGAGCATGGTGAGGAGGCAGGCGTCGGAGCGTAATCTGAGGGTTTCAGAGTGTTTTCAGGGGATTGACTGGGAGGCGAAGGTGTGATGGTGATAGTTTGGTTTTGCTTGAGATGAGATGTTGGAGAACAAACTCTGGGGTTTGAATTTGACATCTCTTGTGTCTTCTCCTGCGTCTTGACATCGTCTTTACCTGCTTTAACACTCCTCTGGGGCTGTGTTGCCCTTTAGTCTCTTTGTCTCTACGAGGAGATGTGCAACCAGCATTTTGAGACTTCAGCACTTCCTGCTCTTTCAGCTGAAAATGCTCTATCTGGCGCTGTATATTCTGGACGCCACAGCTGTTCTCCTGCTGTGAAATGAGTGGCTTCACTTTGACAAGGTGCACTGATGGGATATCTACAGTTCTGTCCCTTAAACACAAGCCTGATCTGGAACCAACAGCCTCCAAGTTGTAAATCCGACTCATAGCTGCTAAAGAGTTGGGATGAGGCGGCGAAGGGCTGAGTGATTGTTCAGAATCGACAGTCAACGTATATCTCTCTTCCTCCTCCTCTTCTGAGATTTCCTCTTCTCTATGGTCTTCTAAGCTCTCCGTTTCTCTGTATCGCTTCAGCTCTTCTTCCACATATTTCAGCGGGTCTTCTTCATCGTCAGATAACTGGACGGTGTCAGAGTAAAGTTCGGAGGCAGCAGCAGCAGCGGTGGCGGCGTTGTTTGTCAGTTCCTCTCCACTGACAGCTTCTGAGACAGAAACAGGAAGCTGGTGGCAGGTTTTCAACACTTCCTGCGTGACGTCATATGCAGCCATGGATGTCTGGCCTTCTACCTCTTCCTGTCCCGTCTCAGCTTCAACAAGCCTCTTCCGCATATGAGCTGCAGCTTCCCATTCGTTCTCTGCTTCAGTTCCTCTCTCTTCAGCTGTTGTTGAAACATTATCACACATATCTGCACCGTCTCCTTGCTCTCCATCTTGTGTCTCCTTTTGCCTCAGCTTCTCTAGCTCTCTTTGTCGAATCTTCTCTCTTAGGGATTCAATTCGGCTCAGCGGCTTTCCAATCCTCCAGCTATCCCTCCTCTCGACCCCTTTGCCGCCTTCCCACTCCTGCCCCTCATCGGCCTTTTTCTTTTCTACCATGTCTTCTGCCACATAAAACACAGTCCTGGGGATTTGAATCTCTAGGGGACCAGGATGGACGCCCATATTTGAGATCCTTTTCGGAGGCTTTAACATGTCTGGTCCAACATCAATTAGACTTTCCTGATTGCTCTCTTGAGTCACATCATAAGGAGCCATGCAAGGCCTTTCTTTTCTCTCAGTGCTATAAACAGTTGTGTCTCCAATCTTCTCTATCTTACTTATAAGTTCCTCTGTGTGTTGAGACAAAACTGAATGTGACAAGTAGGACGCTCGTTGTCCATTCCAGTCTGGGCCTTTATGGAGGTCTTTAGGAGCATCTGGAACTGTACAAAGTAGACTAGAGCAGTCTGCAAAAGCTGATTCATGTCTGTGGTGGCTCTCATCAGCAGCTGGGACTGGTAAACTGTAATTTTTCTGCATATTTTCAGCCAGAACTGTGTTTTCTGAGCCTTCTGGTTGAAAATCCTTCTTGTCACAGATTTGCACATCCTTCTCAGCATCTTTCTCTACGCTCACCTCCCTTTCTAAACTTTTCTCAGCTGGTAGTCGCTTCACCTCCCGCTCTGCTCTTCCTTTCCCATCCTGTCTTATCGGGAGTCTTCTAGCAAACGAAATCCCCTCTGTGTTCTTAACCGACGCAACGGTGAACCCCTCATCTCCTTCTGCATCAGCCGCCTTCTCCGCCGCCCTTTTATCAACAGGCTCCACTTTTTTAACTTCGTTCCTGTCATCTTTATCATGTTTGTCTTTGTACCTCCCAAATCGATCTTTATCTAAAAGTCGTGCACATCCCATCTTTATTCTGGCAGCAGTTTCCTTCGGTACACTCTTATCTGAATGTATCCTCTCGCGCATTTTCCACCCATCTTCATCTAAACCGTTCTCCTTACCAAAGAAGACCCGATCTGAGAAGCTAAAAGAGCGTTTCGGTATCTGCGGTACACTCCTCCCGTCTGCCCTTCTTTCTACAAATTCCTCGTCATCATCATCGTCATCCCCTGAGTGTTTTCTCCTGCCGGGCCTCAGGAAGTTATCAGAACTTTTGGATCGAGATGGAGGCTTGGGATGCTCTCCAAATTTACTAAGAAGCTTGCTGACCCTTCCTCCTCTGTCAACAAACACATTGTCATCCAAACTGTCCTTTCTGTCTTCCTTAATCACCGTCGCCTGACCCCACGGCCTCTCTTTCTCCTTTGCAGATTCTTTTACTTTCTCTCTCAGCCAAGACATGTCTGCTCTATACTCTCTACCCTTCACCTCTGCATCCTCTCTACCTTTTCCTGGATTACCTTCCTCTGGGCTCACTGAAGGCTTTATGATCAAGACTTCAGAGGCTCGGATCTCTGTAACGCTCCCTCCTCCTGCTAAAATCTCTCTCAAACCCATCTTCAGCCCTCTTTTTGCCTGGTGGTCCTCCTCAGCCCTCTCCCTCTCTGCCTCCCTCCATCTGCCCCTCCTTTCATCACTGCTTTTCCTATCCTGCTCGATGATGATGATATTGTCGGCTCGAATGGTCCGAAGACAAGGGTGGGGAGAAAACACAGGGCTGGATGGATCTACTTCTTTTTCCTCCTCGTCTTTCCTTACTTTCAAGAGTTCCCTATCCTTACCCGATTCTCTCTGGGAGCTTTTTTCATATCTATCTCCTTCTCTTCCTTGACTCCTGTCCCTGCTTCTCTCTTTATCCCTTCCCTCGCTCAAATCTCTGAATCTCTCTATTCTCAGCTCTATGTCTCTCCCACTTCCTGACTCCACATCGTGACCCCTCGGACTAGTTTTCTCCCTCTCTTTAACTTCCGATTCATTCCCTTTCTCTGCATCTGAATCCCTTCCTTTCTTCCATGAGCTCTGTGTGCGGATGAACGGGTTTTCGTGCACAGGGACGATGGTTTCCACTGACACCTGACTCACTTGTTTGTTGTCTGAATCCATCCAAAGCCCTGGATCAGGACTGAGCGACAGTTCACTTCCCAGATTAACGGTTACGGAGCTGTCTGTATCGCTTAGACCATCAGACAGGGATCTGACGTCCACCTGTAGGACACAGACTTCCCGGTCCTTTTCCCTGTCACCTAAACTCTCCTGCCTCGCCTTCCTCCGCTGGATGATCCCTCTCTTCCAGGCAGGCATGCTGGCAAACTTCTCCTCCTCCTCTTTTTCCCTTCGCTCTCGCTCCTCCTCCTCTCTCCTCTTTTTCTCCAGCAGGAGTTGCTTCCATTCCGGCAGAGAGGAGACAGACATAACAGAAAAGATGCAATGCTTTGGGATGGGACAGGTGGCTTCAAGGCCTCTGAGAGCAGTCTGCAAATAAAGAAAAGATAAAGTGCATTTAATTCTAACAGGCGAGGAAATCTACTTACTCTCAGATTTAGAAAAACTCTCCTCCCCCAGCAGACAGTGGTGGAAGAAGTGTTCCAATCCTTCATCTGAGTAAAAGTATCAATACAGCCGTGCAAAAATACTTTACAAGTTAAAGTCCTGCATGATGAAATGTCCCTTAGGATCTAATTTTGGAATGTTTTTTTTTTCTTTGAATGTATGTGGTAGATGTGAATAGACTTTTATTTTGCTTGTACTGTTTTTATATTATTGTTGTTTATATTGTAAATGTATTTCTCTGTTGAAAAGCCCAAATACAGATGTGAGTTGCAAACTAGCTAAATACTACAAACTCTTGGTGCAGAAATTCAGATGTTCTACATGTCCACTATGTTTCACTGCATTGTCCCTGATAAAAAAAAAAAAAAAAAAAAAAAAAACACATAAATAAATATTTGCAGTAAAATATATGTTAAGTATTCCAAGTCAGAGTACTGCACAAGCTGCTTTTTGTAAGACATCAGAACAATAAAAATTTGGCATATTTATGTGTTTTATCAAAACTTTGTATTGATTATATTGTTCATTGTGGAAATTATTCATTTGGAAGGATACTTAAGTTGTTAGAAAGTAAATGTTTATGTTGTTTATGGATGATGTACTGATAAATCTGCTGTAATTGTTGAAGAAAATGGTTGAATTGTTGAGTCTGTTTGTATGACTGTACTGCCATGATCATATTGTTGTGTGTAATTCATTTACTGCATTATGTATTTGTTGTGGTTCGATGCCAAAATTAGGAAAATAGTATTGTTTGATTCTTGTATCAAGTTAGTGATAAAGGTGTAAAAACACTGAGGGGTAAGATTAAATAAGTTTACACTTCTTCCTACTTCTTTTCGACCATGCAATATTCAGACTTGTATGTGCTGAACATAGATTCTGTCCATTTAAATGTTTTATTTTGTTTCCTTGCATGTTTGAAATAAATTAATTAATTAAAATTTAAATTAAATTAAATTAACCCTTTCATGCACAGTGGTCACTCCAGTGGACAGTTCTTCTCCAGCTGTTCTCTTGTATATTCATGAATTTTGTTGTTTTAGTTCCATATCAGCCAACACAGCGGACGCTTATGCATCATCCCATACACTGTGATTCATACAGTTAGTATAACTTTGCTGTTCTTGATAAAACTGATCTGCACTGACATGTTTTAGTGTAAATCAATTATTAATTGTTAGATGGTAATTAATTTTTATTTATTTATTTGTTTGTTTATTTTTTTGAACAGAAAGGTTTTTTTTGCATATTATCTCCATGAAGTGATTAATAACTAGTATTACAATATGTTAAAATGTGAGAAAACATCACATTAGCAGCAGTTAACAATGTTTTAATTTCATTCTTGTCATATCACTTTCTGCTTTTGGGTCAAAACACAGTATTCGAAATCTGTCTGACAGGACATTTTAGAGACAATTTGACAGATTAGTGTTGCTAAATGAGCCACATTTTTACTTTTAAATTCATTTTTGCTTTAGTTGGCCATAAGGAATTATCCAAAACAAGGAGCTACTTCATATTGAAATAAATGTTGGAATGGAAATCAATTTAAGCTCACTCTCTGATGGGACATGACTGTTTGGACCCTATTGGGTTTTAAATACATGCGTCTTTACTTCAAAAATTAAATGCATGGTGTAGCTGAGTGGACAATTTTGTAACGACATGAACAAAAAAACCTCCATCACATTGTTTTTTTCATGCCTAAGGAGGAATAAAAACACTCTAGACAAAAAATCTTGATGAAGGTTCTCATAATTCATGCATGAAAGGGTTAAAGGGGTAAAAAAAAATCTGATATTTGCCTCTAAGATGGAGTAGAGAAGGGATAGAAAGTTGCAGACAAGGTAAGTACTCAAGCAGTTTGTTCTAATTTTAAAGCACTTTGTGACCCCTGTCTGTGAAACGTGCTCTATAAATAAAACTTAATTTTTAGTTGGGTCATAGTCATTATATTGCATGAGTGCTGTCATATATGAATGTAAACGCAGACAACACATTGCAAAGTGTATAAATGTGGGGGAAAAAACACAACATCAACATGCAAATTTGTGATTATCTGTTAAATATTAACAATTTTTAAACAGAACGACTATATTTGATTTAACACAATAATAAAACTGAACTCACCACAAAGATGTTATTGTATCCGCTTGGATTTAACAGCTGACATCTCGTCTTCGGTCAGGAGCTGTGCGTAATGACGGGAAATCTCCTCCACCAAAAACAGATTATTCTATATTGTCAAAAGGAGGTTTTAAAAAAAACTCTGAAGGACCCGTCAAATCTCCACACGACACTCTGTGGATCAAAGCATGGAAACCCGTCAGTTGTCGGTCAGTGTAGTAAATATTTTCAGCCTCAGAGTGGCAGGACTGTAATCCGATAATTACATTAAATTCCATCAGGAGAGTTTAGTGGTACACACCATATTGTCGGACCTAAGAAAAGGCGTTTAAAGAGCACAGCCGTCTGCCGGGCCACCAACCCCCCTCCATCTCATCCCTCCATCCTGTGGCGCTAATTGGAAAAGTGGAGGAGGAGGAGGAGGAGGAGGAGGAGGAGGAGGAGGGATGAGGCTGCATGTAGAGTCTGCAGGGGAGAGGAGAGTTTACCTGAGGAGCACAAAATCATCACTTTTTTATTTAATAGTGCTGATCAACATACACTTTTCATGCCAATAAACTCCTCTAACAGATGAACCATGTCTGAACTGGATAAAAGGAAAAAAACACATAATATAGCCTAATACGAAATAGACAACAGAAATCAAATATCAGTCATAATAGGTATTGAAAAAGAAAAGAAAAACAAAAGCAACAGCAACGTCACCTCCAGAAGTTATCAGTTAATCAGTGAAGACTAAGATGCAGTTCTTCTAAATATCCAGAAGAGGGCACGAAGCATCTGCATCAAATACAAAACAGGCGTCTGAAAAAAATAAAATACGAATCCACTTTGCTACTCAAGCCAGCAGAGAGCAAGCACGGCCGAGTGGGCCGTATATATATATATATATATATATATATATATATATATATATATATATATATATATATATATATATATATATATATAGATATAGATATAGATAGATATAGATACACACACACATATATGTGTGTGCGTGTGTGTGTACTATCCTATATACATATATATTTTTATAGCCTTGCTTTTATGTGATGTTTGTCCCTTTAAATTTTTAATATTAATTTTTTAAATCTGAATTTTATTCTGTTTGATTATTAATTTATATTCTCATACATGATGTTGTCTTATCTCACTCCTTCATTTTTACATTGATTTGACAGCATCATGTTATGTTATCCCTGCCCTCTTTACTTCAGTTAACTTAATTTATTTGAAGTGTTATGATTTTTGCATTTGTTGTATACATTTCGCTTATTGTGTTGCTTCTGTTTTAGTGTTTTTTACTTGCATCTTGTATCCTGCTGTTGTGCCCTCTGCTTTGTCTGTCAAAAGCACTTTATAAACTTTGTTTTTAAAAGGTGCTATATAAATAAAGCTAGTAGTAGTAGTAGTAGTAGTAGTGTTAATTGACTTGTGGAGAGTTTCTGCTTTACTGTCCTCTGTCTAAAGGTGTCTACTGCCTCCAGATGGACAAAATACTAGTTATTTTCGGTTGAAATGGGATACCTGTACACAGAAAATGACATAGTTATCATTATTTTAAAAATTATTATAATTATGATTATGATTATGATGATGATGATGGTGATGATGATGATAATGATTATTATTATTATTATTATTATTATTATTATTATTATTATTATTATTATTATTATTTGTGCAACTTTTGACGTGCATGAAGTACAATATTAACCTGCCTCAGAAAATAAATACTAAAATACAAACATGCACCATCTTGTGTTACAAAGAGTAGTAATAAGCATGACAGAAATATTTCATGCTTTTTAGTGTTTAGCGCTTATTTGTGAACAAATGAGCACACAAAAGCTTGTAGAAAAATGACACTAAAGAACCACTACACATTAAACTATTCAAGTGTATTTGTTATGGCCTTATTTCAGTGGATTTCTTTGGTTCCCACATCACCACCACCATCCTCTTTCCTCTTCACTTCCCTCTCTCCCCATGAATTGCTAATTTTAGCGGAAAGAGTTTTATAATTTATCAACCCTTCACGCTTTTCATCTCATCTGATTATACAATGAGTCAAATCTGCATCTATATGTATTTTCTTCACTTTTATTGTAACCGGTCTGTATCGTAAAAAGATCAAATATTTGCAAAAATACTTCATAAATCAATTTTGTGTTGGTTAAAGTACATTAGTGTTCCTTATATCTAATAATTCAGGAACAATTAAAGTGTTAACAATGAAAAAAAAAAAAAAAAAAAAAAAAAACTCAAGTAAATTAGCATTAAAATAAAATACAAAAATCCCTAAAATTTGTATCTATAAACTTAAAAGCACTATTTCAAGATCATTTACAATGATGAAAGTTTTTTTTTCCCCACTACAGTCTATGGGATTACATAATGAGTGCCTTTCTTAGTCCACTATGTGAAATTATTACGAATATTAAAAAAAAAAAAATTAAGTCACTATATTTACAAAAATTAATTAAAGCACTATTTAATGGAATTTAGAAACAATTTGTTATTAAACTTCTGGAGTTTGCCTCTTGAGCGGAACCTTTAATATATTCCCATGTTTCTCTACGCCGAATATTACGACGGACTTTAACTTCCAATCATGCGCCATTGAAAACAATCGTAGCCGATACGGTGAAGCTGTGAGTTTCTTTCATTTCATGCTAGGTAGCTACAAGAATTAAATTGTAGTTTGTGAGCGTTTTAAACAGTTAATAACAATGGAGACGATTTTAGAGCAACAGCGTCGTTACCATGAGGAGAAGGAGAGGCTAATGGATGCTAAAACGAAAGAAATGCTACACAAGAAGTCTACGGTTAGTGGTTAGCCTTATGCTAGCTTTAGCACTATGGCTAATAAGGAAAAAACAATGAATACTACTACAGTATGTGCTAATGTTTATTTCTTTTCGTAACAGCTGCGAGAGCAGATCAACTCTGACCACCGAACAAGAGCAATGTTGGATGTAAGTAAAATTGTCAACTGAAGCCATAACCGACCCGTTCATCGTCTCTGTGTTAAAGTGAACATTTCCTTCAGCTAAATGAACGTGTTATTAGGAAAATTCGGGTCGAATATATAAGATTAGGTTTTTAACGGAAACTAATTTGTGCTACTGTCCTATCAATATGAGAGTAAAGACTAACGGTAAAATGTTGTTATATTTATTTAGTTAACATATGCGTATTTAACTTGTGGAAATTATGATTTGAGTGAAACATCTCCTCATTTACCAGTTTTTAAAATGACCACAATTTTGGTTTATCTTTTGTTTTTGCCCTTTTAGAGGTACATGGAAGTGAGTGCAAATCTCAGGGACTCCTATGAAGACAAAGATGGGTAAGTCTTTATGTAATTAGTTATGAGTGTTTCCTCCTCGAATGTTGATGGTGTTGATTGTATAACGTTTACAAATATGCTACACACAATATACTCAAAACTTCTAATTGCAGGAAGACCACTGTTCCTATCCTTTCAAGCTAAAAAAAAAAAATATATATCATATTTTGACAGGATGAGGCGGGATGAACTTGCTGCCATCTCTGGACCCAACGAGTTTGCAGAGTTCTACAACAGACTGAAACAGATTAAGGAGTTTCACAGAAAGCATCCAAATGAGGTAGTGAGATGCTTCTTTTAAATGGATCTAGTCAGCCTATGAAGCATCCCTGACTAGTATTTTCACCCTGGTGTCTTCATCTGTTTCTTTTAGATTTCCATCCCCATGTCTGCAGAGTTTGAGGAGCTGATGAAGGCCAGAGACAACCCCAGTGAGGAGGCTCAAAGTAGGTCCAAATAATTTCTACTGATGCCATTTTAGCAGCTTTGACTTTGTAAATATTACACTGAATTTGTGTGCCGAACCTTTTAGCAGCAAGAATAATATGATCCAGTTGTTGGGCTGGATACTGAACTTCAGTAAGTTTTATGGTTCTGACCCAGCTGCTTAAACACTATTACTGATTATTAGCAATTCTCTTTTCCTACTAATAGCGTAAACACCACAGTACAATTTGTCTTGCCATTGTTGTATAAGAAATCAAAGTATTTTTCCACGTCTTTGTAACATTAATTATCCTCTAGTGTTTGATTTGCTCAGTTGTTTCTGTAAAATATCTGCATGTTACGACATGCTTTGATGTCACCACTCCGGTGATCATTCTATGATGCTGCGCTCCCATTGGCTGACGTTCTGTGGCGTTCTGTGATGCTGCACTCCCATTGGCTGACATTCCGTGACGCTGCACTCTCATTGGCTGACATTCTGTGACGCTGCGCTCTCATTGGCTGACGTTCTGTGACGCTGCACTCTCATTGGCTGACGTTCTGTGACACTGAGCTCCCATTCGCTGACGTTTGTGACGCTGCGCTCTCATTGGCTGATGTTTTGTGACGCTGCGCTCCCATTGGCTGACGTTCTGTGATGCTACGCTCCCATTGGCTGATGTTTTGTGATGCTGCACTCTCATTGGCTGATGTTCTGTAACGCTGCGCTCCCATTGGCTGACGTTCTGTGACGCTGCGCTCCCATTGGCTGATGTTCTGTGACGGTTCGCTGTGATTGGCTGACATTCTGTGATGCTGCGCTCCCATTGGCTGATGTTCTGTGACAGTGCGCTCTCATTGGCTGACGTTTTGTGACGCTGCGCTCCCATTGGCTGACGTTCTGTGACACTACGCTCCCATTGGCTGATGTTTTGTGACGCTGCGCTCTCATTGGCTGACGTTCTGTGATGGTGCGCTCCCATTGGCTGACGTTCTGTGACGCTGCGCTCCCATTGGCTGATGTTCTGTGACGCTGCCCTCCCATTGGCTGACGTTCTGTGACGCTGCCCTCCCATTGGCTGACGTTCTGTGACGGTTCGCTGTCATTGGCTGACATTCTGTGACGCTGCGCTCCCAGAACAGAACAGAACAGTCGGCAGAACAGAACCACCGCTGACACCAAAGGAACCGAGCGGTCTGTACGCCTAACTTATAACTGGTGAAAGCTAAGGAATAAACGGCACACAGGAGTTTAGCAGGTACATCGTTTAACACGTTGTATGATCCAAGGAAAGCTTTCCTACCAATATGGCGTCGTAAACAGAAAACCACGTGATCATGTGACATTTGTGCAAAACCTCAATAAGGTGATAGCTTTAATCCACATTTGTATCTTTGATGTGTACATGTTAATATTTGAATGTTTCTGCCAACAGAAAGTACATTGTGCCTATTATTTTTTATTTATTTTTCAAAACTACTACTTCGTTAAATTATTTCAGTGAGTGTGTAAGTACTTTTTGAACATTTTGAGCTGAGTTTCAACAATATCATGATAATATTGATAACCATGATAATTTTAGTGACAATAATCGTGATGTGAAATTTTCATATCATTACATCCCTAATTGTAATGGATGAAAAGTAGAGTGTGAACATTTAGACAACACTGTTTTCTCAGCATAAAGCAATGGAGAGTTAATGCACATATACAGTATCTACATTTCACTTAAAGTTGTGGGAAATGTGTTACTTATTACGTTGTAACACTGCTTTGTATGTGAAAATGCGATGGTTTTGAAACATTAAACTAAGGAGCTGACACTGTTAAACAGATTTATATTTTATGTTATGAATGTGAGTGTGTAAAATTGCTGTGGAGCTGATAAGATAAAATAATTTTGTACAGCAATACTAATATTATGTAAATACAGATTGTATGAAATTGGGTATTGAAGAAAGTACCATAACAAATATTTAATATCAATGCTAAGCTATTTAAATTAGCCTACAGATGGTGAAAATTACTCAGCTTCAAATACATTGAGAGGTAAAGGTCTTCCATTGTTTTTTATTTTAATGCTTTTCAACTCTAGACTAAACACTACTGTATTAAAGGGAATAAAACAAGCAAAGTTTACTTTTTTTTAATTTTCTTGATTGAATGTGTTACAACCCTTGTCTAGGGTGGAGGGATGTAACATAAGACTAGATGGGGAAAGAGTCCAGGAGATTGTATTACACATTATATAAATATTCCTTTGGGGATGTAATGCATGACTGATGGTGGGCTCTGTTTGTTTCACAGACCTGGTGGAGTTCACTGATGAGGAAGGATATGGCCGCTATCTGGACCTCCACGACTGCTATCTGAAATACATCAACCTGAAGGGAGCTGAGGTCAGGATCCTTTAGAGCACAGGTGTCAAACATGCGGCCCGGGGGCCAAAACCGGCCCGCCAAAGGTTGTAATTCGGCCCGCGGGATGAAATTTGCAAAGTGCAAGTTAGGGCACCAAACTAAAAAAATAATATCATAATAACCTATAAATAATGACAACACCATTTTTTTTTCTCTTTAATTTAGTGTAAAAAACATTAAATTATGAAAATGTTTACATTAACAAACTATCCTTTAACAATAAAATGTGAATAACTTCAACAAATATGAACAACCTGAAATGTCTAAAGAAAATTAAGTGCAATTTTAACAATATTCTGCCTGTTATTTAATGTTTTGTGCCTTTGTAGATCTGATCTGTAATGCATATGTATAAATGATAAGTCAAGGCATGTTATTGATAAAATTATACTTATATTTCTCAACAAATTCCATTTTTTTCACATTTTTCACATCCTTTTTGTTTGGATAGTTTGTAAATATAAATATTGGCATAATTGAATGTTATTTTTTGCACTAAAACAATTTAGAGTTGTCATTATTTATTGGCTATCATGCTATCATTTGACTGGTCCGGCCCACTTCAGATTAAATTGGGCTGAATGTGGCCCCCGGAAGAAAAATGAGTTTGACACCCCCGCTTTAGAGTCTGCATCAGTCAGACTTCAGCCCACACTGACACTGACCCCACTAATCACTATCTGTGTATGTTGTTTATTTCCACAGAAACTCGAGTACATCACCTACTTGTCTTCATTTGACCAGCTCTTTGACATTCCCAAAGACAGGAAGAACGCTGAGTACAGAAAGTATGCCCACCGTCCCACCACAGATCTCTATATCTGTCTGCAGAGCTGATGGGCTAACACATGTTGTTGTGTTTGTGCAGGTACCTGGAAATGCTGCTGGAGTACCTGCAGGACTACACAGACCGGGTCAAACCTTTACTCGACCAGAACGAGCTCTACGGCAAAGTGCTGTTAGACTTTGAGAAGAAATGGGAGAATGGGACTTTTCCTGGCTGGCCTGTGAGTTTCCATACAGAGCTTCAGTATCATGTGACGGGAATTTATTTGGTCATTGTATTTTGGTTCATGTTTTATTAAACTTTTTATTTTTTCACTGTAGAAAGAGACAAGTAGTGCTTTGACACATGCAGGAGCTCATCTGGACCTCTCTGCTTTTTCTTCATGGGAGGTAAAAAAACAAACTTTAATGTTAATATTTTAGGGCGTAAAGTGAATTATTTTTCAGTGATGAACACTTTGTTTTCTCTTGTGTCCTGCAGGAGTTGGCTTCTTTGGGTTTGGACAGGTTGAAGTCTGCTCTCATGGCTTTGGGACTAAAGTGTGGAGGGTGAGCATCCAAAAACACCAACATGAAATTCAGTAACAGCTGTATTATGACACAGCAGTATTTGACAGATGGATTACTGGGATTGTTCTTCATGTGACTTTTATTTATGACAGATTTTTTTTCCCACTGCAATAACTTAAAATACAACAAATAGGCGTACTCAGCTTTTAACTTCCCTCAGAAATTGTAACGGATGTCTTCAGGCCTGATGTTTCAGCTCAGTGCACTTGACTGTTAATCCTTACTTTGTGCGTGTACGACACTGATAAGAAACCTATAATGCCCTTTAATGCAAAACTCTGAAAGCAGAGCATGTTTGACTCTGTGTGGACATGTTGGACAGGACTCTGGAGGAAAGAGCTCAGAGGCTTTTCAGCACAAAAGGAAAATCCCTTGAGTCACTGGACCCGTCACTGTTCGCCAAGAACCCCAAAGCTAAAGGCCCCAAAAAGTAAGTGTGTGCCTCGTGCTTTACGTACTGACAGTATTGTGCCATTGTGTTCCTTCAGCCGTTTTTAATCTTTTCCATCCATTACTTCTGCAGAGACACAGAGCGGAATAAGGAAATCGGTTTCCTGGAGGCTCAGGTCTATGAGTACGTGGAGATCCTCGGAGTAAGCGATAATCCAACACTTACAGAGACTTGTGTGTGGTCTAGGGTTGTAACGATGTCATGGTGTTACGATTAATCTCGATTTTAAAGGTCACAGTTAATTCATCGTCAAGGCTGCCAACGACCGTCTCATAAAGTACAGTAGAGTAAGAGCAGAACCAAAGACACACCAATATGCACTTCCCGCACGGAATGAAAGCAACATTTTTACAGAAGCACTGCATTCAACATTCCACGAGTGAAAATGACAGAGAAGGAACAAGGTGACGGTTCAGAAATTCAGACCGTAAATATATTTTCGATGGAGGCTCACTTTCGTTTCCATACAGTTTGCATTTGTTACATTCATCTACGCAGCTTCAGGCTACCATTGCACAACCCATTCACAACAGTCTGGCTGCATAGCTTTCATACAGTAAGGCCATTTTTCTCCAGCAGTTCAGACTGTCATAGAAGCTTTGGGAGGGTGAAGATGTGAATTGATGCAGTAAACACACTCTGTTTGATCACAAGGCAAACTGCATAAAATAGTCTGATGCTTCACAACAGCAGGAGATGTAGAGGAATTAGTAACGCACATTAAGTTTCACTTTCATGGGGGTGCGGTCCATGCCGTGTAACACCCCCCCTCTCTTACGATAATTGCAACACCAAATTCTCTAATCGTTACATCCCTAGTGTGGTCAGTGTGTCAGCTCCTTCAATGATTTTATGTTGTTGATGTGTCGTCTGTGTTGGTTGCAGGAGCAGAGGCAGCTCACCCATGAGAACGTGCAGAGGAAGCAGGCGAGAACCGGAGAGGAGCGCGAGGAGGAGGAGGAGGAACAGCTCAGTGAGAGCGAGAGTGAAGATGAGGACAACGAGATCATCTATAACCCCAAGAACCTGCCGCTGGGCTGGGATGGCAAGGTCAGCAGCAAAACACGACACACACAGAGGTTAAAGGTCGTCTGCTCGAGTAGATCTTAGAACAGTCAGGCTTCCATCCAAACGGGAACCTCTGTGTTCTCGTGCACTAGTGTTAATGTGAATTATAGGAGTTGGTTCATGAAGAGTAAAGCGTAGTGGTGTGAAAAGGACAAAGGTCAACCAGAAATGATAGAGAATAATAGTTGCCAAGCTCCTTAGATTTAGAATAATTCAACTTATTGTGACATAAGGAAGGTTGTGAGTTTAAAACTTTGCCAGTTGGAGTGTTTCATAGAGTAATAACCTGAAGCTGGCTTTAGGTTTGTCCTCTGAACCACTGGTAAACATCTGGTTCTTCTCCCTCATATGGAGTCACCTCAAACTTTTTTTGTGAAAGTATTTGTTTCTGCAGCTCCCCATACATTTATTTAATTATTCACTTAAATCTGTTTCTGTTGCATTTGTTCATGTTAATCTTTTATGTCTTAAACTTTTCCACCTATCCCAAGCTGACGTGTTCAATTTTCTCATTTTCTTTAATTTTGATAGTAGAAAAATTCTTTAACAAGTCCATTGTTACCCATTTCTTTTTTGTGATAATAAAACATTTAATTGCAGTGCATTTTCAAAAATAACAAAATCAGAATAATTCATAAACAAACCATTCTTATGGTAATTATGTTTTTTTTTTAAAGGTGAAGGATATCTCACTTAAATATCCCCATAGGGAAATTCAGTCTTTGCATTTTCACCATTCTAGTACACACACAGCACCTAGCATCTGCATTAGTAATTTGCATTAGCACATAGCACACATTAGGAGCAGAGAGATGCCATTGAAAGTGCTCAGGGACTGACAGCTCCATTTCTTAATTAGCACTGCAGTCAAGGGCACTGACAGGAGAATTAACCTATGTATATGTCAGATTGAAATGTGAGGTTATTACTTTAAAGGTTTAAAACTGTCATGGAAGTTATTGGTTCTAGAAAAGTCATGTCAATGTTTTGTCTATGAAATGTGTGGCACCTCTGGTAGTAAATGGCTTTCAGGCAGATATTTTAGAATGGACGTACAAATTAAAGCCATAAAAAGCGTTAAAAAATAAAATCATATGCAAGCACTTTAAAGTAATTGGTGTTATGAAGGGACTTGAGTGTCTGTCACTCTCTTTGTTCCTCTGAAGTCTCTTTTTGTGCATGTACTCTTAGCATTTCTCTGTCAGTTTTAATTAGATTTTTGCATTTGATTGGTCTAAACTTGTACATTTTCTCCTCTTTTTTACCCTTAGCCTATTCCATACTGGCTTTATAAACTCCATGGACTCAACATCAACTACAACTGTGAAATCTGTGGGAACTACACTTACCGTGGACCCAAAGCCTTCCAGAGGCACTTCGCAGTATGTTTCTGTCTCTCTGTTACTGAAGGACCGTTTGTGAATTCAGTCAATGTGATATTCACCTGTATTTTCTGTGTGATTTCTTTAGGAGTGGAGACATGCCCACGGTATGCGTTGCCTGGGGATCCCCAACACAGCCCACTTTGCCAACGTCACACAGATTGAGGACGCTGTTTCTTGTAAGAGGCTTGTTATTGTATTTTGTTTCTCATTGTAGTTTTTGTCCCAAAAGTGTGTCTGTGACTGAATAGCAGAAGCTTTAGCCTTCACCAGACTACTCCCAAACCAGGAACTCTTCTGTTAGTATTAACGAACTAGACCAAGATGCGTATAAAATCCTCTGCACAATCTGGAGCCGGAAAGTTTTTTTCAGCTAAAGTTTGTTTCCTCAGATCAAAGTGTTGATGAATTCTTTATGAACTGACATAAAATTTGTATTTTTATATATTTTTACAGTATTGAGCACAAAGCTTTGGCAGTTTTACATTTAATTCAGCCACAGTCAGTACTAAAACATATTAAGAAATTGGGTCAGAGCATTTTATTCACAATATTTTACAATAGTGATTAGATACAGAAGGTTTGGATGAATATCAGGACAAAATCTATGGCATTTGATGAATGTAAATGTTCCTTTTTAATGTATTTTATCTAGTTACCTCTGCCAAGGAGGTTATGTTTTTGCCGGCGTTGGTTTGTTTGTCTGTCTGTCCGTGTGCAAGATAACTCAAAAAGTTATGGACAGATTTGGATGAAAATTTCAGGAAGTGTTGATACTGGCACAAGGAACAAATGATTAAATTTTGGTGGTGATCAGGGGGGCTGATAATCTGCCTTGGCGGAGGTCTGTGCTCTGCGAGTGCTTTTCCAGTTTTGTTAATGTTTTTATTTCACTGTCTTACTGGATTTTAAAGTTCTAACTAAACTACTAAACTAGATGAAAAGTGACAGAAATAAAAACTGGCTCTCATGTATGTGAGCTTGGAGGATTTTCACAATGTTATAACCTGGTTTTAACACATCTTTTCTTTTGGATCCAGTGTGGGCGAAACTCAAGTCCCAGAAGGCATCTGAGCGGTGGCAGCCGGACACAGAGGTCAGTCACATTCAAGTCTGAGAAATGCCGACTCCTTGTAAAACTGTGCAGTGTTTATTTACCTCGTGTTCTGTGTCTTTCAGGAAGAGTACGAGGACTCAAGTGGGAACGTGGTCAACAAGAAGACCTACGAGGATCTGAAGAGGCAAGGCTTGTTGTAGAGCAACGAAGCCCTGGTATACAGGAAGCAGAAAAGATCTAAGGAACGTCCTTTAATATTAAGCAGATTTTTTTTTTTTATAAGTAGTGATGTTGTTTTCCAGTCTGGGTCCGACCCTCCCTTCCTCTCTCATTTTGTAATGTTTCCACACTCATCATTATAATAAACAGAGTACTTTTATCACTGCTGTTTGTCTTCATTAAATGTTGTAAAGGCTGACAGTCACTAAACATGTTTAAGTGTTATTGATCTTTGCAGCAGCAGAGAGGTCTTAGTGATCAATTTATTGGCACCAAGTCATGTGCATATTTTAACTCTCTTTACACCGACCAGTTTACTGCTGTTTTATGATAATACTAAGCACTTGAATAATAGATTAAACCTTTAATAGCTATAATATATTTTATGAAAATTATGGCTGTCCACGATTCTGGTATCGTAACACAAATACAGTTGGAGATAATGACATGATTGAAAGCATGTTTATCTACACGTGATAAAAACTGCCACCACTGGGAACGGAAAATGAAAATGTTTTGCGGAATAATGAATGTTCTATATAAATATTCACTGAGCTTGTGAAAATGATGTCCCTGCCACTGAAAAACTAAGTATCTCCAACATGCAAATAGTTTCCATGTCAAAGTGAACAATATTTCAAGGGCTGAAAATCAAAGTAATATTTTATCGTCTTTATATCAAGACCAAAGCAAGAGGCAGCTATAGGTTGATCTGGCGTATAGATTCCAATTATTAATAATTTAAACACAAATGGACAGCAGTATGCTACACAATCAATAATAATGTGCCTTTTTCCACAATGTCTCATTTCCATTGTAAAAGGGGGAACAAACCATCATATTAAGTTAATGGTAGAATATTCATCTTTTAAAAGTCTCAATCACAACCACTCGATCAGATTGGTGACAAGATAGTGAAAATATGAAAGCAAATATCAATTGAATAATTAATGGCACCATTAAGTGCATCTGTTATTTTGTTACTGTGTTACGTCATTTGGTTTTGATTTATGAATCCATTCTTAATGGATTAAGAATTAGTTTCCTTTTGACAGAGGAAGAAAGCCATCAGTGAGATATATACAGGGTGGGGAAGCAAAATTTACAATGAACATTTAGTTGTTTTTTCTCAGCAGCCACTACGTCAACTGTTTTGAAACCAAACATATATTGATGTCATAATCATACCTAACACTATTATCCATACCTTTTCAGAAACTTTTGCCCATATGAGTAATCAGGAAAGCAAACGTCAAAGAGTGTGTGATTTGCTGAATGCACTCGTCACACCAAAGGAGATTTCAAAAATAGTTGGAGTGTCCATAAAGACTGTTTATAATGGAAAGAAGAGAATGACTATGAGCAAAACTATTACCAGAAAGTCTGGAAGATACTATTAAAGAAGAATGGGAGAAGTTGTCACCCCAATATTTGAGGAACACTTGCGCAAGTTTCAGGAAGCGTGTGAAGGCAGTTATTGAGAAAGAAGGAGGACATATAGAATAAAAACATTTTCTATTATGTACATTTTCTTGTGGCAAATAAATTCTCACGACTTTCAATAAACTAATTGGTCATACACTGTCTTTCAATCCCTGCCTCAAAATATTGTAAATTTTGCTTCCCCACCCTGTATATATATATGTGTATTTCAATTTTATTAGAAAGTAATATTCTTGGTCAATATAACTGCATTTAAATTCTGCACTGAAATTATTACTGAACACTTTATGGACAAAACATGCTTTTACTTTAATCAGTCTGAAACTATACCAACATTAGCCTGCATTATTCTGTTATTCTATTACAACTTCAAATCGTAACTGTAGTCTACTTACACTTACTGTGATGACATTTATTAAATGTCATCATAAACTAATCCCATGTGTAAAATCTAATCATCTGGGAGAAAAATATGAGTCCTGGACGTTAAATGAACTAACCAACAGTTTCAGTCCTGATAGAGTAAACACACCACCACAAACAAACTCTAATCCACAGGTGTCAAACATGCAGCCCGGGGGGCCAAATCCAGCCCACCAAAGGGTCCAGTCTGGCCCGCAGGATGAATTACACTGAAGATATTAACAATCAATGGTGTAAAAATCATTTTAATTCAGGTTCCACTTACAGAACAATTAAATCTCAACTGGGTCAAACCAGTATAATATTATTATCACAATAACCTATAAATAATGAAAACTGCAGATTTTATCTTTGTTTTAGTGAAAAAAAAGTAACATTACATGAAAATGTTTACATTAATAAACTATCCTTTTACAATAAATGTGAATAAGCTGAACAAATATGAACAACCTGGAATGTCTTAAGAGAAGTACATGCAATTTTACCAATATTCTGCCTGACACTAAATGTTGTGTGTATTTGTAATTGTAATGTAAGTCGTAATGCACATGTGTAACTGATAAACTGAAGCAAAATATTGTTAAAATTGCACTTGTTTTTCTTAAGACATTTCAAGTTGTTCATGTTATTCAGATTTTTAAGGAAACATTGTAGGTGTAAACATTTCACTGGTCTACAAGGAAAATGCTTCCACAATACAAGTAATGACATTTTACCACATGAGAGTCACTGATAAAGAAAAATCAAGTCAAAAATGCTGGTTGGCTGAACTTTCCAAGATACAGCCTCGGGTCAAAATGTGAAATTCAAGAATTAACGAGAGAATGGGTTTGACTCAAAAGGAATATTTGTCTCAGAGCTACAAGATCTACTTCAAAACACTGTCTGCACATTAGAATACATTCACTTTACAGGTTCTATTTAGTGGAAGATTTATAAAACTATTATATAAATGTACATAAACCAATATATATGTGTAATAACACTTAATCATATACTTTGAAAACATCAGCAAACCTGCACTTTTGTCATTTATTTTCCAATTAATCTTATTAAAATACGTAACATTTAGCACATTTAATGTCTGAAGCAAATCATTTCTTAAAAATTGTAGACCAGTGTTATCATAATGTAATTTTACTTTTTTCACTGGTGTTATTTTACTGCAAACAATAAAACAACAATAATTTTAAAAAAAAGCTCTAACACCTTGGCTATTTATAAACAATTCTTTAATATTTTCTGAACTCTCTGTCACATTTATTTATTTATATATTTCAGATTTATTTTTATTTATTTATTTACTTCTTTATACTATTATTTGTATATTATGCTTTGTATCTTTAAATCTATGCATTATTTTCTTAAACTTATATCTTCAAATGCTTTTTCCCTTTTGACATCTTGTTTGTTCACATTTTTGTACTATATAGTCAAATGTTTTCAATAAAGATGGACGAAAAAAAATGTATAGAAATGCTAATGCTAGTGTTAGGATGGGTAAATGCAGAGACCAGCCCTGTTGAACTGTGGCTTTAAAAAAAAAAAAAAAAGGCTTTATTGAAGACGGTAAAGTATAGAGTAAATGTATACAACAAGAAAATAACTTTGCCAGGGTGAAGGATTTGTTGAACTGTGACTAGCCAATCAGAAGAGAGAAAAAAATGAGGGTTCCTTCGGGTTCTCCACTGAAACACGGGTTCGAATCCCGGTTGAGGTAAAAATGCAGACATTATTTAGACCTTAATATTGGAACGGCTATAATTTAACCCTTTCATGCATGAATTATGAGAACCTTAGTCAATATTTTTTCTTGAGTGATTTTATTCTTCTTTAGGCATGAAAAAAATGCAATTGATTTTTTTTTTTTTTTTTTTTTTTTTTAATGAACATTTTTTTCATGGAGTTACAAAAATGTACACTCAGCTGGACATCATGTGTTTAATTTTTGAAGGAAAGGAACATGTATTTAAAACCCATCATCAGAAAGTAAGATAAGATATACTTTACTGATCCTCCAAGGGGGATATTGAAGTGTGAACAGCAGTGCAAGACAGTATGCATCAATACAATAGAAAAATAAAGAGATAAAAATATAAACAATATGAACAAGTTTGTTAAAGTGGCTAAAGTGACAAAAAATAGCAATAATAACAATCATAAAGTTATATTCTTTGTGAAAACTATGATATAAAAACATTTTTAATGCTGCTAATCTGATGTTTTCTCACATTTTAACTTACTCTAATAGTAGTTATTACTCACTTCATGGAGATAATATGCAAAAAAAGAAAAAAAAAAGATTGATTTTTAATTGATTTACACTAAAACATGTTACTACAGATCAGTTTTCTCAAGAACAGCAAAATTACAATAATGGTATGAATTGCAGTGTTTGGGATGATGCATTAGTGTCCACTGTGTTGGCTGATATCTAACTATAACAACAAAACCCATGAATATACAATAGATCAGCTGGAGAATAGATGTCCACTGTAGTGACCAGTATGCCTGAAAGGGTTAATAAGAAAAACTTTACTCTCTACTTTCATTATCTAAACTGAAACATGTTTTGTAATGTACAGGGTGGGGAAGCAAAATTCACAATGAACATTTAGTTGTTTTTTCTCAGCAGCCACTACATCACTTGTTTTGAAACCAAACATATATTGATGTCATAATCATACCTAACACTATTATCCATACCTTTTCAGAAACTTTTGCCCATATGAGTAATCAGGAAAGCAAACGTCAAAGAGTGTGTGATTTGCTGAATGCACTCGTCACACCAAAGGAGATTTCAAAAATAGTTGGAGTGTCCATAAAGACTGTTTATAATGGAAAGAAGAGAATGACTATGAGCAAAACTATTACCAGAAAGTCTGGAAGATACTATTAAAGAAGAATGGGAGAAGTTGTCACCCCAATATTTGAGGAACACTTGCGCAAGTTTCAGGAAGCGTGTGAAGGCAGTTATTGAGAAAGAAGGAGGACACATAGAATAAAAACATTTTCTATTATGTCCATTTTCTTGTGGCAAATAAATTCTCACGACTTTCAATAAACTAATTGGTCATACACTGTCTTTCAATCCCTGCCTCAAAATATTGTAAATTTTGCTTCCCCACCCTGTATACTTATGCAATGTGTTATAGGTTATGGTGGAATTAGGTTATAGGGCTGTGCTTGTGGAAAAAAAAAAAAAAAAAAAAAAAAAAAAAAATTTCAGGTTTTCAGTAAAATCAACTTGTAATGAACACATAATCATTCACAAACAAACAACAAAAACATTCAGGCTCTGGAAAGCATAAATAACCAATAAACACAATGGGCGGAAACTACTCAACAGCGCCACAACACGCTGCGGCCAAAAATATATTGCATCCGTAGTGTCAAGGACTACCATAGAGAATGAATGGGAAAAGTTAAGAAAAGTAAACTTAACTATCCGCGGCACAGGGATGATAAAATAACTTAACCAAACCTTTATCGTTAACATCTGGTTCCATGGTTTGTATTCTGAGAGACGGCACGAATGTAACACAAAAGTACATCCTTAAATAGAGACTTCAGGACAGTACATAATAATAGTTTGAATATAAACTGGCCTGTAGATGGAGCTGTTTCACCATGTTACAAACTTCATGCAGGGAAACGGAAAAAAAGATAACGGCTGCCCATTTGTAAAAGAATGAAATATAAGCTGGTGTAGCTATTAATACTATGAATATCTTTTTATTTACCATACAGAACGTCCTTGTATGGTTGTAGACTTGATTTACTCACTTAGTATAAGATCAACCAGGTTTTCCATTGATACTCATCTGTTTCCGTAGTGTAGTGGTTATCACGTTCGCCTCACACGCGAAAGGTCCCCGGTTCGAAACCGGGCGGAAACATTATTGCCTCCCTACGTAGTTTTTTCTTTCAAATATGAGATAATATGTTATTTAGTAAAGATAAAAGTCTATGAAGTTTACCTAACAGAAGCAACAGTACTGTCTGAACTGTAGTCTAAACCTGTGAGATGTAGTATGAGGTACTTTTACTCTATTACTACTATCATTTCAATCATTAGGGCAGGGCTGTCAAGCTTATTTTAGTTCAGGGGCCACATTCAGCCTAATATGATCTAAACTGGGCCGCACCAGTAAAATAATACAAATAACAGGATAAGAACTTATAAATAATGTCAACTCTTTTCTGTATGTTTTTGAGTGAAAAAAGTACAATTCTGTGATAAAAATGTTTACGTCTACAAACTGTACTTGAACATAGCACGAACAAATATGAACCTGAAAATTCTTATGAAAAATAAGTGCAATGTTAACAATATTTTGCCTTAATTTATCATTTATACATGTGTATTACAATTTACAGATCACAGTGGATCTACAAATACACAAAACATTTAAAAACAGGCAGAATATTGTTAAAATTCCACATTTCAGACATTTTTGTAAAAGGCCAGTCTGTTAACGTTTCAAGATATCTGGGGGCCCTAGGCAAGAAAGTAAAGTGAGGCCCCTGATACGCAAAGATGTGGTGGTTGAATCACCAAAGAAGAAAAATAAAATCCAGATGTGATTTCCTGTTTTCTGGTGCATTTAATGAGTCATGAATTACTCTGTATTACGCAACACAGAGTTTCCACTAGAGTGTAGTAAAGGACACAGTGTCTTCAATTAGGCATTGTTGATGGGAATGACACAAATTGTCACTATCAGTTGGCGCTGACAGAAATTTAAGCAAAGCACCTAAAAAAAAAAAAAAGGCATTTGGTGAGTAGGCTTACTTTTGTCCTTATTCTAGAAGTATATGATTAAAGTGCGGAGGATTTGATAGTAACTTTGCAGGAGAAGAACTTCACTTCCCATAATGCACCAAAATGTAACATCAGACCTCATCGGCAAAACTACCTGAGCACATGGTGCAAAGTGTTGTGATGTGTTGATGGGCAAGTGAGGGAAATATAGATAATTACAGAGTTTAAAATGTAGGATTGTGATTACATGGTTCACAGACATGGTTCACAGACACCGCCGTTCATTTTTTTGATGTTGTATTTGAATATTCTGAATATTTGACGATTTTGAAAAGTGTTGTAATTTCCTAATTATTCTAATTGTTCCTGAACGCCTCATGTATAGTTTACGTGTGCCTCCTTGAACGTGAACAGAACTCAGTTCCGCAGTGAGGGCACAGAGCTGATGTGAGGGACTGAACTAATGTTGGACTGAAAATCCAAACTTTTGCTGCAGTCCTACTCTAGTCCTCTTCTGTGCCTAAACCAGCTGACACACAAGGAACAGACGTATGGATGAGACGGACAAACGCAATGGAAAAGGGACATTTTTCTCCTAATGGGATGGACAGATCACCAACGGAAATTGCTAGCTAACCGAAAATGTCCATTGAACTGGATGGATTATTTGTCCAAACTGGATGGGATTCATAGGAGCAGACGATTTAGTTTGGAATAAAGTTGTGTGGGTGACGGCAGCAGGAGCAGACAACCGTCCAGAGTAAGTGAAAACACTTCAGTAGGCTTAGCTTTGGCTTTTCAGGACTAAATACTGTTAATGCTGTCGTACTTCGGTCCTCCACATCCAAATTATTTAGCTCTAAAGAAGTTTTGGAACGCTGTACAACAGTAGAAAAGGGCGATGGAGAAGTTGTGTTTCTTCTGTCCTTAAATTCTTCAAGAGAACACAGTTGTGTTGTGTGTATATGATTAGTTCTTGAACTGAATCCTCTCCCTCTCATGCTAACATCTATCTGTGTGTTTGGTCACTGATGTGAGGGCTTTTGTTCGCACACTTTCAAACATATCACACAGTTGTAGCCTATTTGGAGAAAACACTGGTTTACTTAATACTTACTGCTGTGTCGTTGGCGTTTTTCCTCTTCTTCTTTCTTTTATTGTCTTTTTTCAAACCCTGAAGGGTAGGAGCGCTTCATCATTGGTGTTCTGTTAAAATGGCCGCCGCCGTGCTCAGTGTGGACAGACCGTTAGTTCCACTGACAGCAAGTGGGGGGTGTGATGGGGGGTGTGTGAGGGTGGAGGTCACTTCTACATGACCTTCATAGTGTTTGTCATTGTATAGGGGGAATCCCTCTAGTTTGGGGGGGGGCCCAGTCACAAAAGAGTACAGGAGAGGGTTAGCGCTGCCTTACTGTGGTGGTTTGTTTACAATGGATGGTTTTTAATAAGTTGTAGAGATAAATGACCATGTGGCCATCGGGGGCCCTCTTCAGCCAGGGGGCCCTAGGCAGCTGCCTACCTTGCCTACGTCATCCCGATGGCTCTGTCTGTAAATATAACTATTTTTGTGTAATTTTACTTTTTTTTTTTTTTTTTACACTAAAACAAAAAGGAATATTTGCCATTTTCATTTTTTATATGTTATTATGATAGTATTTTACTGGTCTGCTCCACTTTAGATTGAATTGACCTAAAATGATTTCAACATCATTGATTGTTAATACTGTCAGCGTATTTTTTGCATTTTACAAATTCATCCCTCGGGCCGGATTGGACCATTTGGCGGGCCGGTTTTGGCCCCTGGGCCACATGTTTGACACCTGTGCATTAGGGTGTGGATTCATCTCATGAAGACCAGTAAATGTGTCTGAAATATATACTAAAAACATACACAAAGCCAGGAACAAATTACTGTTACAAATGTTGTTACAGTGGTATTTTAGATGTGGTTTAACTCATTATAATAGTCATGTGTCTTGTAGCAAAAGTGTTATTGCAAAGTCTTTGTGTTTCTCTGCTTGAACCACATGGTATCATCTTATGTGTCAGCATGTTTTGAGAGAGATATGCATAGAGGTCCCAGAAATTATAGTAAAAGCATCAAATGATTTATTGCATACACCCACTACTTGAAAAAAATGGTATGTTTTATGAAAACAATAAGTGTTAATTATTTATTCTTTTAAAAGTTCCTGAATATTGTAGCTGTTTGGTTTGCAAATGTGATATGATAAGCAGTGCAAAGTCTGTTAAAATGTTCTTGTTGTTGTTTGTTTTGGGTTTTTTTAAGAACAAATTGGAACAAAATGTTCTACATGTTTAAAAAAAAAAAAAAAAAAAGTCTTCCTGCCAGTGAGCTTGTATCAGGTCTACACAACAAATTACATAGCAGTTACATAGTGTCTCCACTGTACCACCATATATACCTGGAAGGTGTAAATAGACACATGGACTACCCTTATTTAGTTTTATTAGTATCTTCCCTGATGCGGAGATTTATTATGGTAATTCTGCTGTATTCTTTGCTTAGTTTTTATAAGAGTAATGTTGCAGCATTTTGTTGAAGACATCAAAATGTTAAAACTGTTAATTTACATCAAAAAAGTCCACTATATATGAGATGGGAATTAAAAAATGCTACATTGTAGGACTTTTATGTACTATACAGGACAGTGTAATACTTAATAATACAGTGTTGGACCAATCGAATGATGATGTAACCTTAGCTATTACTATTCCGGGAAGAAATTGGAGACAAACAATGTGTGCTTGGTTTTTCCATGTGAAACAGTAGATCAGTGAGGATTAGCTGCTATGAGGTCTGACATTTGGAAGTGGGCCAGCAGCAAGTCTGGAATCTAACATGCCATTTTCACAGGCGCTGTCTGTACGGGGGCAGAGCCAGTAAACCGTGGCATTAGACTGTCTTGAGGAATCAGCTTTGCTCCAGAGGATTCATTCACTGGAGGACAGAGGACTATGTTAAACCTTGAACTGCCCCGTGTGGAGGCATTCACTCAGGCTTCACTGGCACTCCTACATAACACAGGACCAGGACATGTCTGTGGATCCAGTTAAGCCTGGGTACCTCCAATGGCTGTCCAATTACAGGTGTAATTAGAACGTTTGATGAAATGTTAAGATGTTAAAGGCAAAAGTACGGTGGCCCAGAGGTGCAACAGCCCAAAAAATGTTCCATATAAGAAAAAAAAGAGAACAGCCCAAAAAATATCCATAATAAGAAAAAAAACAGAACAGCCCAAAAAATTATCCACTATAAGAAAAAAAGAGAACAGCCCAAAAATTATCCACTATAAGAAAAAAAGAGAACAGCCCCAAAAATTATCCACAGTAAGAAAAAAAAGAGAACAGCCCAAAAAATTATCCACTATAAGAAAAAATGAGAGAGCAGCCCAAAAAATTATCCACTGTAAGAAAAAAAGAGAACAGCCCAAAAAATTATCCACTATAAGAAAAAAAAAGAGAACAGCCCAAAAAATATCCATCATAAGAAAAAAAGAGAACAGCCCAAATAAGTATCCACTAAAAGAAAAAAAGAGAACAGCCCAAAAAAATTATCCACTGTAAGAAAAAAAAGAGAACAGCCCAAAAAATGTTCCATTATAAGAAAAAAAAGAGAACAGCTCCAAAAATTATCCATATAAGAAAAAAAAAAAAAAGAGAGAGAGAGAGAACAGCCCAAAAAATTATCCACTATAAGAACAACAAAACATCATCCACCTTTTAAGTTACGGGGGCGCTGTTTGCCCAAAAGGTCTGTTGCTTTAAAATGAAGGCCACCACAAAAAATAAAAGCATAAGCTGAAAATTCATAAGGCCTTCAGCTAATGTGGCTAATGCTAAGGAAGTAACCCACTGGAAGTGGAGGTCGGTGCGCTAAAAATAAAGTTATTTAAAAATAGTAGATAATGTTTTGGGCTGTTCTATTTTTTTCTTATAGTGGATAATTTTTTGGGCTGTTCTCTTTTTTTTCTTATAGTGGATAATTTTTTGGGCTGTTCTCATTTTTTTTTCTTATAGTGGATAATTTTTTGGGCTGTTCTGTTTTCTTCTTATAGTGGATACTTTTTTGGGCTGTTCTATTTTTTTTTCTTATAGTTGATAATTTTTTGGGCTGTTCTCTTTTTTTTCTCATAATGTATAATTTTTTGGGGGGTCTTCTCTTTTTTTTCTTATAATGGATAATTTTTTGGGCTGTTCTCTTTATTTTTCTTATAGTGGATAATTTTTTGGGCAAGTGGATAATTTTTGTTCTGTTGCACCTCTGGGCCACCGTACAAACAGAAACAGCATGAAAATATAACATTAGAAAGTCTAGATGGGTACTTTTAATCCTTCCCCTCTAATTACGTTCCATTTATATTCAATCAATTCAATTTTGTCCCAGGAGTCATTTTGGTCACATTTACTTTTGTGCTGAATTTATGGTTCTGGTGAGATGTTAACTCACTTTATTTACCCCTTAGGGAAATTCAGTCACTGCATTTTACCCATCCTAATGCACACAGCACCCAGCATCAGCATTAGCATTAAAACTTAGCTTATTTGGACTGTCAGCTAAGTGTCCTGGTTTTATTTTAGAGATATTAAGTATTTCAAAATTTTAGAACTAACAGAAGATGCAGATGTCTATTGTTTTAGACTTTCAGACATTAACATTTTTTTCTGACACTCTGCTCGACTCAACTCTGGGTCAGTAAAGTTCTTCAGTATCTGACAGTGCGTGCAGTGAAGAAGCTGCGATAACAAGGCTGTCAGAGTTCTCTTACACAATTGTTTCATTAGAGTCAATATTTTCAGTAAATCAATTACAGTTAGCTTGGTGTTTTACTCATATCCACTTTCAGTACTCCAGCTTCACTCTTGTCTAAATGTGGTCACCTCTGGCTCCAAGATGGTGACCAAACACCAATTTGAAGCTTCAGTATGCCAGTTTATAACCTCTGGGTGATGCCACCTTAATACAGAATACTGAAGTACTGTTATTCTGTTCCAGAGTTATGAATGACAGTCGACAACCAAACCTTGTGACCAAACCTTCAACATGGCCATAATTTATTAAATTTGAGGAAGTAGCGACTTTATTTGACTGTAAAGTCACCTGTTATGATTGACTATGTTGATTATTTCAACATTTAAACATGAATAAAAGGTTCAAACTATGTGAATTCAGGGAGATGAAACTGTGATTTTTTTTTTATATATCTGCAGACATAAATCAATGCCGATTCACAGATGGAACCACTGATTTCACATTAATGGAATAGTTTCAGTTCTTATTTATGTAAGTTGCTTGACAATAGTAAAGATTCTAGTTAAAGAAATTAGAATAGTGTTTTGAGAACCACTTTCTGTCTATAATGGCAAAGAAGTAGCTCAGTTATCACCCCGCCCCCCAAAGCAAGGGATATTGTTTTTGGTTTGGTTTGTTTCTTTCTTTCTTTCTGTCTTTGTACACACTCTAGCAGCAAAACTATCGGTTGAATTCATACCAAATTGGGTTTGTAGATTACCAGCAACCCAGAATAGATCTGATTACATTTTGGGAAAAGTAAGTCAAAGTTCAAATTTTTTATGAATTTTTAGTCTTTTTTCTTCTCCCATTTACTTACAATTAGTGACATTTCAAACTTCTATAAAGACAACAATTTTGTTTACATTTTCTTCAAACTTGGCACATATATAGAGGCAACTGATATGCTGACATCACCACACGCATAAACACGATGACATCAGCTGGATTGATGCCAAAATAAGCTACAATATGTGCGAGGGGTGGGGTTTGTTGTGCCTGGCACCACTTGAAGTTTTGTTGCAATGGAACAAAATACTGAGTTTCAGTTTGGTTTAACAGAAGTTCATTAGTGTTCCTATGATCGGTCCTAATTTCTTGAATTTAGCTTTCATGTGCAGTAACACATCTATCACTTTAACGTAAAACATGTCACTCATTCTCACTCAACTGTAAACAGACACAGATTTTAATTTGTTTTCAAAGAAATACAGGAAAGAACAGTCTTTTACCATAAGAAAATAAGAAAACACTCCACAGAGCAGAGTTACATAGCCGCAATTTCTCAATGATGCAAACAGACACAGAACAGAGTTGTTATCAAGATTTGTGGATTATCTTTTCGTCGGTACCTTTTAGCTTCAGCATTTCATGACAGTATTAATCTTGTGCAAAAATGTTAGTGGATAAAAACAGTAAGGGTAGTGCACATTTGGAAAATTCTCATCAGGAGTTTTCAGAGATTGAGAGTGAATGTAGGTGCATGACTAAAGGTATTTGATTTCAGCAGCGGCTGAACAGTGGCAGTTAACCTCAGGTAATGTCTAGTCAAGTTCAGAGTGTCCACAAAGAAAATAAAGCCATGTTTACATCAACCATTTGTCCTTCTCTTTGTTGAAGTTTTCAGCCCACTGGCGGGTCAGCTCCAGGTAGTGGTCTGGTTGGTTGGGTTGGTAGTCTAGATATAAACGGGACACTGTCTTCTTGGGTATCGCCTTCTCTATTTGCGTTCCTTCGTGCCACTGGTTGAAGGAAGTAATGGTGACGATTTCTGGTCGGACAGACAGAGCTGCCTGCAGGGACGTCTCATAATACCGCCCATTGACTCGGTTCCTGGTGTTGTGGTTGTTCCACGGCCGTACAGCGGTGTCCACATACCCTGGACCCACACTGGGGATGAACAGCAGATTGTTTGCATCACAGAAGGCCTTTATGGCTTTCCAGTTTTGGTGGGAGGAGCCAAAGGAGAAGCCGTTTGAGGCAAAGTAGGTGTATATCCCATCAAATCCACTGGCTAGGATGTCGTGTTTGTGGCGCTCTTCCACAATGAGGGCGACAAAAATCCCATCGTAAGGCGTTCCTCGAATAGTGTGGGAGCCTTTCAGAGTCAGGAGCTCTGCCCAGGACTCTGGTGGAGTCAGGTAAGAGTCATAGACGTAAAAGAGAGGGAGGACTCGCCCGATGCTGGACCTGAATTTGTAGAAGGCGCCGTGTTTTCCATACCTGAGAAAAACAGAACAAAAAAAGCCTCAATATCAGGAGCAGAAATAATATTTATCAGGACATTTCTGGATGTTACCATATATTGACTCTACAAATGGATGTAGTCACTGTTATATTGTATTCCAGTTTTTGGACTGCTGTTCTGAATCCCGGAGTTCGCATTTTTAGCAGTTGCCAAGTACGTTTTCTAATGCCGCATTTCCACTGCGTGGTACCGGCTTGACTCAACTCGACTCGGCTCGGCCTTTTTGTGTTTCCATTATGAAAAAGGACCTGGAATCTGGTACCCGGTACTAGTTTTTGGTATCACCTCCGCCGAGGCTCCAAGCGATACTAAACCGTGACGTATAACACTGCAGACCACTGATTGGTCACACAGTTTTCTCTGTCACCCCCCATTTTACAAAAAACAGATGCGGAAGTTGACAGTAAATATAGCGGTACATTAATCCACATGATAACAGCCCAAAACTACACCATGATCGGTCGAGGAGATTCAGTCTTTGGTGGCCGATGTAAAAATTCAGACGAGACAACACGCAACGAGCAAGTTTTCAGCAACGCTCTGAGCAGACAACACGGAAATAATGCGCCGCATTGCTATGACGTCCAGGTACTGTAAAGTCAGTAGTATCCTGAAATGGAAATGGTCTCCAGGAATACCGAGTTGAGCCATGTCGAGTCGAGCTGGTTCCACGTAGTGGAAACGCGGCATAAGAAGTGCCCATGTGGAGCTAGGGGGTGCTAATGCTAAATGCTAACTTACAGAAATATTGTGAAAAAGTGAAACATTTGCATAACAGAATCCTTTGAGGGTCTTCTTGTTTATTCGTCTTCTGAACCTGCTTTATCCTCACTAGGGTCGTGGGGGGTACTATGAGCGAAGGCGGGGTGCACCCTGGACAAGTTGCCAGTTCATCGCAGGGCCGACATATAGAGATGAACAACCAATCAATTTTAATTTGACCAATTAACCTATCAGTGGATATCTTTGGATGGCGGGAGGAAGCCAGAGTACGCAGAGAAAACCCACATAAACATGGGGAGAACATGCAAACTCCACAGAAAGGTCCCTGGTTGGAAGTGAACCCAGGACCTTCTTGCAGCTATCCACTGCACCACCAATTCTAATGTAATCAGTGACAAGTAAGCACAAAATACAATAGGCCATGATGATTTGTAGATGTTATTACCTGCATATTGTACAATTTGCATTACACACCCAATAAATGTGTTGTTTGGGCTGTTGAATGTGACACTTCCATTCATTACATTCTCCATCTCTATTTCTATTTTTTCAGGCTTTGTTTTTTTTTTTATGCAGATGGATAGCACAGCGGGTTGTCGAAAATATTGGCAGAAATCACACCTATCTCAAGGTTCGTTTTGGCATCATATTAAACACGGCATTGCTGACATACTTTGTTTCTGTTCCGAGTTGCAGTACTCTATCTGGATGTTTTTTTTTATTAATAAACACAGTCTCCCTCTGTATGTCTAGTCAAGATATTTTCTATATTTTAAACATGTCTCGAGTTACAGGAAGAGCTGCATATGATCAAATTGCACGAACAGATAAAAAGTCAGAGCTAACGCTACCTGCTGAGCTGTTTGAGCTGGATGACAGAGGAAGCATCTATATTTAACTACCTGTTCCTCATCTTTCCTTATCTGTACTCATGTTTCCCTAGATCAGTAGACTTCTAACGTCAGAGATCACTGATATGGAAAACAGAGCTCGAGTGCTTGGCGAGTGAAAGGAAACGATTCCTTTCTCTGCCACAGAGAACAAATCCTGTGCTGGGAAAAGCACACAGGAACAAACAGAACTTACTTGTCAATAATATACTTGATGTTGTCATGCATGGTCTGATCCGTCCGTCCTTTGTATGGCTGTATGTGGAAGGCCACCTGTGTAAAAGCACACACTTGTGTTCAGTTAAAAGCCAACAACAGTGATACGCAATTACACACAGCCCTGGAAAGCAAACGGTTACGCAATGAATATGCTATTTGTTTGACAGACACCCAGTTAATTAGTAATCTGTGGACATGGCTAATTACTGGACTGTGCTGTCTGTGAATCAGTGTTGATTAAAGTGTCATCAGTGCACAATTCAGAGGCACTTGTTCCACAGTGGAGCCAGGATTCTGAGTGGAAACTGCTTGTTTTATTTTAATCCTTTGACGGTGCAGGCTTTCCTGCCAAATGTACAGCTCTAACCATTTAATGTGAGTGAATGAATGAATGAAGTAGCAGTTACTCTAGAGCAGAGTTAAACAGCCTGGCCAAAAAAAAAACAAGAAAATCTCACACTTCAATATTTAGCCTTAGACTTTCATTAGACCACAGGTGTCAAACATGCGCCCCGGGGGTCAAATCTGGCCTGCCAAATGGTCCAGTCCGGCCCTTGGGATGAACTTGTGAAATGCAAAAATTACACCGAGATATTAACAATCCTTTTAGTTCAGGTTCCACATTCAGACCAATTAATCTCAAGTGGGCAGGACCAGTAAAATACTATCATAATAACATAAAAATAATGACAACCCCAATTTTTTCTCTTTCTAAACGTAAATGTTTTCATGTATTTACACTAAAACAAAGTATAATTTTGCAAAAAATGCAAATAACCTGAAATGTCTTAAGAGAAGTAAGTATAATTTTAACAATATTCTGCCTGTTATTCAATGTTTTGTGTATCTGTAGATCCACTGTGATCTGTAAGTTATAATGTACATGTGTAAATGATAAACTGAGGCACAATATTGTTAAAATTAATTATTTTTTCAGTTTGTTCATGTTATTCACATCTTTTGAAAGGATAGTTTGTAGATATAAACCTGTTCATAATGTAAATTAACTTTTTTTGCTCTAAAACATAGAGAAAAGTTTGGAGTTGACATTATTTATATATTATTATGTTATTATTTTACTGGTCCGGCCCATTTCAGATCAAATTTAGCTGAATCTGGCCCGTGAGCTAAAATGAGTTTGACACCCCTGCATTAGAGTATGTAGTCACCATGGAATAGATTTAATAAGCTTATTCAGTGTCACAACATATGTTTTGTCATTTTTTTTAATGCCCATAACATTGATGAAGCTAAACCTGCCCAGAACACTGTCCCCACAGTCTTGCACTATAGGTGCTAGGCATGATGGGTAATCACTTCATCCACCTCACTTCTCACTGTTGTGCCTATCTCTCCTGGACAGGGTCAATCTGGGCTCATTAGACCAGATAGCCTTTTATCATTGAAACACAGTCCAGTTTTTATGCTCTATCAAACTGAGGGTTGTTTCAGAAATGAGAAGCTACTTACTGCATCTAGGGTTGAAGAACTTGTTTCTAGCTAAAAATATTAATCACATCAATGTTCTACCTCCAGATTTTTAAAATGTTCTGACTGTTAAGAAGACTTTAAATCTACAAATAACCACCAGGTTTCTTCCATTTTCACTAAGGTCCAAAAATATTATTTTGGATTAAACATTGATTTGCAGACACATCTATATTTTAAAAGCCAAGTGGCCTCTGTGTGCGTGTGTGTCTGTGGATTCACACAAAATCTGGATAGAGCTGACTACTGCAGTTTGGCATACTTATGTATTTTTGGTCAATAAACAGACTAGCAAAAATGGCAAGTTGATAGGGCCAGTATTTTGTGAGATATTAGTATTTTGGAATACAATAACCTTACAGCCACGTTGCTATGCCCAGAATACTTTGGCGGTGACTGCTGAACAAATGCGGTACAGCATGCACAAATACACAGCAGCATACAAACTACCACATCTAGAACCTGTGGATCCCCACAGGTCAACACGCTAGTATTAACTTTATTAATCTACAGGGGGAAATTTATGTCCATCAGCACAAGAACATTTTTTTAAAGAAGTCACCAGTGAATTTTACATGTACAGTTACGTGTCTGTCTTTAGTCTATAGTTCATCTCCTATTGACGAAGGTGTTGTACAGTGTGATGGCTGACATTTATGATGATAATTTATCGACATCTTGTAAATTTCTCACCGTAACAATATCAACTGACGTGATTGTTTTTTTCAAGCTGTACAATTACATAGAGCGCAGGTATCAAACATGCGGCCCGGGGGCCAAATCCGGCCCGCCAAAGGTTCCAATCTGGCCCTTAGGATGAATTAGTGAAATGCAAAAATTACACTGAAGATATTAACAATCAATGGTGTAAAAATCATTTTAATTCAGGTTCCACATACAGATCTCAACTGGGTCAGATCAGTAAAATTGTATCATAATAACTTAAAAATAATGACAACTGCAATTTTATCTTTGTTTTAGTGAAAAAAAAAGTACAATTACATGAAAATGTTTACATTAATAAACTATCCTTTTACAAAAAATGTGAATAACCTGAACAAATATGAACAACCTGAAATGTCTCAAGACAAAGAAATGCAATTTTATCAATATTATACCTGGTACTATATGTTTGGTGTATTTGTAATTGTAATGTAAGTTGTAACGCACATGTGTAAACTGATAAACTGATAAACTGAGGCAGAATATTGTTAAAATTGCGCTTGCTTTTATTAAGACATTTGAAGTTGTTCATGTTATTCAGATTTTAATGAAACGTTGTAGATGTAAACATTATCATAATGTAATTTTACTTTTTTCACTGTTATTATTTTAATGGTCCGGCCCAGTTCAGATCATATTAGGGTGAATGTGGCCCCTGAACTAAAATGAGTTTGACACCCCTGACATAGAGGGTCAAAGCAAAGACAAAATAGACATGAATTCACAGTGAGCAAAACACATACACATGATTGCATGTCCATGAAAGCCTAAAAATTTGGCATTTTCAGCAAAAAAAATGTGTTGTTGGTTTCTCAAATTAATTATCAGCATCAACAATCCCAAATGACAAACTAGGTTATAGATACAAGCGGTTTATGGGGGATCAGTTTGGATCTCTTTCTTCTGGTTTTGTTTATTTTCAACAACAAGCAAAGACTCGTGAACTCAGCAGCTGACCACTAATCTAACCTTAAGGAAACACAATGTCAAACTGAACTATAAACACAATAGGACTAAACATGAAATGACTCTATGTCAGAACCTGCACATTTTCGCTTATGTCCATAAAGTTTATAACTATGACCTGAACACTTCTCCAACTGTGTTTATCTGTGGCCACCCACAGCTGTGATTCAACAGCCTGACGCCCAGAGACAGAAACAAAGAGGACACAAATGAAGACACCACAGGACAACTCAGTAAGTTGTAAAAATATGTGTGTGTTACTTAAGGCCATAAGCAACTGTCAGCTGTAGTTTATTATGAAACTAATTTGATGGTTTATTATGGGTGAATTTTTGTATATCTTGCAAAATGCTCCAAAAACTCCAGCAGCTTTATTTATGAATAACACAAGGCAAAAGTTGGCTTAACATTTGATCTGTGCACAACCTTAGAAATAATACAGTAGTTTTGTGTTACAATCCTGCATTTTTCAGCACAGCTTATATAATGATAGGATATTAAGATCATTAAGACCAAAAATGTTTTCATTGTGATCTTGGGAAGAGCAGAGAGCCAAGAGTCAGAACAAATATACACATTTCTGATCCTTATATGAGATTTATAATTATTTGGAATTTGGAGGTTGAAATAATAAGTTACATAATAGAGAAACAGACATTTTTCTTCATTTTAGTAATCGAAACATTTGAAAGACTTCTCAATTTAACGATAACTTTATATTATTTTATCTGTAATAAGCATGACTTTATTAACCCTTTCATGCATGAATTATGAGAACATTAGCCAAGATTTGTTTCCTGAGTTTTTATTCCTCTTTAGGCATGAAAAAAACAATGCGATTGAATTTTCTCATAGAACCTATTTTTGATGAAGGTAGATTTGTTTCTACACTGCTCTAACCATAAAAAAATATTTTCAATCAAAAAAAAAATTGCAATAAAAAAAAACTTTACAATCAAAGAAAAAAAAGTGTTGAATGCAAAAAAAATAAATTTAAGATCTAAAAAAATTGCATTTGACCTCTTTTTCTTTGATTGAGAATGGGTTAGGTTTTTTGTTTGTTTGTTTTTTTTGAGTGAAGTGAATTTTATTTTATTTTTATTTTATTTTTTTTTGATTGAAAATATTTGTTTTTGGTTTGTACTTGTAGCATAGTTAATGTACTGTGGTTCATTCCACTACTAGAAAACAAAGTCAAATAAAGCAAGTTTAGGTGATTTAACTGGTAAAATATTCAATAAAATAATCTGAAATATAATTAAAAGTAACAAAATAAGACCAATGCAAAAAATACTTAAGATCCAAAAAATTGCATTTGAACACTGTTTAACTTTGATTGAGTAGGGTTTTTTTCTTGAAGTGATTGTTTTTGTTATTGAATCTTTTTTTTTTTTTTGGTTAAAGCAATAAAGAAACAAATCTACCTTCATAATTTTTTGTGGCGTTCTAAAAATGTCCACTCCGCTGGACACTGTGTGTTTAATTTTTGAAGCAAAGAATGCAAATATCAGAAAGTGATAAACTGTGTGAAAACTATCAAATCAAAACATTTTTTATGCTGCTAATTTGATGTTTTCTCACATTTGATCATATTCCCAATTTTTATTAGCAATTTATTTACACTCAAACATGTAATTGTAGATCAGATTTATCTAGAACAGCAAAGTTACAGTAATGGTCTGAATGTCAGTGTATTATTATGGGATGATGCAAACGTGTCCACTGCGTTGGCTGATATGGAGCTAAAACAACAAAACCCATGAATATACAAGAGAACAGATGGAGAATAACTGTCCACTGGAGTGACCACTACGCATGAAAGGGTTAAATATAAGATTTAAAAAATATGTAGCTGAATTTTCCATTTGTTACATTTTCATTCCAGTTATGAGAAAATAATTTTTATTTAATTTAAACTAACTTGATCATATTCATGAACATCTGCTGTAGCAGTGAAGTTGCAGCCGTACATCACACATATTTATACTGGGAAATGTCACAGCTCACTTCACATGTGCAGATTTTTTCTACATTTTGTCTGTTTTGTCTGTGAAAAATAATGTCACAGCGGGATGGCACTTTTGTCCAGGAGACATCAGTCATCCAGAGGCATAAAAAGCAGCCAGGCAAAGTGGAGAAGAAGACAGAGGAGCAGACGGAAGCTAAGTTTAGCCTACAGGACACTGAGGATTTGTGGGAAATAGAGGTGGGAGTGTGGAGGAGCAGAAGGGAACAAGTGAAGCAGATGCTGAGCTTCCCCACAGGCCTGTCTCACACTGCACCCTCATCTGTCACTGTTATGGTGACACAGGAGGACACATCCCCCTGACATTTGTCTCACAAGGACTTTCAATTGCTTCTCTTTTATAACCAAGTACAATTACTTCACTACTGTACTTAGTATCTGTACCTGAGTATTTACTTTTCTGGCTGATAAAACAATGCTTGTGTGCTAACCAACATGGTTCTATTTCCACACATTAACCACACCCTGCAATTTGGCAGTCAAGTTAAACTGCAAGAATCTCCCAGCTGTCTTTGCCCCCCACAATCACTCCCCAATACCTATATGGAAAATATCTGCAGGGAGTGAGGATCCAGGAGTCAAGGCACCAAACTCTAAATTTGTTTTGCTACCGTCATAAATATTCTAATGTGAGTTGACTGACTGAAATGCATTTGGGAGGATTTAGTGAGGGGTTTTTTTTGTTTGTTTTTCTGCATCACTGTGCATCTTCCCAACATCAAGACAAGACCAGACTTAAAGATAGAGGATGAAAATTACATGAAAGTCGCAAAATAAGAGACATAACAAGATGAAAAATTGTAAATATAACAAAAGACAAAAAAAAATGTAATTATTATTCATTATTTTTTAAACTGGAATGCCTTAATAATCTTCACATTGTATTTTTATGATGTGAATAGGCTTGCATAGCCTTCAATGTACTTATTTTTGCTTTTATATATATAGAACCTATACCACAGTTGAATCTGCATATATAGCTACTGTATATCAGTCTCTTTCTGTACTTTAACTGGCATAAATGAAGTCCATTCTTTTGCAGTCTCTGGTGATGCTTAATATTTTTTCATATTTAATATAATCCAATGATAATTTTAGAACAAAGTGTTATTAAAAATAAAAAAAAAGTAACAGTGAAAACATTTGTGCATTGTTGTTTCATTGGGAGGAGCTGATGGTTGAATGATGGATGGCCTCTGTCATCCAGGAAAAACGATGGTGCATTTGTTTGCTACAGTCACAAAAGAAAAAAAAAAAAGATCTACTGCAGCTTTCAGCAAACAGTAAAGCATTGACAGAGCTGTCGAGCCACAAACACAAGACGCTCAACGCCCACTCCATCTTTCAAAAGAGGCTGCAAGGTCTTCATAAACAGTTTCCATGGCAATGCGGCGGTGTTTGGCACCCAGGGTCGGGCTTGTCAGTTGTCTCGACTGGTTAGAAATCTTGAAAGGCCAGTGAGGTAAGACGCCATTCAATCTGCTCCTGTTTGGCTGAATAAATCACGGATGAGTGTGGATGAAAAGCGCCGTTTGCTCCAACCCCCCCTCTACATGTATGATGCTGACAGACTCTCATTTACATTCCCAGCCTCAGGTGTACAGACACACCACCACTAAAACAGAATTCTGAGCAGTTTTCACCAATACTTAGCTTTTCTTCACATGATCTCAAACACTTACCAGGAGCAATATTACATCATTATATTGGTACATCCTATATTAACCCTCAAAACTGAGACTGAATGAATAGATCACTGTAAAATATCATATCAGAGGTGCTTTTTGTCTTATTTGGACATTTAGAGGCCCCATAATTTATGCAAACATACAGGATGGGGAAGCAAAATTTACAATATTTTGAGGCAGGGATTGAAAGACAGTGTATGACCAATTAGTTTATTGAAAGTCATAAGAATTTATTGGCCACAAGAAAATTTACATAATAGAAAATGTTTTTATTCTATGTGTCCTCCTCCTTTCTCAATAACTGCCTTCACACGCTTCCTGAAAACTTGCGCAAATGTTCCTCAAATATTCGGGTGACAACTTCTCCCATTCTTCTTTAATAGTATCTTCCAGACTTTCTGGTAATAGTTTTGCTCATAGTCATTCTCTTCTTTCCATTATAAACAGTCTTTATGGACACTCCAACTATTTTTGAAATCTCCTTTGGTGTGACGAGTGCATTCAGCAAATCACACACTCTTTGACGTTTGCTTTCCTGATTACTCATATGGGTAAAAGTTTGCGAAAAGGTATGGATAATAGTGTTAGGTATGATTATGACATCAATATATGTTTGGTTTCAAAACAATTGACGTAGTGCCTGCTGAGAAAAAACAACTAAATGTTCATTGTAAATTTTGCTTCCCCACCCTGTATATGTTTGACTGCTGCATTAGTTTACTTAATAATAACATTCTTTCCATACACATGAATATGGTCAGTTACTGAAATATAAATACCCTGAAATTTGCTTAGTACAGATTAGAGTAGAGGAGAAGCTGAGAACAGTGACTTTCTTTAGTGTTCAGAGTAAAAACATCTTTTTTAGTTTTAATTCCAGTAAAATCATCCAAAATGTAAAATCTACACTTTACCCTATAACGCCAAACGTATCATATTTGATTCATGAGTTTTGAAGCCCTGTGCATGATCAGTGTGATATTTTTTTCTTGAAAAACCTGATGTATACAATTAGATACATGCAATACACAGATAATCCACCAGGGGGAGGAATTCATTCACCAGAGGCCTTTCCAGTGACACTACAAGACTGTCATTAATGAGGAAGGAGGAAGAACTTTGCCAATTTTGAAAAGGAATTACCAACTTGTTAGATGTGTTTGTGTTATATTATGTTTTAGTTTGTTCAAAAATAATAATATTTGAGCATTGAGACCCGATGTATCAAATATGATACAAAATTGAAACTCATACATGGAAATTGATATTTGAAAAAACTTTTTTGTTGTTGTTGTGGTTCAGAAGGACCAATAAGGGCTCCAGTTTCAAAGAACTGGAATTTTCTGTCAATGATTTTTAATGGATCAGGCTTTACAGGGTTAAAATAACAAGATGAAACTCTAGGTTCATCTAAATTACAGACAACTGATGGAATATTATAGAAAAATAGAATGAATACAGGGAAGGCAGAGGTCTGAAACACTACTCTGGGCTGCTGAGAGTTTAATTAGCTAATAGTGGAAAATGAGATGTTGAATTCCAAAGTGCTGCAATAACTAAGCATTACATGTTTTATACTCACGGCTGAGAACACAAAGGATATGTACAGTGCTGTATAGGATTTCACGTGGAGATGCAGAGCTTCCACAGAAGAATATAGTGTTCCCATTAACTGTATTGACTGTGGAAGCTGGTCATAGTCTATTTTTTTCTACCGGTCTTATAATAAACTGAAAATATTGTGTTGAACCGATTCTGACTCTTAACAGCTGTGACCATAACAACATGACAAATTGTATCTCTATCACACAAGCTTTTCATTTTGTACACCTGCAAAACATCTCTTCATTTTCACACTATTTGTACTCTCAACAGGACTCTCTTTGGCCTAATACACTTCAGATCAACAACTTATTACATCTGATACACAATGGTTACCTTTATTTTTGTGCCCAAATAGTACTCAAAATGACCTGTTTATAGTCAAATTGACATCATACCACTATCTAACGTATATACAATCTACTGCACCATAGCATCCTTCACTATAGTTGCACTGTCTGGACTATATTTTCTGTCTGTGCTGCTTGAGATAACTATTCATGATCTGATTAATTTATAGAGAGAATGTGATCTGACTTTAAATCCACTTCTCTACCAGGTTCACTCTGCATGGATGTTCCACACTGAACTTATAAACAGCATTAGCTTTTTAAGTAGTACTACCAATTAGATGAAAAATGTTTCTCATTCCTATTTATTCTAAAGCCTGCCCTGGCATTTGTTTAGGTTTCTATAGCTGAAGGTGTGAAGCCATAGTCTTGTTCCAGTTGCTGTTCAAACGCTGCTCAACACTCCGCCTATATTTAATACATTCATTCCCTTGTACATTATATTTATGCATCTTTTCTATACATTGTTTTTCCAAATGTCTGTACACACAACTCCACCCTCAAAGGAGGATGTCTCATCTATGGCTTTTCCTGAGTTTTCTATGTTTTTTTTCCCCCTGTTGGAGTTCTTTGGGAGTTTCTCAAACAAAGGATCCAAGGACAGAAGGTGCTGTATATTGTACAGACTGTAAAATCATTTGACATGAATATCTAACTTGTGTTATCGAAAGCTGAAGACTGAATATTAACAGCAAAGTATGTGAAACTTTCCTTATATTTTCCTCCCAAGACATATGCCTCTACGTCAAATATAGACCAGTATGTAAGAAACTCAATAACTCAGCAATACTTATTTCTTCTTTACAGTTAACAAAAGCACAGTGAGTAGCTAACAAATATGAAAATCATAGCCATGATAAAACAAGAAAACATCCTTATCAAATTTTCTAAATTAACCCTTTCATGCATAGTGGTCACTACAGTGGACAGTTATTCTCCAGTTGTTCTCTTGTATATTCATGGATTTTGTTGTTTTCGTTCCATATCAGCCAACACAGTGGACGCTTATGCACCATCCCATACACTGACATTCATACCATTACTGTAACTTTGCTGTTCTTGATGAACCTGATCTGCAGTGACATGTTTGAGTGTAAATCAACTGCTAATAAAAATTGGGAATATGATAAAATGTGAAAAAAACATCAGATTAGCTGCTTTAAAAATGTTTTGATTTTGTATATCACTTTCTGATATTCAAAAATTAAACACATCATGTCCAGCGGAGTGGACATTTTTGGAACTCCACAAAAAATTATGAAGGTAGATTTGTTTCTTTATTGCTTTAACCAAAAAAAAAAAAAAAAAATCATTAAATAAATAAATAAATTCAATTAAAAAAATCACTTCAATCAAGGAAAAAAAGTGTTCAAATGCAATTTTTTTGGATCTTTTTTTTTTTCCATTCAAAAACTTTTTTTTAAATTGAATTTTTTTTTTTTAGTTAAAGCAATAAAGAAACAAATCTACCTTCATAAAAAAACTGGTTTATTAAAAAAAAAAATCAATTGCATTGTTCTCGACTAAGGTTCTCATAATTCATGCATGAAAGGGTTAAAAAATTATATTTCAAGGTTCAAAGTGTAGTATTTGGCGATATCTAACAGTGAAGTTGCAAAGATTGCAGACCCTCATTAGAGCCAGCATTTGCTTTGTCTGTTCTGAGCTTTTTACTTAAAGAGATATTCACTCTGGTTCACACTCAGACATAGCAAGTGATGGTAATGTATCTTAACACTTGACATCACCTGATATAAAGCGGAAAAAAGAAGAAGAGGAAGTGGGTTTTGAGTTACCACTGCAAGATGGTGGATTGATTCAAAGGGAACAAAAGTAATAACTGTCAATGACTGTTATTTTTGTGTGACTTTACACTGATGAAAATATAATTATGGATTTTGAATTCCATATATTATGTATTTAGACTCTCCAAAATACCACTGAAACTTAGATGCTGGATTTTTAAAACCACAATAAATGTTATTTTAAGTGCTGACATTCAACTACATTAATTCTCTGCCCAAACCAGGTCAATCTATGATTCATTAGTGAGGATGGAGCACCGAAGGGGATTTATAGATCAGTCTGTGTCTGTCATATGTCTGTCTGTCTGTCTCATCTGATACTATAACGCCAGTTGTCTGGTGTCGATGGAATCTGGAGGGATGATCCAACTTTATGCCTCACACTGCTTCTGAAAACTGACAGATGAACTCATCCTGAATGAAAAGGGCTATGTTGCATCTAAAGGCACACATACATGACATTTATTGTGGAAGTACACGCACACACACACACACACACACACACACAACACAAACATCAGCTTCTATTTTGTCAGTGGTGGCTCTGATGCACTGAAACACTAGAACATTAGCCTTCGGGTCAGATGGAGATACACACTGTTGTGTAAGTCGGACTAAGATGCACAGAGAGACCCACTTCTGTGTCTAAGACTTCCATATAAGGAGTCGAGTGAGGGAGAGCTCTCTGTCCTTTTAATGCTGAATATACAGTCTATGCTCAGCTTGTACTGTCGCTGCTGTCTCAAGCACCTGAAGCCTTAAAAAATTAGAGCAATGTATCCACTTTTCCCTACAATGTCCAGATTAAATGTCAGGTTGGAAATGACTGCATCAAGATAAATGTTGCCACTAGGATTGGATATCTAGGTACCAAAATAATCATCAAAACTGTCTGCAACATCGATCTAATATATACTGTATGTTTGATTAAAAGAATAGAAAAAGAAAAAATACCTTTGTGGAATGAGACTTGTGTGTGATAAAATAATTTGTTTGTTTTTTTACTCATAGTCAGGTATGAGGATATAATTTATCTGCCTTTTTGCCTATGAACCAGCAGCTGGATTAGAACTGACAAATTTTTTTTTACACTCCCGCTGGCATGGAAACCTACTATGAATGACAAGGCCTTTCATGTCACATAGCAATGGAACATTAATTATCCTCTGATCCTGACCTCGGCTGTACTGCGCATAAATGCACACCAGCTGTGTTGGCGTTTTGAGACGTACTTATTATTTCCGTTGCTGTGTGATGCTGCAGCCAACTGTGAGTCCCAGACACAAAATCAGTATTAATGTTTCTGTGAAATCCTGAATATATTCATGCAACACTTTTCATTGCATTTTGTCATAGATGCAACATTCATGCACAAAAGAGTGAAATACACGATGGACTGTGATTATGGAGAACTCTGTATAGGCTACACCTCTGCCTGTTATAGACATGCACTTTGGGGGGGGGGGGTACTCTTTGTTGCTTGAAAACTTAAAGTGCTAGAAACAAGGGCAAATTACACATAGGTGAAAAACTGTATGGTTGAAATTGTGCCAGCATAACATTAGCACAGAATCTTGTGTGAACAGGTCCTTAAAGCAATATAAAGCATAGCACTGTTAGCAAACACAATACATTCTTTGTGGATTTGGCTATAAGTGTTTTCTTTAAAAGATATGATAAAAAAAAAAATACGTATATAATAGTCCCTGAATATGTTTTCAAGACTGTTATGCATCTGATATTCGTATGAACAATTTTTCATGACACTAACACTCAACTTCACATTGTTTCAGAGAAAGGCCCAAACAGCGCAAGCTAACATTTTATTAGCTGCAGTGCTAGCGTCGTGTTTGATCAAATATTACCTATAAACACTGAACATATGTAAACATAAGTGTATAATGTTTCTGAAAAGGACATTTTGAGACATATAGGTTGTTCTGAGTACTGAAACAAATATATTTCCTTACTTACTAAAAGGCATAAAGTAGTTTGCTAAGTAGCGGTGCTAGCCACAGAACTAGCAGTGGCAAGTTCTATTTTTCTTGGATACGTAAGTGAACAGGTTCTGGAGTGCCCAGGGCAAATATTTTTACTTTACTATACTATTGCTAATGCTCTTGAGTCATGAGAAGATTTTGTGTCTTTTTAAGATCTTTTTGTTGTTTGTAGAATGTAGCCTAATATTTTGAAATAGGGTACCTGTTTTCTGTCACACATGTGAAAGTAATGAACAATTAGCTATGACAGTCACGTAAAAAAAAAAAAAAAAACAACCACATAATTTATATTTGTACTTTGTTGTACTGTGTGTTTTGGGGTTTTTTTTTTTTTTTGTTTTTTTTTTTCAAAACACTAAAAACACTGACTGCTGTTGAGCTGAAAGTAGAAACTGAAGAAAGGACATGTGTTTTCCAACAAGCCCTGAATGTCTCAGTAGCCTATATGAATTCTGTCATATCCATTAAGTTTTCCGGATAATACGGATGCATTTTCACACCCGATCAAATCAAAGTTCTCACTTTGGCTTGTGGCATCACTGGCAATCATTCATTCAATAAGTCATCAAAAGGGAAAAAAACATACCGGTTGTCTCACCAGTTACCTTGATGCTGTGCCTGTGGGCAGCGTCCATAACAGCAGGAACCAGGTCCTCGGTGGGTTCCCCGTGGTCATCTGCCACCCCAGGAGGATACCAGGACAACACCAGAACCCCTACGACGCCACAACAAAGGGACAAAAAAGGTGTGTGTGAAGTAAGCACAGGGGCATATTAAATTGTGATGCTGTGGGAGATTTAATTACTGAATAATGGATGAGAGAGACAGGTTAACTTGCCGGATACTACTGTTAATGTATAGAGGTTGATACTGATTTGATTTATTCCATAGTGTGTATCATGTGGCTAAAACAGACAGAAAAGAAAACATGGAATGCCTAAAAACACTTTTTTTGTCAGTACAGTGCCATAGCTATTAATGTAAGAACTGAAGTGATTTTGGTTATTATCAAGAAAACATGTTAAATGGATAGATATCAGCTCTGAAATTAAACTCTTATAAACTATTTTTGTTGTTATCATTATATTTGTCCAAACAAATGTACCTTTAGTTGTACCAGGCATTAAAATGAACAAGAAATTGAAGAAAAGAAGGGTGGTCTAATAATTTTTTCTGCGATTGTATTTTGGCCATGAGTACTTTTTATTTGGCCTTTATATACACCACATAAAAATGTTAACCGTACCCATGTTTGGCTTTGAAATATTATTTTTTACTTTAAACTACTGTATTAACATGTTGGGCCCAAAAATGAACATAGAAAAACATGAAAATAATCAAATCCAAATCTAAAAAATATATACTTTTTATAACCAAAAAACACACAATCATGCTCAATGAGCTGTTTTGGAACTTGAAAAAGTAAAACATATTGCAAATGTGAACATATGAAGGTCAAATTGAATATTTTTGTACTATCATATCGCTGGTTTTACATGGTCTATCAGTGTCAAACAAAATCCAGGAGAGAGTTTCAAATCTGCATTTTTGGCATCATCGTAGACCCTGGAGGGTTACATTTGGTATAATGCCACATTTTTTTCATACTCAGTGGTATCTAACTGAGCCATTCATGCCATAAATGTATTAATGTTTGCTTCCAAGTGCAAATATAGGAAAACATCTTGTCATTTGTTACTAAATTTCAATACCTAAGGAATAAATCTCATCAGTGTCAATGCATTGAGTACTTATGTGTGATTTGGGGGAAGTGGAAAATGAATTACATTTTCTTTTGTATTGTCCTCTATATGATGAACCGAGAGCCTCTTTGTTTGATGACATGTTTATCCGAAATCCTGATATGTTCTGGAGCACTGATGATGACCAGATGAAATGGTTGTTTAGTTCAAATGTATTTAAATTAGCATTATTTGTTTGTAAAGCTTGGAAAAAGTGGCAGATATGTTTGTTTAAATAGGTCAGTATTTTGTTTTGTTTATATACTGTGCCTATTGTCTGGTTTTTGATCTGTGGTTTGTATTTATGGTGTCTTGTAAGTAGGGATGTGTATTGGCAAGAATCTGGCGATACGATACAAATCACAATACTAGGATCACGATACGATATATCGCGATATATCATAATACTGTTAAAAAGGTGATTTTTTTTGTTTTTTCTTTTTTAAAAATGATTATTTCCTGGAAGAATTGAATTACACCAGCAATATGCACAAATACTAAACACTTTTCTTTTTTTTTTATCACAACCGGATCTAATGCTATATCTCAAAACATTCCTGTGTTCAAACTGAAATTATATTTTAAAGACATTACAGTTTAAGATCCTGTTCAAATGTTCATATTCTATTAGTTCAGAACTAACATCAGAACATTATTTTTGTCCCAACAAAGGAACTAACATCTGCCTCTCAGACAGTAAAAAGTGCTTTTAGGATGCTTCAAATAACCATTATTTAATAAAACAGTGTTAAATAATAATAAATAAGATATAAACAATAAAGAAAACCAAAAAGCAAAAATGAACCTCCGTCATATCTGCATTTGAATTAATACCTGAAAATATCGATACAGTACTTTTTAATATCGATACAGTATTGTGAAATGAAATATCGTAATATATTGCAGAACCGATATTTTCTAACACCCTTACTTATAAGCCCATGTAAGGGCTGGGCATGTCTGTATGCAAGACACAATAATAAAAACTTTCATTCATTCATTCATTCATTCATACAGTACTTTTTAATATCGATACAGTATTGTGAAATGAAATATCGCGATATATTGCAGAACTGGTATTTTCTAACACCCCTATAAGCCCATGTAAAGGCTGGGCATGTCTGTATGCAAGACACAATAATAAAAACTTTAATTCATTCATTCATTCATTCATTCATATCATTTAACATTACTTCACTGTCATTCAGTACTAATAATGATACTGATGTTTACATGGCACCCATTTGTCACATTCAGACATGTTACCTGCTGCAGCTGCCTCTATCTGAGACATATGTGACTCCAGCACCTTTGGGTCCCTGGAGCTGTAGGGTCCCAGTTCAGGGTAAAAACTTGAGGCTATATCATCTGGAGGCGTGTGTCTTCCTTGTGCATGACTGGCTGCGATCTTCGGGTCCCAGTGTGGCACCAGCACATGATCCCAGTGAATGTACTTGTTGTCCATGCTCGGAGACCCGTACCACAGGTAGTAGAAGATATGCACGTCGTAGAATATACTATAATCTCGGTCTGATTTGGAGAAGACAACTTTAGTGTCACTGCTGCCCATGTGGAACTGGCCCGGGGACGCTGCCACATCTTTCACATCCAGCCTCCCCCGGTCGGATCTATCCCCGATGAAGACGTCCATTCCGGGGGCCATGTCCGAGAAGCCATCGCTGGGTTTTAAAGTCCTGAGCCCCATCATGGTGCCGAAGATGAAGAGCGTGAAGAGGAAGAGTGCGACCAGAGCCTTTCTACGCAGCCGAGTCATGGTCGCTGTCCGTGGTCCTGAAGACAAACAGGAGGGGGATACAGGCTCGTGCTACAGCCTCCCACTGGTGCTGATGCTGAGACCCATCAACCCGAGCATCAGCGGGTGTAACAACGGCGTTCAGGCGGTGCAGGGACTGGATAATGGAGCTTGTGACACGCACGATAACAAAGCAATCTCATTTCACTTTCATGATCACGACCTGGGGGCACTCTGCGCTATACGCCGCTCCACTAAAGCGCCTCCTGTTCGCCTCCGCACAGCCATGATGCTCCACCATCCGGTTCTCTGGCACACACAAAGCTCAAACACCGATCATCACGCAACAGTTCCCTCACAGCTCCCATAAATTAAATAATAATAATAATCACAACGAATCGAAGCCATGGAAATCCCTTTGGTTTTGGTATATTTACTCACGCGCTCCACCGTTCGTCTTCTTCGAATGCCTCCTCTTTGTCAGCCCATCTTCATCTGGATTTAGCCTTTTGCGTCTGGATTCCGAGAAAAGCTGTTATAACTGGATGTTCATTCCAGACCAGAGGAGAAGAGACAACGGATCGGCGGTGGGAGCAGAAGGGATGGGCGGGATTAACCCCCGACCGGTGTTATGTGGAGCCTTATGTGGTCCCTCCCTATGGCCCCGCCCCGATGACACAGGCACAGGGAGCGCGCGATTTGGGAAGGAGGTCTCGCTCCTGAAGTGTGATGATGCAAAGTGAGGTTGAAGATAAGTGAGGAACACAGAGACAGGGTGATGTGATTACAAATATCATTACCTCCATGACCGAAGGGGAGGCAAGGGGTGTTGTTTTTGGTTCGGTTTGTTTGTTAACACTTTGCAGCAAAACTATTGGTTGAATTCATACCAAATTGGGTTTATAGATTGCCAGTGACCCAAAATAGCTCTCATTGTATTTTGGGAACAGTGGGCCAAAGTTATTTTTTTTTTTTTAATTAATTTTTACATCTTTTTTCCCCAGATACTCACAATCGGCAAAATTTCAAATGTCTGTAAAAGCAAAGCTATTGGTTGAATTCATATCAAATTGAGTTTATAGATTGCCAGTAACCCGGAATAAATCTCATTACATTCTGGGAAAAATAGGTCAAAGTTTCAATTTTTTATGAATTTTTAAAATCTTTTTTTTCCCCATGTATCTATAATGAGCGAAATATCACATGTCCGTAGCAACAAAACTATTGGTTGAATTCATACCAAATTTGGTTTATAGACTGCCAGTGACCCAGAACAGCTCTCATTGCATTTTGGGAACAGTAGGCCAAAGTTAATATTTTTTTTTATGAATTTTAAAATCTTTTTTTCCCATTTATTTACAATCGGTAAAATTTCAAATGTCTGTAGCAGCAAAACTATTGGTTGAATTCATACCAAATTAGGTTCATAGATTACCAGTAACCTGGAATAAATCTCATTACATTCTGGGAAAAACAGGTCAAAATTTCAAATTTTTTAAATGAATTTTTTACATCTTTTTTCCCCCATTTACTTATAATGGTGGAATTTCACATGCTTGTAGCAGCAAAACTATTGGTTGAATTCATACCAAATTGGGTTTAGAGATTGCCAGTGATGCAGAACAGATGTCATTACATTTTGGGAAAAATACGTCAAAGTTTTAAATTTTTTATGAATTTTTAAAATCTTTTTTTTCCTCATGTATCTATAATGGGCAAAATATCACATATGGGTTTATAGATCACCAGCAATCCGGAATAGATGTGATTACATTTTGGGAAAAGTAGGTCAAAGTTCAAATTTCTTATGAATTTTAAAATCTTTTTCCTTCTCCCATTTACTTTTAATGGGCGGAATGTCAAACGTCTGTAAAACATCAATTTTATTTCAATTTACTTCAAACTTGGCACATATATAGAGGCAATTGATTTGCTGATGTCACCACACACATATATATGATGACATTAACTGGATTGATGCCAAAATAAACTACAGTATGTGCAAGGCGCGGGGTTTGTTGTGCCCAGCACCACTTGTTACAGATTTGATGTACTTTGCCTATAGGAACATATGGTAAAATACTAAACACAAGACTTCAGTGTCAAAATTAAACTCTTCAGTCAAAACCTAATGGCCTAAGATTTAACCCCTGCATGGATTTGTATACTACTATATTTACTAACACAAGGAAGTATAATCACAGTACTGTGAATTCAAGGTCATAAGACAGACAGTGAGGGATGGGGAGGGTGGATTATGGATCTTGCCTCCTGTTTGGGTCTGACATCACATCAACCACATCACAAACAGCATCATCTCCAGACATTCAATAGGGAAAATATCCTGGTATTATCAAGTGATTTTCTATCTATTGCTGGCTTCTGTTCTTTTTTCTTGTCCCCTTCCTCCTCTCAATTCCTCTGTTTCCAAAATCTGCTACAAAAAATCATCTCCCCGAGGTGATGAGGCTCAGACTGACTGTTTTTCAACCAGTTTCATTTTGTTATTTTTTCCAATGTTTTGCAAGAAATGTGTAACAGAATTGCGAACATAGTGCAAGGCTAAAAATATATGTAACATATGTATAAGTCTAGCTTTTTCAAGTGGTGGGTCATGACCTGAAAGTGGGCTGTGTGTTGCAAAGCGCTTGGTTAGAAAGGAGCTTTGAAAATTCTTTTTATTGATTTTAATGGTAGCTTTACTTTTATTTTGATAGCTGTGCATCAAAAGACACACAAAGACTGGCTGTTTCCATGGCAACGCAGACATCTGATAAAAAGGTGACAATGTGTAGGCGAGATGTAGTAAGAATATGACCTCAAGTGGCAATAAAAACACATTAAATCCCACATGTGTGGCATGTCAGAGCTTCAATGTCAAGCCCTGTTTTTGTTGTGTTACAGTTGGGATGTTCAGTTTATTGTAACAGTAATACGCTGTGCCTCAAATAATGGAAATATGTGTATGAATCATATGTAACCCATAAAGATAACAAATAGCCACTGGTGAACAAAAGCATCTACTGATCTAAACGGTTTAATACCTGTTGATCTACTAATCCTATCAATCCATGTAAATAATTGGTGTAAAATGCAGTTTGTCATCTTTTCATGGTCATCAGATATGACCCATTTGGACGTTCAGAGGCTCCATAGTGAACATGGAAACACTGTCATCTTCTACAACATTGATTCACCAGTAAAACCCATGAAGTTGGATCAATGACAGTGGATGGAGATGCTTGTTTTACGTTCAAATAATGATATATTTTGTTTAAAAAGATACTTCTTCAGTTTTCTCTGTTTCTGATATAATACAACACAACTTTGATTAGAGCTTTTATGAGCATCTACATCAGGGGTGTCAAACTCATTTTAGTTCACGGGCCAGATTCAGCCAAATTTGATCTGAAGTGGGCCGAACCAATAAAATAATAACAGAATAATATATAAATAATGTCATCTCCAAACTTTTCTCTATGTTTAGGAGTGAAAAAAGTAAATTTACATTATGAAAAGGTTTACATCTACAAACTATCCTTTCAAAAGATGTGAATAACATGAACAAACTGAAAAAATAAGTATAATTTTAACAATAGTATTCCTCAGTTTATCATTTACACATGTACATTATGACTTACAGATCACAGTGGATCTACAAACACAAAACATTTAGTAACAGGCAGAATCTTGTTAAAATTGTACTTACTTCTCTTAAGACATTTCAGGTGATTCACATTTTTTGCAAAATTATACTTTGTTTTAGTGTGAATTCATGAAAATATTTACATTTACAAAGAGAAACATTTGAAGTTGTCATTATTTATATGTTATTATGATAGTATTTTACTGGTCCTGTCCACTTGAGATTGAATTGGTCTGAATGTGGAACCTGAACTAAAAGGATTGTTAATATTTTAGTGTAATTTTTGCATTTCACAAATTCATCCCAAGGGCCGGACTGGACCCTTTGGAGGGCCAGATTTGGCCCCTGGGCGGCATGTTTGACACCTGTGATATACATGATCAGTGAATTGAATACAGGAAAATACACGATTTAGTGAAAAAAACACAAAATACAGAAGATATTATGCTAAATGGTGACAAATCAATTAAGAATGATTAAATAGATAGAAAAATTCATTTGGGAACTGCCACTGAAGAAGCACTGGGTCTTTATGGGTTAAAAAAAAAAAAGATCATAATGATACTGAAAGTACATTTATGAGCCTATTTTTGTAAACAACTTAAAGGATCGTTTGAAGATATGGGTCCCAAGATGAAACCAGTTAAGAACCACTGGAATAACTAATTAGTAAAAACTATAATTGTTTTTACATCTTAAATGGCTCCTTAAACAAAAGTATTGTCGAGTTTCTTTGAGTCTATTGTAACTCTACCTTAGACATAGGGGATAGAAGTACAAATACATCTTTAGCTTTGTACTGTAAACAAAAAACTGAACTGAAACAAAACTTCTTGCAAAACACTGTGCACTACACTGTAAAAAAAACAAACAAAAACAAAACAGTAATATTCTGGCGGCAGGGGTGCCGAAAAAATATTGTAAAATAATGGAAAATAACCATCTCATAAAAATACGGTAATTTTCCATAATTCATTCCAAATTCCAAATTCATTTTTTGCCCTAACTTTACATGACATTTTGCATATCTTTTTTTGACTTTTTAATGTTTAATAAAGAATATTTACATGTATTAAAACAATCAAATTACCAATAAATAAATATATAAATAATTTTCAAGGAGACTAAGTTGTGCAATCCACTGATAAAAACTGTATTTGGACAGTTTATCATTGCTTACACATGTTATACATTCACAAAAATACATTTATTCAACATTTTTGTTGTGAAATCTCCCATAATTACACAAGATATTTGTCAGTTAACAAAACAAGTCTTGTTAAACTTACAGAACGGTTAATTACGGTTAATTGTCAGTAATTTTATCACTTTTAAAAAAATTTTTTTTTTTAACAGTATTAAACTTTAAATTAACAGTTTAATCTCATAAATAGAAAAGAAATATTTGTGAAATTACGATACATTTGCAAATGTATTTTAACTGTATTTTTCTGTGAAAAAAGAAAAATTTCTTTTAAAAAATGGTTATTTTATGGTTATTCACAGTTGAAGTTTTTTCCTGTTATTTTACATTTGACGTGTAAAAATTACAGTCTGTTTTTGTCATTTCACTGATATTTTCCTGTATCTTAAAAATACAGGAAAAATCTGTAAAATGAACAGTAAAAATTGTGTTAAATTACAGATTTTTTTTTTTTTACAGTGTATATTATGTTCCTTTTATCACTCACTTTGCAAGCATTGTGACAAAAATAGGACAACCCACTTCACATCCACATCCACATTAAAGTAGGGTGAAAGGATGAGAGCCAAACCATCCATTACAGTACTTCACTATTTATTTGTTCACTTACTTACTTACCCACCAGAATACCATCTCATTTTGAATATTTTTTCCATTGCTTGTACATTAACATATTATATCAATTACTTTGTACTATTTTTGTACTATTGTGTTGTTGCTGTAAAACTGTAATGCTGAACTGACCAACAACAAAAATAATAATAATTATGACAGGAAAGATCATAATCATTAAAATAATAATAATAATAATAATAATAATAATAATAATAATAATAATAATAATAATAATAATTGTTTCCATTGTCAGATGTGCTGTACTATGAAAATGCTTAAGAAAGGTATAAAAGAGATGCACAAACTACTAAAGATGACATTTAGTAAAAAAAAAAAAACAAAAACAAAAAAAAAAAAAAAAACAAAGGAAAACTAACCAAGCTGTTAAACACATGTAGTTGAGTAAAAACTGCAATATTTATCTCTGAGATTTAGTGAACAAGAAGTAGTGTATAGAGTAAAATGGAAATACATTACAGTACTGTAGCAAATATACCAAGTTACATTCTATCATGGTGATTTTATAAATCTTTGAGTGTTTGGTCTGTTACTTTTGGTGATCTGGACAAATTTTGGCCACTAGAGAGCACTATTGTCAACATGTTTTATTGTAATTGTGTCCCATTCTAAAATCACAAATCACATGGGATTTGATTTTTAGCGTGTATAGCCAGGCATCACATGGTATGATAATTCATTTATTGGCCCATTATTACATTGCTCTGTTTTTGCTCTTTTGCTGTTGTTCAGTTTTATATAATGGAAAAGAAAATGGATAAAACAAAGTACAACAATAATCTTAAAAACAGACATATGTTCATCGTTTTATGAAGGCACAAGTTTATATGAATTCTATCATCATGAAATACAGAGAAAGAGAAGCCTGCTTAGATTAAAATAACTTTAGGTGATATCAGTTAAACTCAGGTGCTCAACAATAATCTGACTGGATTTTAAGATGATCTTTTCAACTCCATGTGAATTAGTTCACTTTCTATATTTAAAACACAAGCCTGTGATTATAAGAAAACAGAAAAGTAAAGAGCATTAAAGAGCCTCAAACTGGTTGAACCTGAGGTCACACAGTTAGAAAAGTTGGTATTTCTGGTTGACTTTAATCACATTTTAGAAACATGTGCTGTGTGTCATTAAAAAGGAGACATTATTCATCTGAAGTGAATTAAACATACATTTCCTGTCACTTTTAGGATCGCAATGCAACTGCTTAACCCATAAAGACCCAAACAGCCACCTGTGACCAAAACCATCTACTGATTAATACCTGCTGGTCCAATAATCCTATCAATCCATGTAAATAATTGGTGTAAAATACAGTTTATTATCTTTTCATGGTCATCAAATATGACCCATTTGGATGCTCAGAGGCTCCGTCGTTACCATGGAAACACCGTCATCTTTCACAACATTGATTCACCAATAAAACCCATGGAGTTTGATCAATGACAGTGAATGGACACACTGGGTTTAGTTAATGATGTATTTTGCAGAAAAAGTCACTTTTTCTTCAGTTTTCTCTGTTTTTGATATGATAACCTTCAACTTTCACCTGAGCTTTCATGAACATCTATATAAATAAGTGAATTAAATACAGGAAAATACCTGATGTTCACTGAAAAAATGCAAAATACAGAGGATAATGTTATAATAAATGGTGATAAATCACTTAAGAAAAGCTAAATATAGAGAAAGAAATATTGTTGAACTGCCAGAAAAGAAGTACTGGGTCTTCATGGGTTAATGACACTCAAACCTTATGCCACAACTCCGGTGAACACAATCCAAACTAGAAAAGCACTCGGAGAGCACAGACCTCCACTAAAGCAGATCACGCCCCCACCCACCCACCACCAAAATTTAATCATTTTTTCCTTTTGCCAGTATCAACATTTCCTGAAAATTTCATCAAAATCCATCCAGAACTTTTTCAGTTATGTTGCTAACTAACCAACAAACAAACAAACAAACCCTGGCAAAAACATAACCTCCTTGGCGGGTGTAACATTGACACTTTCTACGAGTCCTTCAGTTTTTGCTTAAAACTGTAAACTGAAAACTGTTTTCCATTTACTACTTAGTAAATCAGTCAGTGATGTGTTTTAACTCTTTCCAGTAATGATGATGAGTTCTGTTAATGAGGATTTAACAAAAATTATGCAGCATAAGTTGGTAGTGACAGTTGTCAGACAAATAAATACTCAAGTTATGTAAAATAGAAAACTCTAGAGAAGTATTTGTACTTAGTCCCTTCCCATGTCTCTTATCATTTTATTATCTTAACATTTTTAATCTGTTTTCAATTACCTCACTTGGACACCTTGCTGTACCTTCTTAATCCAAGAGGAATGAATTTTTTGAGATGACATTTTTCTTTAGCCCCCAGAAAAAAAGTATAACTGAATGTAAAAGTCATATTTTGCTCTTCAAATGTATGAAATGATTGTCTTTTGGTATGTGTGTCATTCTAGGATGCTTTCACCTGACGCTTGATTCATTCATTCATTAATTTTCTGATCTCTTTGGTCCTTGAGAGGATCATAGGGATGCCGGAGCCTATCCTGGCTCCTGTTGGACAAAGACAGGTACACCCTGGATATGTTGCTACTTTATCACAGGTCTGATATATACAGAAGACAACCATTTACTTTCATATTAACACCTATGGGTGATTTAGATTGACCAATTAACTAATTAAAGTGCAAGTCTTTGGATGGTGGAAGAAAGGTCTGATTCATTTCTGTCCTTTTTATCCAAAACCAGTAAACATTAGAAGTTAATCCTTTTGATTTTCACCTAACCCATAAAGACCCAGTGCGACTTTTATGGCAGTTCCCAAATGAATTTTTCAATCAATCAATCAATCAATCAATCAATCAATCAATCAATCAATCAATCAATCAATCACATTTTATTTATATAGTGCCAAATCATAACAAAAGTTATCTCATGACACTTTACATATCAAGTTGGTCGAAACCAGACTCTTCTATCTTTATATTTAACATTTCTTAAGTGATTTATCACCATGTATTTTTGCACTTTTTCAGTAAAAATCTGATATTTTCCTGCATTAATTTGCAGATCATGTACTTTAATCATCATTCTGATATTACATGTAAAGGTTATCATATCAAAAACAGAGAAAACTTAGGAAAAAGTGACTTTTCCAGTCAAATATATCATTACCTGAACGTAAAAACAAGCATCACCAACAACTATCATTTATCGAAGTACATGGGTTTTACTGGTGAATCGATGCTGTAGAAGATGACAGTGTTTCCAGGTTCACTACGGAGCCTCTGATTGTCCAAATGGGTCGTATCTGATGACCATGAAAAGATGACAAACTGTATTTTACACCAATTATTTACATGTATTGATTAGGTTGAGTGACATTAACCCATAAAGACCCACTGGTACTTTTGTGGCATTTCCAAAATATTTATTTTTCTCTATATTTAGTTTTTCTGAAGTGATTTATCACCATTTATTATGACATTATCTTCTGTATTTTGCATTTTTTCTGTGAACATCATGTATTTTCCTATATTTAATTCACTGATTATGTAGATTTTCATAAAAGCTCAGATTAAAGTTGATGGTCATTATATAAAAAAACAGAGAAAACTGAAGAAAAAGTGACTTTTTCTGCAAAATACATCATTAACTAAACATAAACCCAGTGTGTCCATCCACTGTCATTGATCCAACTCCATAGGTTTTACTGGTGAATCAATGTTGTAGAAGATAACAGTGTTTCCAGGTTTACTACAGAGCCTCTGAACGTCCAAATGGGTCATATCTGATGACCATGAAAAGACGACAAACTGTATTTTACACCGATTACTCACATGTATTGATAGGATCAGTGGATCAACAGGTGTTAAACAGTTTATATCAGTAGATGGTTTGATTCAGTGGCTGTTTGGGTCATTATCGGTTAAACTGTGTGTCGGTGGAATACTGTAACTGGATACTGAATCACACCACAGGTCAGTCTATTATTATATGGTGACATCTAGTGGGAACAATAAAATGATCCATTAATAATCTGTGACACGACCCATTTACCCATCGTGTTATGTCAGAAGGTTGCTATGACAACGAGCATGTCTCAATGTATTTAGGTTGGAATAATATAAGAGAGATGAATGTTTCAGCGGGGGATTTTTTAAAGCAGCACATTTCAGCATAAATACTGACTAAGCTGTTGCTGACATGTAGCCTGTGAAGCTCCAGCTGGAGGTCTGTAATCCTTTAACATCACCACTCAGCATAAAAACTTGCAGCCGTGTCACTAAAGTCACACCGCTTTTTAGGGAAACTGTCTTTTCTGCCCAAGTCTTCTAAGCCAGGGGTTGAATTCATTCAGCTGCCTCTTGGGAAGAAATTTACCTCTCAATGTGAAGTTATTCGCAAAATGTGTTTATCTTTAATACTTTAAGACCAAGCTCACTGTCTAATCTAGCTCAATTGTTGTTAAATCTTTGATAATTACTAGTCAATATGCTGTAAAAAAAAAAAAAAAAAAAAAAAAAAAAAAAGAGAAAGTGGAGATTCTCAGGTTCTCAGATTCACAAATATCATGTCATTGATTCTTTAAGGAAAAATACAGATATAAACCAAAATGTCAAAATCTAAATTATGCGTTCAACTTTCTAAATATAAAAGGAAGCATTATAAATATTTTTTCTGAGTTCACAGAAAAAAAAACAGAATTTGTTCTTTATTTATAGAAATTCACTGGTAAATTCATTGACTATCAAGACAAAGCAAATGCAAAATCAGCATTTGAGGGTTAAAAGAGCTCATTAGGTGAAAAAGGAAAAAGAGGTTTTTACCACAGAAGGCAAAATATAATAGTAATTAGGATTAAAATACAAATTTGCTTTAAATTATTTTTAAAAATAAATAAATAAAAAAATAAGGTAGGAGGTACTACTTTTCTCTCTGTCTCTTTTTTTAGTTTAAGTTTTTGTTTGTTGTTTTTTTTTGGAAAACTGGAAAATTGGACATGCTTATGCCTTTGCTGAGAGGATATGTATACTGAAAATGTGTCCTAATAAAAAGATTATTTAAAAAATAAAAATAAAAAAAAAGAATAACCCGAAACCCCATCTATCATACACAGTGCAAAATATACCAAAACGACAAATACAACTGCAGGTAAATCAGCTTAGTTAATGTTTCATGATGTAAAAAAATAAAATTGCTTTTCTAACTGTAAGACCTTTAATAAACAATGTTTTTTTTTGTTTATAAATCATTGATGTCAGGCCGTCTTTCATCCTTTTTCAGCTTCTATTATTCAGTGATTTGTGGCTAAAACTAACAAACTAAATACAAATGGATTTAAAGCCAGACATTTTAAAATACAACTAAATTACTTATGCACTTGGAAAAACCAAGAAACTAACAAAAATAAAAACTCTTTCTGTTTTGTTGTCGACTGAAGTACGACTCACACGCAACAGAAAAACGATCATTGTTAATTAAAGAAGTTATTCATTATTTCCTAAGATTTTTTTGACAAAACCTCTGCAGAGAAAGAGTTAAGGAGCTGCCGATGAAGCTGCTGCCAGATTTAAAGCTGAAATCCTGACTTTCAGCTCCTGATGCATTGGTTCCATCTAGTGGAGGAACAGGAATGAGACCAGAACATGGATTTAAACTGGACGTAAACAGTGAGATGGAGAAAGCAGCGCAAACACTGAACTAGTCTTACCTGAGAATGATTGAATGAACATCACTGTTTTCTATTTGTATGTCAGTAGATTGTTAGTATGAACCAAAAGAAAACATGGCAATAATCACTGCCAGAAACACCTTCCATTACATATTTTTAACCCTTTCATGCATAGTGGTCACTACAGTAAACGGTTATTCTACTGCTGTTCTCTTGTATATTCATGGATTTTGTTATTTCAGTTCCATATAAGCCAACACAATAGACAATACACTGCAACTGATAAAATTACTGTAACTTTGCTGTTCTTGATAAACCAAATCTAACATGTTTGAGTGTAAATCAATTCCTTGTTATTGTTATTAGACTGTAATTAACAACAAAAGTTTTTTTTGTTTTTTTTGGCATATTATTTCCATGAAGTGACTAGTACTGGCGTTCACTACAAACAAAAAATTAAGGATATATATATATATATATATATATATATATATATATATATATATATTTTTTTTTTTTTTTTTTTTTTTTTTTTCTCTTTTTGTGTCATTTTTGCCATTTTTAAATAAAACTATGTTTGGTCATTAAAAAAAAAATTCGATTCAATTCACACACAAAAAAAGTAAAAAAGTGTTGTGCAAAAATTCCAACTGAAAAAAAATAGCCCAAAAATTTCAAATATCCATAACTTTTTGTTTGTAGTGTGTGTTAAAATGTGAGAAAACATCAAATTAGCAGCATTTAATGTTTTTATTTCATAGTTTTCACACAGTACATCAGTAAATACGCGTTTCGTTGCTTTAAAAATTAAACGCACATTTTTGCAACTCCATGAAAAATAGCTTATTAAAAAAAAATTAATCTCATTGTTTTTAAATGCCTAAAGAGGAGTAAAGAAAAAACTCTTGATTAATGTTCTCATAATTCATGCATGAAAGGGTTAAATATTCTTTATTGAGTTTTACAAGGTAATACAAAACACAACCATACACTTCTATACTTGATAACCATATACATATTTCCGTGTATACATCCACACATAAAAAATATACAATTACCCATGTACACAAGAATGGATAAAAATAGAACATCTGTATATACATTCACACCTAAAATTTATATCAACACATATATATATATACACACTAACAATGCACACACACTTAAGCTATGCATACATGTCTACACACACATACAAACTTACACACTATACCTCATCCCCCTCTTTTTTTTTTTTTTAAGAGAGACAGACTTAGAAGTCTATGATGTTCCATGGGAGTGTCTGCGATTTGTCCAGTGTTCTTCTGCGTAATTCGTAATTAACCTTCCATTACCAATGCATGTAATGTATTTATGGATCCAATACATATATAATATTAACACAAATATGAGTATATGAATGAATATAATTTGATGTGTAAATAGTGCACTGATTGTATTTTTCGATACTGGTGGAATAAAGTTGATAAAACTGAAGGTTTTTGTTATTGTTTTTGGGTCAGAACCTCATTGGATTACTTAATTATGCTAGAAATAAAAATAGGAATGGGATTGTCCTCGTCAGCTTTGACATGAAGTATCTAAGACTGTCTGTAGATGAATATAATAAAAACTTAAAATTGTTTGTAAATTTTTGTAGATTACATAATTATACAGAGAATCTGTATTTCATCTATAGTGGTGGTCTCATTTGGGAAATCCATTTTGGCAGTTTATTACATAAAGTATTATATTATTACCTTTTCATCATAAAGTGCAACTAATGCAATTTATAATAACCACTTTAGAACATCATCATTTATCACAAATGCAGAGCAGATCATAAACCACTGTGTTGAAGGCATTTATTAATATAAATTAGGGGTACTATTACATGATGAAGTAGAGATGCATTATGTTTACAACTATTTATAACCAGCGCTATGACTAGTTATTTATTGTTATCTATTTTAATATGATAGCCGATGAAGGAAATTTATTTGATTAAGAATTGGACACTGAAAGTGAGGAAGGGGCAGAACTAGATAAGCTTTTACTTCTTCTGTCCCTTCTCAAACTGTATTTTATGAACTGATACATATGAACATTTATGTTAAATGTATTGTATTTTGTTACTTTTCTGTGATTCATGACCGTTGATGGGTGCATATGTAATTGATTTCTTGCTTTTATTGTAAACTAAATTAAAACTAAATTATTTAGTTGAGTTACTGCAGAGAATAACCATCTCTAGTCAAGAAAACAAGGGGTGGTCTAATAATTTTTGCGGCGACTATATCTATCTATCTATCTATCTATCTATCTATCTATCTATCTATCTATCTATCTATCTATCTGAGTCTCAGGCTGTAATGCATGTTTTGATGGTTTTCTTTCAAAATAATGCATTTTTGCCCAAAAAAATCATGCCTTTTTAAAATTTTTTCATCATTTATGGCATTTACATCATTTTTCATTGTTTAGATTATGTGCACATTTGCTTTTAAATCATCAACCTACCCCCTCAAGCACATTCTTTTTTTTGGGGGGGGGGGTATTTTCATTTATTGTTTACATATCAGCTCTGAAATTAAACTCTTATGAGCTCTTTTGACAAGGGGTGATCTAATAATTTTTTCTGCGACTGTAGATGTTCATAAAAGCTCAGAGTAAATATGAAGGTTATTATACCAAAACAGAAAAGACTGAAGAAAAAGTCACTTATTTTGCAAAATATATCATTAACCCTTTCATGCATGAATTATGAGAACCTTAATCTAGATTTTCTTTTCCCTTCTTGTTTTTTATTCCTCTTTAGGCATGAAAAAAAAACAATGTGATTGAACATTTTTTTATGAACCTATTTTTTATGGAGTTACAAAAAAGTCCATTCAACTGGACACCATGCATTTTGTTATTATTATTTTTTTATTATTTAACTTTTATTTAACCATTTAGGTTAGTTGAGAACTGATTCTCATTTACAATAATGACCTGGCCAAGAGACAGCACACAAACAGAATGAGTAGTGGCACAGGCTGCATGTACATAAGACATAACAGATAAAAAATGACATTTTTGAAGCAAAGAAACATGTATTTACTGATATACTGTGTGAAAACTATGAAAAAAAAACATTTTGATTGCTGCTAATCTGATGTTTTCTCACATTTTAACATACTATAATACTAGTTATTACTCACTCAGATAATATGCAAAAAAACAAAGCAGACAAAAAAAAACACTTTTTGATTTAGCAAAAAAATGTTAATTACAGTCTAATAACAGTTAGCAATTGGTTTACACTCAAATATTTTACTGCAGATACCGTTGTTACAGTTACAGTAATGGTATGAATTGCAGTGTGTGGGATGGTGCATAAGCGTCCGCTGTGTTGGCTGATATGAAACTAAAACAACAAAACCATGAATACACAAGAGAACAGCTGGAGAATAACTGTCCACTGTAGTGACCACTATGCATGAAAGGGTTAACTGAACATAAAAGAGGAGTCTTCAACTACTGTTTTTTGTCAAACTCCATGGGTTTTACTGGTGAATCAATGTTGTAGAAGATGATGATGTTTTTACGTTCACTTACGCAGCCTCTGAACATCCAAACAAATGTTCCTTTAGTTTTACCAGGCATTAAAATGAACAAGAAATTGAAGAAAACAAGGGTGGTCTAATATTTTTTTTCTGTGGCTGTATATTTTACACTGTCAACTGAAAACCCAATAAAAACTGGGAAACAGAGATTTAAACAATGCAGTGATTCTTCGTTAGAATCTCTTACATATTTGGGTCTAGTAAGTAGAAATGTTCATTTTCTAAGAGTAAACAGTATCTTGTCATGTTCCGTTAAAGGACAGGCTTTTGGGATAAAGAAGGCTTCATTCTGTCATTGTTGCTTGTTTGGCCCTGGGGGGCCCCGCAGCAGCTTTTCCTACAGGCTCGTTGTGGGAGGGATATCTGTCACAACACGGCAGTGCGTATAGATTTATTATTGATCAGGCTTATTGAGCATTTTCCCTGAGGGGCCAGGGGTCAAAGGTGAGCTGACAGGGTTCTCACTGGGACCTCAGCTTCATTTCCCACTTGGGGACCAAACACAAGGGCCTGAGTTTTAGAGCAGATATTATTACACACATACTGGAGAAACACAACATGCAAAAACTAGGGCAGTGACAGGTGAACGACCAGATGTCACAAGGAACCAAGTACTGCATTACTGTATTATAGAGGAGCTTTCTTTACTGTACTTGGATATTTATTTTTCTGACAGCTTTTAACTCCTTACATCTGGGGTGTCACACTCATTTTAATTCAGTTCCACATTCAGCTAAATTTGATCTGAAATGGGCCGGACCTGTAAAATAATAACATAATAATATATAAATAATGTCAACTCCAAACTCTTCTCCATGTTTTAGAGCAGGGGTATCACACTCATTTTAGTTCAGGGGCCACATACAGCCAAATAAGATCTGAAGTGGGCTGGACCAGTAAAATAATATAAATAATAGGATAAAAACTGATAAATGAATGAATGAATGACTGAATGAATAAATTTATTTTTGGTTTTACATCAGTCATTGTACTCAGTACATCAATTGTAATGAACATAAAAACCAAAAAAGGAATAGGCCAGAAGCAAAAGCTTATTTTTTTGCCTATCCTTTTCAACTAATACACTGCTTACATCAACTTAAGTGTATACAGCATCGAGCATTTACACCATAATAATAACAAATTAAAAAAAAAAAAAAAAGTCAACAGCAACAACACATCTACCATCTCAATTCAATATTTCTGAATAATTTAAACTTAGAGTACTCTTTTTTTTTTTTTTTTTTTTTTAACTTCACCAAAGGAGTGGATAACTTAAATCCATCATAAGGTCCATTCCATAATTTCACACCCACAATCCCAATTCATTTAGACTTCACATCTGCCCTCACTCTAATCCACTCACACATATCAAAATCTCTGAAATTCAAATTACTCTCTCTTAATTCCAAGAAACCACACCTGAACTTTGCAACAATACTATTTTCATCCTTCATGTTCCCTATACCTATTTAGAAACAATTCTTTATACCTTTTTAAATACATTTGTGTTTGTACTTTCCTTTATCTCCTGTTCTAGATTGTTCCACAAATAAATAATGTCAACTCCAATGTTTTCTGTATGTTTTTGAATGAAAAAAGCAAAATTCCTTAATGAAAATGTTTACATGTACGAACTGCACTTGAACATAACATCAACAAATATGAACAACCTGAAAATTCTTAAGAAAAATAATTGCAATTTTAACAATATTATGCCTTAGTTTATCATTTATACATGTATATCACAACTTACAGATCACAGTGGATCTACAAATACACACAACATTGAGTAACAGGCAGAATATTGTTAAAATTCCACATAAGACATTTTTGTTCAGGTTATTCACATTTTTTGTAAAAGGCTAGTCTGTAAATATAAACATTTGTGTAATTTTGCTGTTTTTACACTAAAACAAAGGGAGAAAAAAAATGGTTTTCATTATTTATAGGTTATTATGATAGTATTTTACTGGTCTGACCCACTTTAGATTGAATGGACCTAAAATGATTTTAACATCTTTGATTGTTAATATCTTCCGTGTAATTCTTGCATTTCATAAATTCATCCCACGGGCCAGACCAGAGCCTTTGGCGGGCCGGTTTTAGCCCCCGGGCCGCATGTTTGACACCTGTGTTTTGGAGCGAAAAAAGTAAATTTACATTATGAAAAGGTTTACATCTACAAACTATCCTTTCAAAAGATGTGAATAACATGAACAAACTGAAAAAATAAGTGTAATTTTAACAATATTCTGCCTCAGTTTATCATTTACACATGTACGTTATAACTTACAGATCACAGTGGATCTACAAATACACAAAACATTTAGTAACAGGCAGAATATTGTTAAAATTACACTTACTTCTCTTAAGACATTTCAGGTTGTTCATAGTTGTTCAGGTTATTCACATTTTTTGTGAAATTATACTTTGTTTTAGTGTAAATACATGAAAATATTTACATTTACAAAGAGAAAAATTTGGAGTTGTCATTACTTATATGTTATTATGATAGTATTTTACTGGTCTGACCCACTTGAGATTGAATTGGTCTGAATGTGGAACCTGAACTAAAAGGATTGTTAATATCTTGGTGTAATTTTTGCATTTAACATAATTTATCCCAAGGGCCGGATTTGGCCCCCGGGCTGCATGTTTGACACCTGTGCCTTACATCATTGGTTTCCAAAACCCTGAGATAAAATCCACTTTATTTCTCCTCATAACTTATATTTACAGAAATACATGTTGAATTTACATCAACATTTGTACTGACTACTGTCAAAACAGTGTCAGAAAGTCTCTTATTTATGTCTTGTTACGTTTTTTACATGTTGTGTCTTTTATACCACTTCAATACATTCCATTTGTTATAGTTTTTACATTTTGTTACATCTTTTGGGTCAAAACACAGTAATGTCCCATCAGAGAGTGAACTTTAATAGACTGCCATTCCAACATTTATTTCAGTATATAAAGTAGTTCCTTGTTTTGGAGAATCCCTTATGGTCCAACTAAAGCAACAATGAATTTAAAAGTAAAATGCAGGTCATTTAGCAACACTAATCTGTCAAATTGTCCGTAAAATGTCCCGTCAGAAAGATTTCTAATACCGTGTTTTGACACCTTTTACATAATTTTCATCTTAGATCTTGTTATGCCGCCTAATTTTATGTCTTTAATTTTTATGTTATCATCATGTTACATCTTTTACATTGTGTGTTTTTAATCATTTCCATCTTCTGATAATTTTTCCATCTGGTTGCATTTTTTACATCATTATGATAACGTTACATTTTGTCTTGTTAATCTTTACTTTTACATCATTTTCATAGTGTTGCTCGCTTTACTGTTTTTATCTTGTTGCATCTATGAACTCTTCCAGATAACACTCTTCTTCAAAACACAGTAATGTCCCATCAGAGAGTGAACTTTAATAGATTGCCATTCCAACATTTATTTCAATATAAAGTAGCTCCTTGTTTTAGATAATCCCTTATGGTCCAACGAAAGCAAAAATGAATTTAAAAGTAAAAAAATGTGGGTCATTTGGCAACACTAATCCGTCAAACTGTCTATAAAAAAAGATAGATTTCGAATACCGTGTTTTGACCCTTTGACATAATTTTCATCTTAGATCTTTTTATGCCGCTTAATTTTATGTCTTTAATTTTTTTTACATAATTTTTATCTTGTTATATTTTTTACATCATGTTACATCTTTTACATTGTGTATGTTTTTAATCATTTCCATCTTTTGACGATTTTTCCATCTGGTTGCATTTTTTATATCATTATTATAATGTTACATTTTGTCCTGTTAATCTTTTGTTTTTACATCCTTTTCATGTTGTTGCTTGCTTTACTGTTTTTATCTTGTTGCATTTATGAACTCTTCCAGAAAACACTCTTCATCTACTATGATTTCTTGGGCCTAACAGTTTAACACAAATCTGTTCTTTTCCATCTTCTTATGATTTTTCCATCTGGTTGCATTTTTTACATCATTATTATAATGTTACATTTTGTCTTGTTAATCTTTTGCTTTTAATTTTTATCTTGTTGCTTGCTTTACTGTTTTTATCTTGTCGCGTCTATAAACTCTTCCAGAGAACACTCTTCTTCTACTATGATTTTTTTGGGCCTAACATTTTAACACAAATCTGTTCTTTCTACTCCCTATATTCTCAAAACAGGCTCAATACTTGAGTTCTAATGCATCTGTTGGTAATTATTGATTATTTAAATTTTCCGTCACACCTTTCCTGGCTGTCATTGTCTTCTATTTTGTTGCCTCCTGACACTCAAAGTAAAAGGCACGTCTTTTAATCAGCGTGACACGAGATAGCGTGTGTTGAGTCAGTGATGCCTGCAGAACGGGCACGTGTCGGGTCTTTGTTCCCAGAAGCCCCTCTGAGTGACCCGGGTCAGCTCAGGGTGGCCGTTTTTGGTCGTGTGGCAGCCGGTCGGCCTTTTCCACTCCACATCTCCATGGTGACTTTAAGAAGGTCTGTTAGAAAAGCACATGAATGGAGTCAGTCATTGGATTTTAATCAGGCAACACCTCTCACTCACAGCCGGACCATAGAAGATGAACAAAAAAGAAACTACATCTGGGATGTTTCTGCACGGTTCTATCCTCTGAGTTAATTCACAGATACACATTTACTTTTGCACAGGAGGATGAAGCAGTTTTTACAAAATTTGGCTTACTTTTAAATCTAAAACATTAACCCTTTCATGCATACTGGTCACTACAGTAGACAGCTTTTCTCCAGCTGTTCTCTTATATATTCATGGATTTTGTTGTTTTAGTTCCATATCAGCCAACACAGTGGACGCTTATGCATCATCACATACACTGCAATTCATACCAGTACTGTAACTTTACTGTTCTTGATAAACCTGATCTAGAGTAACATGTTTAAGTGTAAATCAATTGCTTTTATTGTTATTAGTCTGTAATTAACAGATTTTTAAACAAAAGTTGTTGGTTTTTTTGCATTATATCTCCATGAATTGAGTAATGACTGGTATTAGAGAGTTAAAATGTGAGAAAACATTAGATTAGTAGCATTAAAAATGTCTGGTAAAGGTTCACACTGTCTTCCACATATAATTATTACCTCCGCCAAGGAGGTTATGTTTTTGCCAGGGTTTGTTTGTTTGTTTGTTTGTTTGTTTGTCTGTTTGTTTGTTTGTTTGTTTGTTTGTTTGTCTGTCCGTTAGTGTGCAACATAACTCAAAAAGTTATGGACAGATTTGGATGAAATTTTCAGGGTTTGTTGGGATAAGGAAGAAATGATTAAATTTTGGTGGTGATCGGGGGTGGGGGGGCCCACGGGGGGGGCACTGATCAGCCTTGGCGGAGGTCTGCGCTCTCCGAGTGCTTCTAGTTGTAGGTAATTCATTTATCAGACAAACTAGTAAAGCAAGTAAACAAACAACTACTTATCTGATAAATGAATTACCTATAATAAGCATTAAAAATGTTTTCATTTCATAGTTCTCACACAGTATATCAGTAAATACATGTTTCTTTGCTTCAAAAATTAAACACATGGTGTCCAGCTGAGTGGACATTTTTGCAGCTCTATGACAAATAGGTTCAGAAGAAAATTTTCTTTAGGCGTGTTTTTTTTCATGACTAAAGAGGAATAAAAGCAGTCAGGAAAAAATCTTGATTAAGGTTCTCATAATTCATGCATGAAAGGGTTAATTGTGAGCTTTACAAACAGAATCCTTTGTGGTCAATATAATTGCATTGAACAAGGTCTCATTCCCTTCAATGTTTATTTAGTTTTAAAGGCATTAACAACTAAACTCTCCACAGCAGGAGGAAGTCACAAACCAGAACATCTGTAGGATTACCAAAACCACCTCTGAATAAACACTGTGAATTAAGAATAAACCTTTTTAAACACATCTGTATTATGGTATCATCTAGTTTTCTTCTTCAGACTAAAATTCATAGCTGCCTTACTTTGACAGACGGTCCAAATAACCATGTGTCTGTTGTATAATAGTATGGGAGGTATATCCCCCCGCCCCAACCCATACCTGGGATTCGCAGGTAACCCGCTAAACCATGCATCACTAGTGAGGGGGGGTTCATGAACAGAATGCACTGCATCAGGGCCGGTTTACTTTCACTTTCATTTTGCAAAGGGAACCAGGAGACTGTTGTTGTAGAGTGAATCATTGGTGAGTGCAGTCGTATGCATCTATATCACACTTAGGGATGGGAATCGATAAGAATTTTACGATTCCAATTCCATTATCGATTTTGCTTATCGATCCGATTCCTTATAGATTCTCTTATTGATTCTCATTGGGTGAGGGAATAAAAGAGTACAAACGGGTGTGTTTGTATTAACTGTCTTTTATATTTCCATCTCTGCACAGAAAATATAACATATACAGTATGTACAAATAATAACAGATGATGCCGGCCTGTTTGGGAGGGACGTGCAGTGAAAGTGAAACTTAAGGCACTTTACTTATTCCTCTATCGCCGCATTGCTGGAACCAGTTCAACTTGGCTCAGCTTGTCTCCTGTTGTTGTGCACCTCATTTCCTTTCCCCTACCTTCGGAAACTTGTATTTGAGGTGGTACGACGTTTGTTGCCTGCACCGGAACCGGAACTGGGCCCAGATGACGGCCTGGTGTTCACTCTGCTGCTACATTCACAAGCGTCACTAAGTAGTGAATCAAATATGTGACATTCCTGTAAATGAATCACATGCTGTGGACAAATGTTTGAACATATTGGAGGGATTCCACCCTTTTGAAGACATGGAAGCTTTGACAGTGTTCCAGTGGACCTGGTGTCGTCTTTTTAGAACGTTTCTGCATCAACACCATGTTGGCTACGTTCTGACCAAAACAATGCAGTGTACGTGTGATGTCATCGCGCATGTGCAATGAAGGCGGAATCGATAAGCAGAATCGTTAAGCAGGCAGGCAAACAGTTCCAAGGAATTGAGCTACTGGGATCCGGTTCTCGATTCCCATCCCTAATCACACTGCTGCTTACAGAACCAATCAGGTGAAATTGGATAATCTTCCACGGCACACCTGATGATTTCTTACGGCACACTTATGTGCCACAGCACACTGGTTGAGAAACGCTGCACTAGGGCATTGACCCATGGGGAACCGCAGGTCACATTAATACCAATATGTAGGGACTGAAGTCAGTAAATCCATTGTTCTTGTCTTTAACTTCATTTCCAGTTATGCGGCGTGGTACTGCTCTTCCAGTCAACCGAGCAACATGATTGTAAGGCCATTGTATTCCAAAATTACTAATGTCTCCCAAAATACAGGGTCATTCAGAAAGAGTGAACGATTTCATTATGCAATATTTTAATAAGGAAAAACAATAGAAAACCCCAGCCAAGTCACAAGTATTCTACTCACAATCAACTTTTATTTCCTGTCTTACAAGTGTTCAGTGTGTCCACCACCTGCAGCATGGACAACATCAGCGCGATAAGAGAATTCCTCCCAGATGTGTATCAGCATATCACGATCCACTGAGCTGATCGCTGTTGTTATTCGATGTTTAAGGTCAACGAGGCAGCCATTCAGAACTTAGAAAACTCCTCTTTCAAATGGTCACTGACTCATTCTATGACGATGCTTGAGAACTGAAGTAATACGTCATGAAATCGATTCATTTTTTTTGAATAACCCTGTATTGGTCCTATCAACTTGCTGAAATATTCAGTGTGTGGAGATGGCAGTATTCCTCAACTGTAGGTACCAAACTGGCCAGTTAAAAACATCTCAATTTCTCAAAACTGCACAAACACACACACACACACACACACACATTGAGACCTTCTAGTATTATGATATAGATTCTGGTTTTCAATCAGCTTCATTATCCCTAAAACAATCATATACAGTTGTGGAAAAAATTATTAGACCACCCTTGTTTTCTTCAATTTCTTGTTCATTTTAATGCCTGGTACAACTAAAGGTACATTTGTTTGGACAAATATAATGATAACAACCAAAATAGCTCATAAGAGTTTAATTTCTGAGCTGATATGTAAATAATAAATGAATATACCAAAAAAAAAAAAAGTGCTTGGGGGGGTCGGTTGATGATTTAAAAGAAATGTGCACATAATCTAAACAATGAAAAATGATGTAAATGCCATAAATGATGAAAAAAATTTAAAAAGGCATGATTTTTTTGTTTTTTTTGGGGTTTTTTTTGGCAAAAATGCATTATTTTGAAAGAAAACCGTCAAAACATGCATTGTAGCCTGAGACTCAGATGGGTAGATAGATATAGTCACCGGAAAACTTATTAGACCACCCTTGTTTTCTTCAATTTCTTGTTCATTTTAATGCCTGGTACACCTAAAGGTACATTTGTTTGGACAAATATAATGATAACAACAAAAATAGCTCATAGTAGTTTAATTTCAGAGCTGATATCTATTTATTTTCCATGTTTTCTTGATAATAACCAAAATCACTTCAGTTCTTCCATCAATATCTATGGCACTGTACTGACAAAAACAGTGCTTTTTTGTTTTCTTTTCTGTCTGTTTTAGTCACATGGTACACACAGGAGTTAGGACTGGATTGCATAACCATTGTTTCTGATGACTTTTGATAGTCTAATCATTTTTCCAGTTAATGATATATTTTGCAAAATAAGTGACTTTTTCTTCAGCTTTTTCTGTTTTGATATAATAACCTTTGAATTTACTCTGAGCTTTTATGAACATCTACATGATTTGTAAATGAAATACAGGAAGATATTTGACTTAGACTGAAAAAAACCTAAATAAAGAAAACAATATCATAAGAAATGGTAATAAATTAGTTCGAGTACTTGATTGTATAACCATTGATTTTGATGACTTTTGATGGTCTAATCATTTTTCCACAACTGTTTGTTGAGTTAATGATACATTTTGCAAAATAAGTGACTTTTTCTTCAGTTTTTTCTGTTTTGATATAATAACCTTTGAATTTTCTCTGAGCTTTTATAAACATCTACATGATTTGTAAATGAAATACAGGAAGATATTTGACTTAGACTGAAAAAAAACTCTAAATAAGGAGAATAAAATAAGAATGATAATAAATTAAAGTACTTGATTGCATAACCATTGTTTTTGATGACTTTTGATGGTCTAATAATTTTTCCACGACTGTTTGTTCAGTTAATGATATATTTTGCAAAATAAGTGACTTTTTCTTCAGTTTTTTTTCTGTTTTGATATAATAACCTTTGAATTTACTCTGAGCTTTTATGAACATCTACATGATTTGTAAATGAAATACAGGAAGATATTTGACTTAGACTGAAAAAAACCTAAATAAAGAAAACAATATCATAAGAAATGGTAATAAATTAGTTCGAGTACTTGATTGTATAACCATTGATTTTGATGACTTTTGATGGTCTAATCATTTTTCCACAACTGTTTGTTGAGTTAATGATACATTTTGCAAAATAAGTGACTTTTTCTTCAGTTTTTTCTGTTTTGATATAATAACCTTTGAATTTTCTCTGAGCTTTTATAAACATCTACATGATTTGTAAATGAAATACAGGAAGATATTTGACTTAGACTGAAAAAAAACTCTAAATAAGGAGAATAAAATAAGAATGATAATAAATTAAAGTACTTGATTGCATAACCATTGTTTTTGATGACTTTTGATGGTCTAATAATTTTTCCACGACTGTTTGTTCAGTTAATGATATATTTTGCAAAATAAGTGACTTTTTCTTCAGTTTTTTTTCTGTTTTGATATAATAACCTTTGAATTTACTCTGAGCTTTTATGAACATCTACATGATTTGTAAATGAAATACAGGAAGATATTTGACTTAGACTGAAAAAAACCTAAATAAAGAAAACAATATCATAAGAAATGGTAATAAATTAGTTCGAGTACTTGATTGTATAACCATTGATTTTGATGACTTTTGATGGTCTAATCATTTTTCCACAACTGTTTGTTGAGTTAATGATACATTTTGCAAAATAAGTGACTTTTTCTTCAGTTTTTTCTGTTTTGATATAATAACCTTTGAATTTTCTCTGAGCTTTTATAAACATCTACATGATTTGTAAATGAAATACAGGAAGATATTTGACTTAGACTGAAAAAAAACTCTAAATAAGGAGAATAAAATAAGAATGATAATAAATTAAAGTACTTGATTGCATAACCATTGTTTTTGATGACTTTTGATGGTCTAATAATTTTTCCACGACTGTTTGTTCAGTTAATGATATATTTTGCAAAATAAGTGACTTTTTCTTCAGTTTTTTTTCTGTTTTGATATAATAACCTTTGAATTTACTCTGAGCTTTTATGAACATCTACATGATTTGTAAATGAAATACAGGAAGATATTTGACTTAGACTGAAAAAAACCTAAATAAAGAAAACAATATCATAAGAAATGGTAATAAATTAGTTTGAGTACTTGATTGTATAACCATTGTTTCTGATGACTTTTGATGGTCTAATCATTTTTCCAGTTAATGATATATTTTGCAAAATAAGTGACTTTTTCTTCAGTTTTTTCTGTTTTGATATAATAACCTTTGAATTTTCTCTGAGCTTTTATAAACATCTACATGATTTGTAAATGAAATACAGGAAGATATTTGACTTAGACTGAAAAAATGTAAATAAAGAGAATAATATAAGAAATGATAATAAATTAGTTTGAGTACTTGATTGCATAACCATTGTTTTTTGACGACTTTTGATGGTCTAATAATTTTTCCATGACTGTTTGTTGAGTTAATGATATATTTTGCAAAATAAGTAACTTTTTCTTCAGTTTTTTCTGTTTTGATATGACCTTTGAATTTTCTGTGAGCTTTTATGAACATTTACATGATTTGTAAATGAAATACAGGAAGATATTTGACTTACACTGAAAAAAATCTAAATAAAGAGAATAATATCATAAGAAATGATAATAAATTAGAGTACTTGATTCCATAACCATTGTTTTTGATGACTTTTGATGGTCTAATAATTTTTCCACGACTGTTTGTTCAGTTAGTGATATATTTTGCAAAATAAGTGACTTTGTCTTCAGTTTTCTCTGTTTTGATATAATAACCTTTGTATTTACTCTGAGCTTTTATGAACATTTACATGATTTGTAAATGAAATACAGGAAGATATTGAGTTACACTGAAAAAATCTAAATAAAGAGAATAATATTATAAGAAATGATAATAAATTAGTTCGAGTACTTGATTGCATAACCATTGTTTTTGATGACTTTTAATGGTCTAATCATTTTTTCCGTGAGTGTACGTGCAAAATGTTTTGAAAGAGGAGAAAGTTTTGCAACAGGAGCTGAAACACGTGTGAGGCACTGAAGTCTGAGTTTATAGATGAATTGAAATAAATTATTTATCACTGAAGTGAACAGGTGACAAACAAAAGACACCCAAGAGGACGGAGGAGTGAATCATAGTTGTACATGTGGTGACTCATCAGGGATCACGTTAAATGAGAGCATAAATATTATATGAAAACGATTCAGAATGAATGAAAGCCTTAGTGCATCAGAACCGTCATCTGGTGTCTGAATGTAGTTTTTCGTTTTCTGCCTGTTTTTTTGTGACATTTAAAAGAAGCTCAGACCCAGACAAAACCAAAGCTATACCCATAGAGTGAAGTGTAATCGACTGTAAAAAGCCGTTCACAACAAACTGCGTGTGTGTCTTTGTCTGTTTACCGGTGTATTAGGGTTCTTCCTGGAAGTCGCCTCATGACTCAGCCCTGGTGACAGTGGATTATGTTCCTGAGCGGCTTTAAAAGTGACTAATAATGATCTATTAATGAGCAGGAGTGAATGAAGCGAATGAGTTTTAGGGACTGAACAGGTGACAAAGACACACGGCAGGCAGATTAAGTCTATCTGCTGCAAATCTGACTCATCCTGAACCAGACACAATGAGAGCCATCTGGATCAGCTCAAACACAACCTGAGTCAAAATGTCGTCTTACACTTCTAACAGGAAGGAAAGTAATGAACGTTTAGTGGCATATGGTCTGTTTGTGTGTCAGAGCTTCTGCCTATTTAACCTATTTGAATGGAGCTATTGTTTTGACATTTAAATTTGGCATGATTTTTAAGTATTTCACATTCATCAGACATTGTATTCAAAATAGAATGTCAGTAAGGCCTCTTATCTTAAATTATCTTATCTCATCTTATCTTAAATTATTTTATCTCATCTTAAATTATCTGAAATTATTTTATCTCAACTCATCTAATCTTTTTTATCTTAAATTGTTTAACTCATCCTAAATTATGTTAAATTACTTTATCTCATCTAATCTTACCTCATCTTAAATTATCATATCTCCTCTTAAATTATCTTAAATTATTTTATCTCATCTTATCTCATGTTATCTTAGCTTATCCTCAATTATCATATCTCCTCTTAAATTATCTTAAATGATTTTTATCTCATCTCATTTCATTTCATCTCATCTTATCTTATCTTATCTTATATAATTTCAGGATCAGAATCAGAATCAGCTTTATTTGCCAAGTATGTGAACACATACAAGGAATTTAGCTTCAGTTTTTCTTGGCTCACAACGTACAATTTCAACATGAACCCAAACACACTTAAACATGAACCTAATCTAAACCAACATTTGACTAGAGACAAGGACAACAATGGGTTTAGAATAGTATAAGTTAAATATGAATAACTGGGTACATGTGTACAGAGATCAGGTCTATTCAAATATATAAAGCTAATGGTGTTCATTTTTGTCTTCTGTTAATGTAATTATACTTTTCTTTTTTCTTTTGTTCAGACAATACTGACATACAGACATACCTTGTCCGAACAAAAGAAAAAAGAAAAGCATAATTATATTAAAATATATATCTATGTGTATATTATTTACAGTGAGGGTTTATATTGTCAATATGTACACAGTGTAAATTAGTCTGTTTTATACAGAGTGCTAAACTTCTAATTTTCCCATGTTGAGGTGTGATTATGAAATGCAATAATATGATATTAACGCTCAAAGACCTAACCAGTTTTGGCGTGATACTGAAATAATTCAGTTAAAATGCAGTCTCAGCCTTTTCCAGCAGGATCACACCTGACCTGTTTGGACCTTCAGAGGCTCAATGGTCCACGTGGAAAAACCATCACATTCTGCAGCATTGATTCATCAGAAAAACCATGTAGTTCAACAAACAACAGTGGTTGGAGGTACTTGCTTCAGTGTTCAGTTTACGATAGATTTGCTGGACATGCTCAGACTTTTTCTGTTCTGATATAATAACTATTGCGTTTACTGTGAAAGTTTATGAACACCTCCATGGTCAGTACATTAAATAAAAGAAAATAACTCCTTTTTTAGCTAAAAATGTTGAGGATAACATTGAAATAAATAATAATGAATCACTTAAGATATAAAATGTAAAGAAAATTTGGACTTCTGGACAACTTTCTCACAGTAATATTTCTAAATCTTTAAGCATTAATCATTTGGTAGTCTTTACACTGTATTAATATAGAATAGAATAGAATAGAATAGAATAGAATAGAATAGAATAGAATAGGCTTTCTTGTCATTACACCAGTTGTGCAACAAAATTGCAGGTGGTCTCTGCCAGTGAGAGCAAACTTACATCTAAGTACCCGCACAATAAGATACAGACATATCTTTTTTTTTAAAAATTATAAAATATAAAAGTGTGCAATCGAAAATATGTACAAAATGGAGATATATGTATAAAAAGCTAGGATTTAAAAAATTTAAAGTAGTATAAAATAGTAGTAGTAGTAGTAGTATGTAAGCAGACATGTACCAGTGTAAGTGGTGTGTATATGTGTATTTGTATATGTGGATATGACATGAGCGTCAGTTTTTGGGGTTTTTTAACCCATAAAGACCCAGTGTGACATTTGTGTCAGTTCCCAAATGATTTTTTCTTTCTATTTAACCTTTTATTAAGTAATTTATCACCATTTACTGTAATATTACCCTCTGTATTTTGCATTTTTTCTGTCAAAATCAAGTATTTTCTTATATTTAATTTCCTGATCATGTAGATGTTCATAAAAGCTCAGATTAAAGTTGAGGGTTTTTATAGCAGAAACAGAAACTGAAGTAAAACTGACTCTTTAAGCAAATCTATCAATAACTGAACATAAATCTAGTGTTTCCATCCACTGTCATAGATAGATAGATAGATAGATAGATAGATAGATAGATAGATAGATAGATAGATAGATAGATAGATAGATAGATAGATAGATAGATAGATAGATAGATAGATAGATAGATAGATAGATACTTTATTAATCCTGAGGGAAATTCCAGTATTCAGCAGCTTTACATACAGCACAAGAAGACAAAAACCAAACAAACAGACCCAAACACAACACAACAGTGGGTTAGTAATCAGGTTGACATTAAGGTTAGTATATATACTCTAAAAGACACTTGCTAAAGAAGTAAATGATCCAACTCCATGGGTTTTACTGGTGAATCAGTGTTGTTAAAGATGACAATGTTTGGGTCTTTATGGGTTCAAAAAATATTTTAATTCTTGTCTGCACTTTTTCACACTGTAAAAAAAATCCTGTTGTTTTTACGGGGAAAAAAACTGACAGCTGTGGTTTCCAGAACAATGCTGTAAAAAACACATAAAAAAAAAAACCAACATATTTATGGACTAACATGTAGATTTAACATTTTAAACATGTAGATTTAACTGGTAAATGGTCTGCACTTATTTAGCACATTTTCTACACCTTCATGGTGTCCAAAACCACCAGGTCCAACTGGGAGTAATTTAGGGTTCAGTGTCTTCCATGGACACTTGGACAGTCTGAGCCAGGATTTGAACCACCAACCCTGTGGTTATTGGACGAGCTGCTCTACCAACTCTACCAACCCATTCATTTACAAATTTAAAATGTTAAATTGTTCAATGTTTACTTTTTTATAACTTTTTATTTAAAAAAACAAAAAACAAAAAACAAATATACCGTTATTTCAACTGTATGGTCTTGCAGTTTAAACAGCACCACATTCTTTTTCAATTTACAGTTTTATTTTCTAAAAACAATAGAATGCATCATTTCTACATACAAATCTGGTTTTGTTCACGTACTCTTCCTGTAAAAACTACAGCTATATTTGATTTAATAGTCAACCCAAAAATCTTTTCAAATAAACAACTTTTTTTATGTTGCAATTTTACAACTTTTTGCTGTTAATTCTACCGTCGTTTTTTTACAGTGCACTTTTGCTGCACTACAGAAGTTGAATCAATACTTTGGTTTCTTATTTTACGCATATCTGAATAGACTTTATTTGCCATTTGCACAGATACATAACACTATATCCACATTGGAATTCTTGTGCATTTCCCTGAGTCAGAAACGGGAGCTTGGAAAAAAAGTAAAGATATAACAAAAAACAGACAAATACAAAACATAAAACACAGCTAAAACATACAAGAAAACAGTTATTGCACATGCAGCTCAGATTCACATTTGTAAAAATAGAGTATTATATAAAAAGAGGTAATAGTAATGATTACACTGGTCAACAACAAAACTATTGTTTAAGTTTTTTGAGCTGATTTAGGATCATTTTGGTGTGCTGAATCCAAAAATCACATTAATTTTGCTCAATCAGGTCAACTTTCTGAACTATGCTACATATTGGCTTTTGAACATTTTTGCTTACATTTATGGGCATTTTCACATCATATGATACAAAATTCTTTCATATTTCTTGCAATAAACAAGTTCTGAAGATTTTACTTTTGCCAATTTATGATTAATGTTTTTTTTTGTTTTTTTTTAATATTACAGGTGAATGAAATGGCTTCGACTAGAAGATGTTGCAAAAATAAGCCTGATGTATTGTGCTACATCTGCGGTGAATATACCATTGTACCTAACAGGAATCAAGTCACAAGTTTCATAAAGTGTGCTTGTGAAAATGATTTTTTTTTTCTCTTAAAACCTATTTTGGGTGAGAACTATATAAAAAATCAACTGATAAAGTCACAAAAATGTAATCTATTTTGGGAGAAGATCAAATTTTTCAAAAATCAAATTAGCAAAAAAACCTGACCTGATTGAGAAAAACAGATGTCATTTTTGGATTTAGCGGTGCAAAAATGGTTCTGATTCAGCTGAAAAAACCTAGACAACTTGCAAAAAACATTTTTTTTGTAACCCAGTGTAATAAGAGTCCTGAGAGGTAACAAACAAGTTATTGGAAATTATCTGGAACATCTGCTGGAGTATAGGATCTGTGGACATTTGCCTGCTCTGTTGTGGACTCAAAAAAAAAAAAAAAAAAAAACAGTAGCTGCTGAAGGTCGTGCAGCTGCCCCCTTTTTTTTTTTTTGTTTTGTTTTGTTTTGTGTGCATGTGGTGGAGGGTGGGTGTAGGTGTGGGTGTGGGTGTGGGTTGGTTGGAGTGGGCGGGGTGATGAGCGGATCCCTGTGGGCCCTTTGGGTGCACCGCTCCCATTGGCCCACTCACTTATTGTTTTGGCTCCCTATCATATTAGCCATGTGTGATTTATCTGAAATTGGAAATCACGTGGACTTGACCGAAAAGGTGCTGTTATGTTAGAGTGGGGTTTTTTTTATCAAAGCAGAGTGTGGGGGGGGCGTGGGGGTCAGAGAGCAGGAAAACGCACAGAAGGATTTTTACGCACACACGGAGAGACGGGAGTGCGCGGATGTGGAGCATGTACTGAAGCCGTTTCATGGTGTTTTCTGTCGGGCTGGAGCTGTTTGTGCAGGAGGAGGAGGCTGCCGAGAGCTCCCACCATGGCAGAAGGTATGAAGACTCTGAAAATATACTGTCTTTACTTTTGTTGTGATTAAAGAATGCGTCTGGAGCTGCTGCTGCTGTGGCTGAGTGCGCATTAGAGAAGAGGACTGAGGCTTTGTGCGCGTTTACCCTTTCATGCACAAATTATGAGAACCTTGATCAAAAAAATTTTTCTGAGTGTTTTTATTCGTCTTTAGCCATGAAAAATACAATGCAACTGAAAAATTTCTTCTGAAAAATAAATAAATAAATAAATACAAGTAATTTTTTTTTAAAAATTCAAAAATACATTTAAAAAAAAAACAATGAAAAAAAAAATTATGAACCTATTTTTCATGAAGCTGTAAAAATGTCCACTCAGTTTAATTTTTCACGCACAGAAAAATGTATTTACTGATAAATTGTGTGAAAACTATGGGGAGGGCTTGTGATTCTGGGGGTTTATGCTCAGGAGAGAACTACATAATGTTACCAATTCATGTCAGAAAAGATATGGAGTGTCTTAAAACTTTAATAAAGATATGTGTAAAAAAAAAAAAAAAAAAGAACAACAAAACCCATGAATATACAAGAGAACAGCTGGAGAAGAACTGTCCACTGGAGTGACCACTATGCATGAAAGGGTTAAAGCTGAACTGAACACTACAATGAGCTCTGTTTTCATCCACAAGGAGGAAAAACACCCACTGTGGATTAGAAATAGGCGAGAAGAAGAGGAAATAGTGAAAGTTTGTGTTATTTATACTAGTGATGGGACTTTTGGCTTTTTGAAGGGAGCCGTTCCAAAGATTGGCTCTTTTATGTTTTTTACATTATTTTGAAACACCAATTTTTTAATGACTAAATAGGCTACATGTGATGATTGACATTCCATTTTAAAGGTGTTTAATTGGCGTGGCAGTAAATATTATCTTACTGTAAAAAAATGTGTGGGCTAAATACATGATATGAGAGGTAACATTAGGCAAATGCTGGAATTGGACCAAAAACATCAAGGTATATTATGTGGACTAGTCTGTAGCTTAAAAATGAAGAAGAAAATAAAACATATTCTTATGAAATAACATTTGATTCTCCTCAAAACAAGAACAATAAATGTGTGTAAACATATGGAAAAAATTGCACAAAACACAACAGTGATTAATCACTGTAATTACTTAACCCTTTCATGCATGAATTATGAAAACCTTAATCAAGATTTTTTTCCTGAGTGTTTTTATTCCTCTTTAGGCATGAAAAAAAAACAAAAAAACAATGCAACTGAATTTTCTTTATGAACCTTACCCTTATGAACCTTAGTTACAGAACTGTCCACTCAGCTGGACATCATATGTTTAATCTTAGAAGCAAAGAAACATGTATTTACTGATATACTTTGTGAAAACTATGAAATAAAAACATTTTTAATGCTGCTAATCTGATGTTTTGTCACATTTTAACATACTATAATACTAGTTATTACTCACTTCATGGAGATAATATGCAAAAAAAGATAACTTTGTTTAAAAAACAAAAAAACAAAAAAACTGTTAATTACAGTCTAATAACAACTAGCATTTTCTTTACACTCAAACATGTTACTGCAGATCAGGTTTATCAATAACAGCAAAGTTACAGTAATGGTATGAATTGCAGTGTATTATGGGATGATCCTAAGTGTCCACTGTGTTGGTTGATATGGAACTAAAACAACAAAACACATGAATATACAAGAGAACACGTTTAAACAGCTGTCCACTGTAGTGACCACTATGCATGAAAGGGTTAAATACCTGAACTATAGTGCAATTCTTAGAACAAGAACAGTATGTTGGTAAATTGACAGGCAATCGGGCACTCCCTCCTTTAGAAAAAAAAAAAAAAAAAGAACGGCTCTTTGGCTCTTTACAAAGACTCGGTTCCCATCGTTCATTTCAAAGAGCTGTTCAAAAGATTCGATTCGTTTGTGAATGTCACATCACTAATTTATACTGAGTTTGAGGGAAAAACTATAGAAACGCTCGCTTTTGACAGAAGGATGTCTAGAAACACAGCTATTTTCCATCCTTTTATTTCACACTCTTTTATTATACAACTCACTGGCAGTTAGGGGTGTTAGAAAATATCAGTTCTGCAATATATCACGATATTTCATTTCACAATACTGTATTGATATTAACCCTTTCATGCATAGTGGTCACTCCAGTGGACAGTTCTTCTCCAGCTGTTCTCTTGTATATTCATGGTTTTGTTTTAGTTCCATATCAGCCAACACAGTGGACACTTATGCATCATCTCATACACTGACATTCATACCATTACTGTAATTTTGCTGTTCTTGATAAACCTGATCTGCACTAACATGTTTGAGTGTAAATCAATTGTTAATGGTTATTAGACTGTAATTAACAGGGTATTTTTTTTAAACAATTTATTTATATTTTTTGGCTTATCTGAGTAATAACTAGAGACCAAGGAAAGGAAAAGTTTTGGCTTTTTTACATTTAATAATTGTCTTGATTGGAAACAGCATGATATAACAGTTTTTTCAGATAGATTTTTTTTTTTAAATTATGGAATGTCCTTTGCAGTGGACAGCTTTTTTTTTTTTTTTTTTTTTTTTAAAGCTGTAAAACTCTTGTCTCCTACAGAGGACAAAAATGCATTGCTGGGTCTCAGGAGGTTCTAGAATGTTAAAATGTGAGAACAGATTAACAGTGTTAAAAAAAAAAGTATTACATAGTTTTCACACAGTATGTCAGTAAATGCATGGTGTCCAGCATTTTGTAACCCCATGAAAAATAGGTTCATAAAAAAAAAAAAAAAAAAAAAAAAAAAAAAAATCACATTGCTTTTTTCATGCCTAAAGAGGAATAAAAACACTCAGGGAAAAAAAAAAAATCTTGATTAAGGTTCTCATAATTCATGCATGAAAGGGTTAATGTAGAAATCCAAACTGTATCTATGTATATATCATGTTCTGCTAAATGGACGAATAATTTACTGCTATTACTACTAAGGTCAGTGTATTGGATGGTGCATAAGCGTCCACTGTGTTGGCTGATATGGAACTAAAACAACTAAAGCCATGAATATACAAGAGAACAGCAGGAGAATAACTGTCCACTGGAGTGACCACTATGCATGAAAGGGTTAAAAAGTACTGTATCGATATTTTCATGTATTTATTCAAATGCAGATATGACGGAGGTTCATTTTTGCTTTTTGGTTTTCTTTATTGTTTATATCTTATTTATAATTATTTAACACTGCTTTATTAAATAATGGTTATTTCAAGCATCCTAAAAGCACTTTTTACTGTCTGAGAGGCAGATGTTAGTTCCTTGGTTGGGACAAAAATAACGTTCTGATGTTAGTTCTGAACTAATAGAATATGAACATTTGAACAGGATCTTAAACTGTAATGTCTGTAAAATATAATTTACGTTTGAACACAGGAACGTTTTGGGATATAGCATTAGATCCTGTTGTGATAAAAAGAAAAAAAAAAAAGTGTTTAGTATTTGTGCATGTTGCTGGTGTAATTCAATTCTTCCAGGAAATAATCATTTTTAAAAAAAGAAACAAACCAAAAAATTGCCTTTTTAACAGTATTATGATATATTGTGATATATCGTATCGTGATCCTAGTATTGTGATTTGTTTGGTATCGCCAGATTCTTGCCAATACACAGCCCTACTGGCAGTATGGATACACACAAATGACAGACAAGTTTTGTTTGTTTTTTTTTTTAAATTCCTTTACCCTTCTTTTACCTCAATTTTAGAGAGAAATGCACAGCACAAAGCCCCCTCCCCCCTCATGGTGCATCCACTAAACCATAATTTAATATATTTTTCTATACTTTTCTAATTCTGTAAGAATAAACCACTGCTTTGGGACTGTTTATTAGACATCCTGTGATTTTTATGCAGAAATTCAACATTACAGCCCTGTAATGTTAACATTTTGTGTGTCTTTTGCCAGACTTTTTCCATGCATTTTACTCTATTACTATTTTTTGTCACATTCATGACAATTATTGACGTTTCACTTCTGCGTTACAGCAGAATAAGAATTATTTCCAAAGTTCCAGATCACAGCCTTAGCAGAAAAAATGAAATCATGAGACAAAAGAGAGAAGTAAAGGAGTAAAGAATGTCATTAGTGTGATTTTTATGCAAAAATGGGAGATTTTTATCACACACCAGTGAAATAGTTTATCGATATTATAATACTGAATTTGTGCTTTGACTTGCATGTGATTTGCATATGTGATTATACTGTATGTGTAATATTATACATGTGTTTGACCTCAAAATGCAGCATTTGATGTGGAAACATACATTTCTGTGGTGGTTGGAATTCTATAAACTAAATCAAATAACAAGTTAACCAAATAACACACTTCTTTTAACTGCAAAATATCATTATCCCAGCTTTAGCTACTTAAACCAATGTGAAAAGAAGAACAAGAACCATACATTCAGTCAAACTATCATCTTGTATCTTTTCAGTTGCTGCAAACTATGATTACTGACAGTTTTTAGCAGCAGCTGTAGAAGTCCGTTCAGTCTGATATAATCTCTTGCAGGTTTGTCATAGGATAGCATGATTTGTTAAGTCACAGCAACCCTGATCTATGACCTTTGGCCACCACAATCTAATAAATCCATCCAAGAGTCCAAATGAACATTTGTGCTAAAATTGAGGTCATTTTGTCCAACCTGAGAATCAAAATGAGACCTGATCGACTTGTGAAAAAAGACACATTACAAAGAAAACAAACTGAATATGGCTCATTTTTTTGTGGGATATTTTGGATGCACAATTAAATTCTATATTTCGGGTTAAATGTCATCCTCACATATTTTGTCTTTGTTTTATAGCGTTTTATTTCAGCAAAAACAGAAGATTTTATGTTGTCAGAAATCAGACTTCAGACTTGAAAGCAATAATGATGTAACATATTAATATTTTATGTTTCTCATAACATTTTGACCTGTTATTTCCAATCCACTTTCATCATATTTCACTTATTAAATAAATGATGACATTATGGCTCCTGAACCTTTAACATGATGCCTAATTCTGAAGAGGACGTGAAGTGAAGCTCTGTAGAAAAGGCAAATCAAAGAAATGGAAATAAAAGGCTGCGTTCAGGGACAGCACATGGAAATGAGCTGCAGCTAAATCTGTTTCTGTGCATCTCTTCTCCTATGAGATTTATGGTTTTATATTCAGTATCTGACAAAGAAACCAACTAAACTAATCTATGAAAAAGAAACTGTGGTTATTATATCATCACAGTCCACTGTCTGCTCTTCAGAGTCATATTGGAACATTTGAAACTGTAATTCACTCCGTTTTTTCTTTTTTTTTTTTTTCCTTTTCAGGATGTGGCTGGTAGGTAATTGAGTATCTGAAGTATTTTCCTATTACACTATAAAAAGTGAGACTAGGTTGAATAAACACTTAGTAAATGCATGTATTTATTATTAAAAATGGGCTGGAATTGTATTCAGATATAAACATATTTCATTGCTCACTGATTACATGTTGAACAATTTCAGTAGAAAAAAGTAAATATATAACATTAGGCAGATTTTAATATTGAAAATGTAAAGGAATTCCTTCATTATGTTATTTAAAATAATAAATGTTGGTCATAATTTGCTTCATAATACATCATAAGTCAATATGAACTTTGGTTCTACATTTATTTTTGTTGTATATACTGGTTTCTATGCATGAAATCCATTTAGTAAGAGATGTTTTCACTATTTATGTGAGAAATACGTGGAAATAAATCATTTGTGGCTGTAAATTGCCACTCAGTGTTAGTATAGATAGACAGACAGACAGACAGACAGACAGACAGACAGACAGACAGACAGACAGATAGATAGATAGATAGATAGATAGATAGATAGATAGATAGATAGATAGATAGATAGATAGATAGATAGATAGATAGATAGATAGATAGATAGATAGATAGACAATTTATTATTTAGTAAAAATGTGCCAAATCTGAACCTACTTTTCCCGTGAAATTAAGATTTAACTTTATTAAACGTTTAGGCTACATTTTGATTAAATTTCCATTTTAACCCTTTCATGCATGAATTATGAGAACCATTATCAAGATTTTTTTTTTCCTGAGTGTTTTTATTCCTCTTTAGGCGTGGAAAAAAAGTGATTGAATTTTTTATTAACTTATTTTTCATGGAGTTCCAAAAATGTCCACTCAGGTGGACATCATGCATTTAATTTTAGAAGCAAAGAAACATGAATTTATTGATATACTGTGTGAGAACTATGAAATAAAAACGTTTTCAATTATGCTAATCTGATGTTTTCTCACATTTTAACATACTCTAACTCTAGTTATTACTCACTTCATGGAGATGATATGCAAAAAAAAAATCAAAAACTTAAAAAAAAAAAAAAAAAACCTGTCTAATCACAATTACCGATTTATTTATTTTTTTTACACACAACCATGTTAGTGCAGCTCACGTTCATCTAGAACAGCAAGTTACAGTAATGTATGAATTGCAGTGTATGGGATGATGCATAGGCGTCCACTGTGTTGGCTGATATGGAACTAAAACAACAAAATGCATGAAAATACAAGAGAACAGCTGGAGAATAGCTGTCCACTGTAGTGACCACTATGCATGAAAGGGTTAATTAATACTTTACAGCAGGGCTGTCAAACTCATGTTAGTTCAGGGGCCCAGTATGACCTGAAGTGGGCCGGATGATTAAAATAATAACACAATATAATATATAAATAATATCAATTCCAAAATTTGTATGTCTAATTTCAATGTTTTAGAGTGAAAAAAGTAAAATTACTGTATACTATCAAAATTTTTATACCTACAAAGTATCCTTTAAAAAATGTGGAAAAACATGAACAACAACGACCAAAATGATTTTTTTTTTTAAAGCGCAATTTTAACAATTTATGCCATTATTTAATGATAATGGATTGGATTTATATAGCGCTTTTCTAGACACCCAAAGCGCTTTACATTATTAACCCATTATTCATTCGCTCTCACATTCCCCCTCTGGTGGTGGTAAACTACATTTGTAGCCACAGTTGCCCTGGGACAGACTGACAGAAGTAAGGCTGCCAATTTGCACCTACAGCCCCTGCGACCACCACCAAACATTCATACACCAGTGTGGGTGGTACTGGAGGTAGGGAGGGTGAAGTGTCTTGCCCAAGGACACAACAGACTGACTAGGACAGAGCGGGATTCGAACCGCCAACCCTTCAGTTATTGGACGACCCGCTCTACCACCTGAGCCACAGCCGCCCCGCATTATTTGGCCTCAGCTTCTCATTTTCACATGTTCATTACAACTTACAGATCCCAGTGGATCTACAAATACACAAAACGTTTAATAACAGACAGAATATTGGTACAGTTACTCTGAATTCTCTTAAGACATTTCAGGTTGTTCATATTTGTTCAGGTTTTTCACATTTTTTTGTAAACGGCTAGTCTGTACATGTTAACATTTTTGTGTCATTTTTTTTTTTACACTAAAACAAAGAGAAAAATTTGTAGTTTTCATTATTTATAGTTTATTATGATAGTATTTTTTTGGTCTGACCCACTTTAGATGGAACTGACCTAAAATGATTTTGACATCCTTGATTGTTAACCCTTTCATGCATGAATTATGAGAATCTCAATCAAGATTTTTTTCCTGAGTTTTTATTCATGTTCAGGCATGGAAAAAAAAAAAAAATGATAGATTTTTTTATGAACCTATATTTCACGGAGTTACAAAAATATCCACTCAGCTGGACACCATGCATTTCATTTTAGAAGCAAAGAAACATGTATTTACTGATATACAGTGAGAAAACAAAGAAATAAAAACACTTTTAATGCTGCTAATCTGACGTTTTCTCACATTTTAGCATACCTGCATGGAGATAATATACAAAAAAAAAAAAACTTTTTGTTTAAAAAAAAAAAAAAACAGAAAACAAAACTGTTAATTACAGTCTAATAACAATTGCCAATTTTTTTATTTTTTTTTTACACTCAAACATGTTAGTGCAGATCAGCTTTATCTAGAACAGCAAAGTTACAGTAATGGTATGAATGTCACTGTATGGGATGATGCATTTTTTTTGTCTTATCTGAGTAATAACTAGAGACCCAGGAAAAGAAAAGTTTTGGCTTTTTTACGTTAAATAGTTGTCTTGATTGGAAACAGCGTGATACAACAGTTTTTTCAGCTAGATTTTTTTTAAATTATGGAATGTCCTTTGCAGTGGACAGCTTTTTTTTTTTTTTTTTTTTTTTTTTATAAAGCTGTAAAACTCTTGTCTCCTACAGAGGACAAAAATGCATTGCTGGCTCTCAGGAGGTTCTAGAATGTTAAAATGTGAGAACAGATTAACAGCATTAAAAAAATTGTATTTCATAGTTTTCACACAGTATGTCAGTAAATGCATGGTGTCCAGCATTTTGTAACCCCATGAAAAATAAGTTAAAAAAAAATCACATTGCTTTTTTCATGCCTAAAGAGGAATAAAATATAAACACTCAGGAAAAAAAAAGTCTTGATTAAGGTTTACATAATTCATGCATGAAAGGGTTAATATAGAAATCCAAACTGTATCTATGTATATATCATGTTCTGCTAAATGGACGAATAATTTACTACTACCACTACTAATGTCAGTGTGTTGGATGGTGTATAAGTATCCACTGTGTTGGCTGATATGGAACTAAAACAACTAAACCCATGAATATACAAGAGAACAGCTGGAGAAGAACTGTCCACTAAAGTGACCACCATGCATGAAAGGGTTAATATCTTCAGCGTAATTTTTGCATTTCACTAATTCATGCCACGGGCTGGACTGGACCCTTTGGCGGGCCGGTTTTGGCCCCCGGGCCGCATGTTTGACACCTCTGTTTTACAGTTATAAATCAATATGCAATTATACTAGTGATACTTTTCTGGCATATTTTGAAGTCCATGTTTTAAGTCAGGGGTGTCAAACTCATTTTGGTTCAGTTCCATATTTAGCCCAATTTGATCTCAAGCGGGCCGGACCAGTAAAATAATGACTTAATAACCTGTAAATAATGACAAATCCAAGTTTTTCTTTTTGTTTTAGCACAAAAAAAAAAACCCCAATTAAATTATGAAAATATTTACATTTGACAAAAAAGATGTGAATAACCTGAAAAAAAAAGAAATTTCATAAGACAAATTAGTGCAATTTGAACAATATTATGCCTCGACTTATTATTTATACGTATACACTACATACAATATTACATAAATATTTGGTAACAGGCGAAATATTGTTACAATTTTGGAGTTTGGAACTAAAATTTGAACAATTTTACGATATTATATTACAATATTACATCTCTTATCATTATTAACACAACTACAGATCACAGTGGATCCATAAATGCACTAAACATTTAGTAACAGGCCAAATATTGATAAAAATGCACATTTCGGGTTGTTCATCTTTGTTTTTACCTCTGCCAAGGAGGTTATGTTTTTGCCAGGGTTTGTTTGTCTGTCTGTTTGTTTGTCTGTCCGTTAGTGTGCAACATAACTCAAAAAGTTATGGACAGATTTTGATGAAATTTTCAGGGTTTGTTGGAAATGGGATAAGGAAGAAATGATTAACTTTTGGGGGTGATCTGGAAGAAATCCTGGATTCTGGATCACTTTGAAATTTTCGTTAACATTGTGGTAAATGGGGCCAAAATGTTCATTTCCCAATATCTCGCTTAATTATTGACCAAAACTCATGAAATTTAACTCAGGAATTGACAATGAGGTCCTCTATCACATTTCAAAGGCTGATCCGGATCTGATCCAGAAGGCGGATTTTATTTTAAAAAATAAATGTAGGATTTGTATCACCGATTATGTGGGGAATTTTTGCGCTTGGCGGAGGTCTGCGCTCTCCGAGTGCTTTTCTAGTTATTTATGTATTTATTTGCATTTTATTGTGAAAGAATAGTTTTGTAATTGTAAATATTTTCACAGTGTAATGTTATTTTTTTCACTTAAATTTTTTCTTCATAATTTTGCACAAATTTTGTTGTTGTCGCTATTTATGGGTTATTGTGTTGTTATTTTTACTGTAGATCACATTGGTCTGTATGTGGAACCTGAACCAAAAGGATTTGGACAACCTGGACTGTTCAGGTTCATTTTTGTACTTTCATTCTGCAGGGCCGGAATGGAACCTTTGGCGGCCCAGATTTGGCCCCCGGGCCGCATGTTTGACACCTGTGTTTTAAGTTATTTAAACTCCATTCCTCCAGATTCCTCTGTTTTCCTTCATCACAGACCTGTTTGCGTCAGGTTCGCGTCTTTACGCACGCCGGCCTTCCTTGCGCACTCTGTGTCTGTGCGTCTGTGTGTTGTGTTATGCGTGGACCGTCATCCCGGTGTGTTGCGTGTCGTGCAGGCGGCTGTGGGCAGGCTGAGGAGGAGGACGCCGCCGTGTCCCGGGGCAGCGGCGTCTGTAAGTGGTTCAACGTCCGGATGGGCTTCGGCTTCCTGTCCATGAGCAGCCGCGACGGAGCTCCGCTGGACCCGCCGCTGGATGTGTTCGTCCACCAGGTGAGAGCGGCCCTCTGCCAGGCGTGGAAAACACGCGTGGAAACCAGGGTGGGAGATGGAATCTGAGGGCTTTTAGAGGCACTGTGGGGAAAACACGTGGCAAATGAAGCGTCCACAGTGGGATCATGAAGGAGTGGTGATGACTGAGACTAAAACTCCTCAGATTCTCTTCAAAATGTTTCATTTTTAACCCTTAACCCTTTCATGCATGATTTATGAGAACCTTTATCAAGATTTTTTTTTCCTGAGTGTTTTTATTTCTCTTTAGGCACGAACCCCCCCCCCCCCAAAAAAAAAAAAAAACAAAACAAAACAATGCGATTTAGTTTTTTTTCATCAACCTATTTTTCATGGAGTCACAAAAATGTCCACTCAGCTGGACACAGTGAGTTAAATTTTAAAGGCAAACAAACATGCATTTACTGATAAAACTATTAACTATAAACATTTTAATGCTACTAATTTGATATTTTCTCACATTTTATCATACTCTAATACTAGATATTACTTACTTCATTGAAATAATATGCAAAAAAAAATTGTTTAAAAAAAAAATAATTCCTGTTAATTACAATCTTATAATTTGCATTTTTTTTTTTACACTCAAACATGTTAGTGCAGATCAGGATTATCTAGAACAGTGAAGTTACACGAATGGTATGAATGTCAGTATATGGGATAATGCATAAGCGTCCACTGTGTTGGCTGATATGGAACTAAAACAATAAAATCCATGAATATATAAGAGAACAGCTGGAGAATAACTGTGCACTGTAGTGACCACTATGCATGAAAGGGTTAAAGCTCTAAAACTATTTTTATGATGACTTTTCTTCTACATTTAACCTTTACCAGGTGTTTTATCACCATTTATTACAGTATTATCCTCCGAATTTAGCATTTTTCAGTGAAAAGCAGGTATTTTCCTCTATTTAATTTACTGATTGTGTAGAGATTCATAAAAAGCTCAGAGTAAATCCAAAGGTTATTACGTCAGAACAGATAAAACAAAAAAAAAAAGTAATTTGCAACAAAATACATCATTAACTGAAAGCAAAACACATGTTGCAACCACTGATTTGTGCTTTATTGGGGAATCAGTTGCAGAAAATGGTGTTTCCATGTTCACTATGGAGCCTCTGAACGTCCCAGTGGGTCATATCTGATAACACTGAAAAGCTGATGAACTGCATTTTACCTGAAGTATTTCAGTGTGTTAGGATTATTACCCCATCCCCCGAAGGGGAGGCAAGGGGTACTGTTTTTGGTTCAGTTTGTTTGTTTCTTTGTTTGCATGTTAACACACTAGCAGCAGTACTATTGGTTGAATTCATACCAAATTGGGTTTATAAATTGCCAGCGACCTAGAATAGATGTGGTTACATTTTTGAAAAGTAGGTCAAAGTTCAACTTTTTTTTTAGGATTTTTCAAAATCTTTTTTTTTCTCTTATTTACTTATAATGAGCGAAATTTCAAATGTCTAAAAAATATCAAATTTGTTTCAATTTACTTGAAACTAGGCACATATATTGAGGCAATTGATATGCTGACATCAGCACATGCATAGACATGATGACATCAGCTGGATCCATGCCAAAATGAGCTACAGTACGTATGAGGGGTGGGGTTTGTTGTGCCTGAAACCACTTCTTTGTTAATTCTAATAATACAACAATTAGTGAATAATTGTTGCAGATGATGGTGCTTGCATGTTCACTACAGACCCTCTGAAAAAAATATCATGTGTGTCCAAAAAGGACTTATTTTAAAAAGCAGAGAAACTGCATTTTACCTGAATCATTTACTGTATTAATAGGTTTAGTTGTTCACAAGGTTAATGTTACCATCAGAGGTGTAGCTTTTAGTACAGTTCCAAGCCTTTTCACCAGTATTTTGTAGCTAATATGATCGGAGGTGGCAGATGTCCACCTTTGTAACTCTAGTGCACAGGTGTCAAACATGCGGCCTGGGGGCCAAAACCAGCCCGCTAAAGGTTTCAATCCGGCCCACGAGATGAATTTGCAAAATGCAAGTTAGGGCATCAAACTCAAAAATAATATCATAATAACCTATAAATAATGACAACACCATTTTTTTCTCTTTGATTTAGTGCAAAAAACATTCAATTATGAAAATGTTTATGTTAACAAACTATCCTTTAACAATAAAATGTGAATAACCTGAACAAATATGAACAACCTGAAGTGTCTGAAGTAAATTAAGTGCAATTTTAACAATATTCTGCCTGTTATTAAATGTTTCATGCCTTTGTAGATCTGATCTGTAATGCATATGTATAAAAAATGATAAGTCGAGGCATAATATTGATAAAATTGTACTTATATTTCTTAACAAATTTCATTTTTTTCAGGTTATTCACATCCTTTTTGTTTGGATAGTTTGTAAATGTAAATATTAGCATAATTGAATGTTATTTTTTGCACTAAAACAATTTGGAGTTGTCATTATTTATCGGCGTTTATGCCCACTTTAGATTAAATTGGGCTGAATGTGGCCCACGGAAGAAAATGAGTTTGTTACCCCTGTTCTAGTGCAAGGACAGATACTGACACTGATAAACACTCTGGGTAAAGTATTTAACTTCCTTACTTCACTAAAGTTGAAAAAGTACAGGCTTGGAAATGCACTTAAAAAAGTAGATAAAAAGTAGAACAGTGATATTATACGACAAAAATAAAGTACATTGTCACATATCACGGGAAGTCCTCCTAAAATGACAAAATATTAATACTTATTCTATAAACAGCTGCAGAGTGAACAGCTGAACTTCATTACACTCAGGCTATATGTATATATTTTCCTGCTGAACATTTCCATAAATAGAAAAAAGTTTAAAAAGGAAAAAAAAAGAAAAATCAAAACAAAATAAACTGTTTTGCATATTTTTGATGGTGCAGATGCGCATATGTGAATTCCTTTGAGACCTCACAGGGTTTTCATTTGTAATTAACATACCTTTGTCGTAAATTGCTGCTGATTTTCTTCTTTGATTTCACTTTTATTGCATTGAAGTCCATTTTCTTCTAACTTAAAGCTGTTTCAATAAAGTTTTCACGAGATAAAGAAACCGAAGGAACATAAAATACCTGGTGGGGGTGAAATTTCCTGGAGATCGTCACGTCTTTAAGTCTGCACACCACCATTCCTCCGCTCACTTTTCTGAACAGACAGATATTTGCTGTGGATGTTAAAAGATATCGGGGGCTTTGGGCTTCAAACATTCCTATTTATTAGAGGTTAGAGTTTAAAGCAGAGATAACAAGGCTCATTCCTCTCCCCATCCAGCCCTGCTTCCTGTTATAAAGTCATTAAAGCGTCAGGGAGCCCACCCAGACCTGAATCTCTGTCCCACATCCCATACTGAGCCTTTTGGCCTGGATGTCTTCTCAGGTTTCTCTGCTGCTGTAAATCATCTGATGAAAGAAGGAGAAGCCTTCAGTACCCACGGGGTCTGGCCTTCACTGAGGTTCAATTAAAGCAGTAAACGCTGGTTTTATCCACCAATAAAATGATTTAGTTTTGGAGTTCAATTTAAAACAAATATATTACAAATAACTGTAAAAAATAATGTAAATGGTGAAAAAGGATTAAAATTGTGGGAAAAAAAATGTGGAAGCAAAGAAAAGCAACACAAAAATTCAAATTGACAAAAATAAAGTAAATTAATAAAATGATGGAAACACATAAAAACTACAAAAAAATGATACAAAGGGATGTAGATTATTTGAAAAAGTCCAAAAATATATGTAAACAATAAATGAAAATACCAAAAAGAATGTGATTGGGGAGGTAGTTTGATGATTTAAAACAAATGTGCACATAATCTAAACAATGAAAAATGATGTAAATGCCATAAATGATAAACAATTTGTAAAAAGGCATGATTTATTTATTTTTTGGCAAAAATGCATTATTTTGAAAGAAAACCGTCAAAACATGCATTGCAGCCTGAGACTCAGATGGATAGATAGATAGATATGGTCATCGGAAAAATTATTGGACCACCCTTGTTTTCTTCCATTTCTTGTTCATTTTAATGCCTGGTACAACTAAAGGTACATTTGTTTGGACAAATATAATGATAACAACAAAAATAGCTCATAGTAGTTTAATTTCAGAGCTGATATCTATCCATTTAACATGTTTTCTTGATAAAAACCAAAATCACTTCAGTTCTTCCATCAATATCTATGTCATTGTACTGACAAAAACAGTGCTTTTAGGCATTCCATGTTTTCTTTTCTGTCTGTTTTAGTCACATGATACACACAGGAGTTAGTACTTGATTGCATAACCATTGTTTTTGATGACTTTTGATGGTCTAATAATTTTTTCCGCAGCGATAGATAGATAGATTTTTACTATTTATGTAAGAAATACATGGAAATGAATCAATTTGTGGCAGTAAATTGTTATTCCATAGACAGATAGATAGATAGATAGATAGATAGATAGATAGATAGATAGATAGATAGATAGATAGATAGATAGATAGATAGATAGATAGATAGATAGATAGATAGATAGATAGACAACATTGTTCCAAGTAAAAACAGAAATTTGTCTTTTGTCATGGTTGTAAAACAAAGTTTAAACACCACACTCAGGCATTAAAAACACTTGAACACATCAAAAACACAGCACAACTGATTAAAAACAAGTAAAACACAAAATAATTAAAAACACTTAAAACACAACATAGATAGCTCATATCATTGGACAGTATGGACACATTTCCATTATATTTTATCTATATTCTATAGTGTGGCTGTTAATAAACTTATTGGACTGGTGAAATCTAACAGTCTGCAGGAGTCGCTTCTGTTAAGGTTGATTATGCTGTTATTGGCTGAAAGTATAAACTCACTGCCTGAGGGTCAACACCTAGTAATGACCCAAATGCAGCAAAGCGAGAAGAAAATAGAAAATGCAGGCAGAGGCTGGGGTCTCTGAAGGTAAATACACCGACTAACTGACAAAGGGTCAGGGATGATGAATGAGAAGGATTATAGTTAGAGTCTATAGAGCAGGGGTGGGAAACATACGGCCTGCGGACCAAAACCGGCCTGTCACATGTTCCAGTCAGGCCTGTGGGATGGATATGAGAAATATAAAGATGAACAGTAAAGGATGTCAAACTCATTTTAACCCAATTTGATCTCTTGTGGGTCAGAACAGTAAAATAATAGTATTATAACCTGTAAATAATGTCAAGTCCGTATTTAAAGCTCCAAAATTTTAACAGTATCATGCCTGTTATTATATTTTGTGCATTTGTAAATCCACTCTTAATGCACATATATACAGTACGGTGGCCCAGAGGTGCAACAGGCCAAAAAATTATCCACTAGACGAAAAAAATTATCTACTACAAGAAAAAAAAAGAGAACAGCCTAAAAAAATTATCCACTAGATGAAAAAAATTATCTACTACAAGAAAAAAAAGAGAGCAGCCTAAAAAAATTATCCACGAGATGAAAAAAATTATCTACTACAAGAAAAAAAAAAGAGAACAGCCTAAAAAAATTATCCACCAGATGAAAAAAATTATCTACTACAAGAAAAAAAAAAGAGAAAAACAGCCCAAAAAATAGCCACTATAAGGAAAAAAAAAAGAGAACAGCCTAAAAAAATTATCCACTAGACAAAAAAATTATCTACTGCAAGAAAAAAAGAGAACAGCCTAAAAAAATTATCCACTATAAGAAAAAAAAGAGAACAGCCTAAAAAAAATTATCCACTAGATGAAAAAAAAAAATCCCCTATAAGAAAAAAAAGAGAGCAGCCAAAAAAATTATCCACTAAAAGAAAAAAAAGAGAACAGGCAAAAAAAAATTATCTACTAGCCCAAAAAATTATTCACTATAAGAAAAAAAAAAAGAACAGGTGAAAAAAATTATCTACTATGAGAAAAAAAAGAGAGCAGCCCAAAAAAATATCCACTATAAGAAAAAAAAAAACATCATTCACCTTTTCAATTACGGGGGCGCTGTTTACCCGAAAGGTGCCTTGCTTTAAAATTAAGACCACCACAAAAAATAAAAGGATAGGCTGAAAAATTTTAAGGCTTTCGGCTAATGTGGCTAATGCTAAGGAAGTACCCCACCGGAAGTGGAGGTCGTGCGCTAAAAAATAAAGTTATTTTAAAATATAGATATTTACATTAATATAGTTTGCAAAGCAGTTAAATGATTAAATACGGTTCCAGTGTCTGCTCCAGGTTAGGCATGGGCGTTAAATGGTTAAGGTTAGGGTTAGGGTATGGTTGGGGTTAGTTTTCAGTGGTAAATGGCCCTTGTGTGCACTGTGTGAAGGTTCATTGCTAAGCTAATGCTAACGCGAAAAGTTGACGGTAACTTTGTGAACTACCAGTGCGAGTAAACAATTGTGTGATTACGGTGTTGAATTGTTCAACTGCCTGACATTCAATATCATTTTTGATGAATATTCGCTACAAGAAGTTCTAAAATTATTTTATTTTGAGAGGAGGAGAAGAGGAGCTTCCTGTGGAGCTCCACTATCATGGCATCGCCCATTTGTTGAGAGACAGCGAGTGCATATTGCGGCACCTCGGCTGGTGCCGCGAGGTGCCGTGGCACCTCGGCTGGTGCCGCGACGTACCCCAGCACGGCACCGCGTACCATGGCTCGGTACCACAGCTCAGCTCGTTGCCAGGTGCCGAGGCACTGCGGTACCACGGCACACATCTTTATCTCCACAAAATGTCCTTCTTGATCTAGTGTTAGTGAAGACACTCCGTTTGAGTTGAGGAGGAGAGGTCTACCTGCAAACAAATGGGCAATGCCATGATAGTGGAGCTCCACAGGAAGCTCCTCTTCTCCTCCTCTCAAAATAAAATAACACAAAGTTACCGTCAACTTTTCGCGTTAGCATTAGCTTAGCAACGAACCTTCACACAGTGCACACAAGGGCCATTTACCACTGAAAACTAACCCCAACCATACCCTAACCCTAACCTTAACCATTTAACGCCCATGCCTAACCTTGAGCAGACACTGGAACCGTATTTAATCATTTAACTGCTTTGCAAACTATATTAATGGAAATATCTATATTTTAAAATAACTTTATTTTTTAGCGCATGACCTGCACTTCCGGTGGGGTACTTCCTTAGCATTAGTCACATTAGCCGAAAGCCTTAAAATTTTTCAGCCTATCCTTTTATTTTTTGTGGTGGTCTTAATTTTAAAGCAAGACACCTTTCGGGTAAACAGCGCCCCCGTAATTGAAAAGGTGGATGATGTTTTTTTTTCTTATAGTGGATATTTTTTTGGGCTGCTCTCTTTTTTTCTCATAGTAGATAAATTTTTTTCACCTGTTCTTTTTTTTTTTCTTATAGTGAATAATTTTTTGGGCTAGTAGATAATTTTTTTTGCCTGTTCTCTTTTTTTTCTTTTAGTGGATAATTTTTTTGGCTGGTCTCTTTTTTTTCTTATAGGGGATTTTTTTTTCATCTAGTGGATAATTTATTTTAGGCTGTTCTCTTTTTTTTTCTTACAGTGGATAATTTTTTTGGGGGCTGTTCTCTTTTTTCTTGTAGTAGATAATTTTTTTCATCTAGTGAATAATTTTTTTAGGCTGTTCTCTTTTTTTTCTTATAGTGGATAATTTTTTTTGGCTGGTCTCTTTTTTCTTATTGGGGATTTTTTTTTCATCTAGTGGATAATTTATTTTCGGCTGCTCTCTTTTTTTTCTTACAGTGGATAATTTTTTTGGGGCTGTTCTCTTTTTTTTTCTTGTAGTAGATAATTTTTTTCATCTGGTGGATAATTTTTTTAGGCTGTTCTCTTTTTTTTTCTTATAGTGGATAATTTTTTTGGGCTGTTCTCTTTTTTTTCTTGTAGTAGATAATTTTTTTCATCTAGTGGATAATTTTTTTTAGGCTGTTCTCTTTTTTTTCTTGTAGTAGATAATTTTTTTTCATGTAGTGGATAATTTTTTTTAGGCTGTTCTCTTTTTTTTCTTATAGTGGATAATTTTTTTAGGCTGTTCTCTTTTTTTTCTTGTAGTAGATAATTTTTTTCATCTAGTGGATAATTTTTTTAGGCTGTTCTCTTTTTTTTTTCTTGTAGTAGATAATTTTTTTCATCTAGTGGATAATTTTTTTAGGCTGTTCTCTTTTTTTTCTTATAGTGGATAATTTTTTTGGGCTGTTCTCTTTTTTTCTTGTAGTAGATAATTTTTTTCATCTAGTGGATAATTTTTTTAGGCTGTTCTCTTTTTTTTTCTTGTAGTAGATAATTTTTTTCGTCTAGTGGATAATTTTTTGGCCTGTTGCACCTCTGGGCCACCGTAATACAGGGTGGGGAAGCAAAATTTACAATGAACATTTAGTTGTTTTTTCTCAGCAGGCACTACGTCAATTGTTTTGAAACCAAACATATATTGATGTCATAATCATACCTAACACTATTATCCATACCTTTTCAGAAACTTTTGCCCATATGAGTAATCAGGAAAGCAAACGTCAAAGAGTGTGTGATTTGCTGAATGCACTCATCACACCAAAGGAGATTTCAAAAATAGTTGGAGTGTCCATAAAGACTGTTTATAATGGAAAGAAGAGAATGACTATGAGCAAAACTATTACGAGAAAGTCTGGAAGATACTATTAAAGAAGAATGGGAGAAGTTGTCACCCGAATATTTGAGGAACACTTACGCAAGTTTCAGGAAGCGTGTGAAGGCAGTTATTGAGAAAGAAGGAGGACACATAGAATAAAAACATTTTCTATTATGTCAATTTTCTTGTGGCAAATAAATTCTCATGACTTTCAAAAAACTAATTGGTCATACACTGTCTTTCAATCCCTGCCTCAAAATATTGTAAATTTTGCTTCCCCACTCTGTAAACTAGAAAAGCACTTGGAGAGCGCAGACCTCCGCCAAGGCAGATCAGTGGCCCCCACCCCCACCCCCCACCACCGATCACCACCAAAATTTAATCATTTGTTCCTTGTGCCAGTATCAACATTCCCTGAAATTTTCATCTAAATCTATCCATAACTTTTTGAGTTATCTTGCACACAGACAGACAGACAGACAAATCAACGCCGCCAAAAACATAACCTCCTTGGCGGAGGTAATGATAAATTGAGGCATAATAGTTTTAAATTTCCACTTATTTTTATTGGGAAATTTGAAGTTGTTCATGGTTGATCAGGTTATTCCCTTTTTTTTCTAAGGATTGTTTGCAAATATAGATATTCTTATAATTTAATTTATATTTTTTGCACTAAATCAAAAAAAAAAATTGGAGTTCTTAATATTTATAGATTATTATGCTATTATTTTACTGGTTTAGCCCGCTTGAGATTACATTGTTTTATTATAAGTGGAAAAAGACATATACTTTAGTTTAGCATTATACATTAATAAGAGGATGACCTCTTTTTTTTTTTTTTTTCAATGATATATTTTGTTATGTTTTTGCTGGCATTGGTTTGTCTGTCTGTCTGTCTGTGTGCAAGATAACTCAAAAAGTTAAGGATGGATTTAGATGAAAATTTCAGGAAATGTTGATACTGGCACAAGGAACAAATGATTACATTTTGGTAGTGATCGAGGGGTGGGGGATGATCTACCTTGGTGGAGGTCTGCGCTCTCCGAGTGCTTTTCTAGTTAGTGAGATTTTTTTTTACAGGTTATTTATACAAAATAAAACCATACAAACCATCAAATAAACAGACAAAAAGGTACATTTAAAATCAATGCTTGAATCCATGAGAGTCCTTCTGGATGTTGAATAGTATTGTCAGAATACAGCATATGATTGTGGATGTGTACAGGGAATAGTTATAGTGTCCCAGATACCCACAACAGATAAGTCAAATCTTTGTTCTTCATATAATTAATGAAACGGCTCCACACTTTTTCAAACATGTCTTGTTTGTCTTTTGAAGTGTATGTAGGATGAGCTCTTTTAGTGACAGGTGAGTTACATCACAGTGGGTGCATCCACTTTTTTCTACTGTGTAAATGCTAAAGACACATTGTCATAGCTTCAGTTTATCTCTGTCCTTTCACTTTTACCATTGTGGCTCTGGATGTACTGTTAGAATAAGGATGAATATTTCCGTCATGCAGAGGCAGGATTGTCATTCTCCTTCCTTCTTCTATCTGTGTGTTATCACTGTAAAAGTCTGCCTAGCTACGTTAAAGAACAACAACCTTGGTGATGCGACATCACCCTAAAAAAGCCAAGTTTTGACAGACACACTTCTTTGTTTACTTTTGTAGGATCAGAGTTTAACCCATAAGGACCCAACACTACTTTTGTGGCAGCTCCCAAATGACTAACGTTTTTTAAGTGATTTATCACCATTTATTGTAATATTGTCTTCTTCATTTTGCATTTTTCAGTGGAATCCATGTATTTTTCTATATTTAATTCACTGATCATGTACAGGGGTTGGACAAAATAATGGAAACACCTTAAAAAATCAACAAAATATAATTTAATATGGTGTAGGTCCGCCTTTTGCGGCAATTACAGCCTCAATTCTCCGAGGTATTGATTCATACAACTTGTGAATTGTTTCCAAAGGAATTTTAAGCCATTCTTCAGTTAGAATACCCTCCAACTCTTTTAGAGACGATGGCGGTGGAAATCGACGTCTTACTTGAATCTCTAAAACTGACCATAAATGCTCAATAATGTTGAGGTCTGGGGACTGTGCCGGCCATACGAGATGCTCAACTTCATTAGAATGTTCCTCATGCCATTCTTTAACAGTTCTAGCTGTATGGATTGGGGCATTATCATCTTGAGGTGAAGGTGTTTCCATTATTTTGTCCAACCCCTGTAGATGTTCATAAAAGCTGAAATTAAAGTTGAGGGTTATTTTATCAGAAAAGGAGAAAACTGAAGAAAAAGTGACATTTTCAAGTGTTTCCATCCACTGTCATTGATCCAACTCTATGGGTTTTACTGATGAATCAATGTTGTAGTAGATGACAGTGTTTCCATGTTCACTACGGAGCCTCTGAACGTCTAAATGTTTCATATCTGATGACCATAAAAAGAAGAAAAACTGCATTTTACACCAATTATTTACACTTATTAATAGGATCAGTTGTTCAGAAGTTATTAAACATTTTACATCAGTAAACAGTTTTGGTCCACAGTGGATGTTTGGGTCTTTATGGGTTAATACCACTATGCTTTTCATGATGCACTCATATTCCACCAAAATAACTCCTCTCCCAATGTTATTTTGTAAATTCAATGTAGTATCCTGGCCTCAGAACTAGCCAAATAACGCTTGTAGAAAAAAATGTGGAGGGTATTTGACCTTTCTTCAGTAGTGACACAGTGCTAACAAAGTGTGGACATACGGTCGTGGAAAAAAATTATTAGACCATCAAAAGTCATCAGAAACAATGGTTATGCAATCCAGTACTAACTCCTGTGTGTATCATGTGACTAAAACAGACAGAAAAGAAAACATGGAATGCCTAAAAGCACTGTTTTTGTCAGTACAATGCCATAGATATTGATGTAAGAACTGAAGGGATTTGGGTTATTATCAAGAAAACATGTTAAATGAATAGATATCAGCTCTGAAATTAAACTACTATGAGCTATTTTTGTTGTTATCATTATATTTGTCCAAACAAATGTACCTTTAGTTGGACCAGCCATTAGAATGAACAAGAAATTGAAGAAAACAAAGGTGGTCTAATAATTTATTTCTTTACTTTATGTAAAATTTATTTCTTTACTTTATGTAAAATCATCTATATTCAATTTTAATGAATGTTGCTGGCAAAAACCTACAACTTATTTGTCAAATAGGTTTGTCTTTTTTGCAGATTTTTATTTTTATTTAGCTTTTTTTCAGTGTAAATCAATATTTTTCCTGTATTTAATTTACTAATCATGTAAATGTTCATAAAAGCTCAGAGTAAATACAAAGGTTATTATATCAAAACACAGAAAACTGTAGAAAAAGTCACTTATTTTGCAAAATATATCATTAACTGAACATACAGTCGTGAAAAAAATTATTAGACCATCAAAAGTCATCAAAAACAATGGTTATGCAATCCTGTACTAACTCCTGTGTGTATCATGTGACTAAAACAGACAGAAAAGAAAACATGGAATGCCTAAAAGCAGTGTTTTTGTCAGTACAATGCCATAGATATTGATGGAAGAACTGAAGTGATTTTGGTTATTATCCAGAAAACATGGAAAATGGATAGATATCTGCTCTGAAATTATACTCTTATGAGCTATTTTTGTTGTTATCATCATATTTGTCCAAACAAATGTACCTTTAGTTGTACCAGGCATTAAAATGAACAAGAAATTGAAGAAAACAAAAGGGTGGTCTAATAATTTTTTCCGCAACTGTACATCCGGCAACGTAAGACTCCATATTTACAATGATTTTGTCTCTTTTGTTTAACTTCTGATGATCTGTGGTAAATGTTTATGCTACACATCTATAAAATCCAGTCCAATGTTTTACAAAAAGTGAAAAGTCGCCTTAAATCTTCCCTGAAAGGAAAAATAATGTGGTATTTCAAGAATCAGACATAGATCATATGTCACGGCTGAAGATGACTGATAGTGTAGAAAACTCAGTGCGGTCATGTCTGAAATATTACTGGTGGTTGAAGTGAACCGGGTCTTTTCTGTAATGAGTCCCATCCCCCTGTTTGTCCGAGGTCATCCTGGTGGTATTCACCAGCCACAAACAGCAATTACTTCATGTTCGTTTTATCCACCGAGCTGCAGGAAATGCACATGGGAAGACATATTGACCGAAAAAACCACAGCTCTTAAAGGCTCTGTTTAATGCATTTGGTATATATGATATTAATCATATTAATAAAAGGCTTATTATTAAATTTAGCAGGTTTTTACCACAATGTTTTAATCCTAACGGTGTGTATCGACCGTTTTTGTGCATTTGATGACTGTTGTGCAATGACTGAAGGCTGAGCTTAGATGTAAGATTATATGGTTTTAAATTTGCGGATTATTTGAATGAATAATTCCTGTTGAGATTAATAAATAAGTGAAGAGAAGGATGTAAATGATGAAAAATTATTAAAATAGTGTAAAACTGTGAGAACAACAAAAAAATTATATAAATTTAATAAAAAGTTAAAAACTGGCATAAATTTACAATAATGATGTAAATGATGACAATTACAGAAACACACAAAACAAACACAAAAAAAAAATGTAATTGCATTTAAAAATAAGCACAAAAATGATGTCAACAATGAACAATGAAATGGATAACAAAAACAATGACAAAAAAACATACATGCTTGTAAAGGATGAAAAAATGTGACAGAAAAACTAACTAATGAGGAAAAATAATTAAAATAATGTAAAAACATGAAAACAAACAAATGACATAAATAGAAAGATGTGAAAACAATACAAATGGACAAAAATTACATACATTTGAAGAATGATAGAAGTAAGTGAAAACAGAAAAATGTAGAAAATGATGAGAAATGATGAAAAAACAATAATTACAAAAAATGATGAAAATGACATAAATGATAAAAACGGAAAAGCAAAACAATTATAATGTCTAAAGACTGAGCTTAGAGTAGATGCAGGATGATACGGTTTTTAGTGGAGCTCCTGGTCGTGCATTTGTGTTTAGAGTTTTAACATTGAGCGTACATTTCAGGAAATGTTTATTTGTTTATTTATTTGTATAGTTTTATTTATGGATTTTCAACAGCATAACATGGATGCATCATACAATGTGTACATTTTTTGCTGTCCTTCTTAACATAAGTCCCCACACCCAAATTAGATATAAACATAAACATGTAAATATATATACCAAAAGACATCAGGAATATGAACAGGAGGCACATAGCATTCACACAAATTCTATATGTGAAAACGTAGCAAAAGCAAATATAAAAATTTTATAAATAAAATAACATTAAATAAATAACAATTATAAAACATTCCATAAAATGTTTCATAGCAAATAAACAATAAACTATAAATGAATGTTCAACACTTATGCTCTTAGTTGTCTGTTATTGTCTTCTCTCTGGGTGTATATTGGCTGAAACAGACCTCTGGTCAGTGTCCTCCTATGCAGTGGTCAGTTTGAGGCTTGACCAGATGGACTCATTTGGGACTGCATGCTGCTGGAGGGGCTCAGAGGGCAGATGGGGGTTGGGGGTTGAAATGCTTTGGTGGTTTTGTTGGAAACACATGCATGTGTGATCCAGCAGCAGGAGGAAACCCTGTCAAAGAGGAGTGATGTTTTAACAGATCTGACATCAGAACTGTCATATACACAATATATACACTCAGATACAGAACTACATGTATATGATAGAGGTGAGGATTCATGGACGAAGTGTTTACAGGGTTTTTTAATCACTAATGCTTGTGTTCTTTAGATATAAATTTAAAACTAAAGTCATCTATTGATCTAAAATGTTTAATAATCACTAATCCTATTGATACATGTAAATAATTCAGGTAAAATGCAGTTTTTCTGCTTTTCGTCATCATCAGATATGATCCGTTTGGACGTTCAGAGGCTCTGTAAGTGAATGTGGAAACACCGTCATCTTCTACAACATTGATTCACCAGTTAAACCCATGGAGTTTGAAAAAAAAGCAGTAGTTGGAGACTCCTCTTTTAAGTTCAGCTAATGATATATTTAGCAAAATAAGTGACTTTTTCTTCAGTTTTCTCTGTTTTGATATAATAACCTTTGTATTTACTTTGAGCTTTTATGAACATCTACATTCGTGGAAAAAATTATTTAGACCATCCTTGTTTTCTTCAATTTCTTGTTCATTGTAATGCCTGGTACAACTAAAGGTACATTAGTTTGGACAAATAAGGGGGCAAAAGAAGGGGACAATCACATTAGTAACACTTTTGGATCTTAAAAATACCCACAAAACCTTTTATTCTCTGAAATTCAACAAAGGCCATAAAATATAGCAGGTATTTTAGGTCTGGAAGATGTGGAGTTTGTCATTTTTTCCACTGAGTTTTAGCCTAAACTTAAATGTTAACAAAGAAATGACTTCAATGGATGCATAGGATCTGCAAAAAAGACAAATAAGTTGTAGATTTTTCCAGCAACATTCATTAAATTTAATATGGATGATTTTACATACAGTCGCAGAAAATTCTATTAGACCATCCCTTGTTTTCTTTAATTTCTTGTTCATTTTAATGCCTGGTACAACTAAAGGTACATTTGTTTGGAGAAATATAATGATAACAACAAAAATAGCTCATAAGAGTATAATTTCAGAGCTGATATCTATCCATTTAACATGTTTTCTTGATAATAACCAAAATCCCTTCAGTTCTTCCATCAATATCTATGGCATTGTACTGACAAAAACAGTGCTTTTAGGCATTCCATGTTTTCTTTTCTGTCTTTTTTAGTCACATGATACACACAGGAGTTAGTACTGGATTGTATAACCATTGTTTTTGATGACTTTTAATGTTCTAATAATTTTTTTCACGACTGTATGTTCAGTTAATGATATATTTTGCAAAATAAGTGACTTTTTCTACAGTTTTTTTCTGTTTTGATATAATAACCTTTGTATTTACTCTGAGCTTTTATGAACATTTACATGATTAGTAAATTAAATACAAGAAAAATATTGATTTACACTGAAAAAAAAGCTAAATAAAGAGAATAACATCATAAGAAATGATAATAAATAATTCAGGAATGGGGTTAAATGTTGCCACAATAGCTCTAGATCTTCAAGGGTGAAAGCAGCAACAGTATTTTTATTGCCAAATACAGTTTAAAGTAAAATATTTATTTATTGCAATAAATTCGAGGTAAATTACACTGGGTTACAAAAAAATGTTTTTTGCAAGTTGTCTAGGTTTTTTCAACTGAATTAGGACCATTTTGCACCGCTAAATCCAAAAATGACATCTGTTTTTCTCAATCAGGTCAGGGTTTTTTTTGCTAATTTGATTTTGAAAAATTTGATCTTCTCACAAAATTGATTACATTTTTGTGACTTTATCAGTTGATTTTTTATATAGTTCTCACCCAAAATAGGTTTTAAGAGAAAAAAAATCATTTTCTAACAGGATGTATTTATTATTTAGTATGTATTCACCGCAGATGTAGCAGAATACGTCAGGCTTATTTTTGCAACATCTTCTAGTCAAAGCCATTTCATTCACCTGTAATATTAAAAAAAAAAACATTAATCATAAATTGGCAAAAGTAAAATCTTCAGAAGTCGTTTATTGCAAGAAATATGAAAGAATTTTGTATCATATGATGTGAAAATGCCCATAAATGTAAGCAAAAATGTTAAAAAGCCAATATGTAGCATAGTTCAGAAAGTTGACCTGATTGAGCAAAATTAATGTGGTTTTTGGATTCAGCACACCAAAATTATCCTAAATCAGCTCAAAAAACTTAATAAATTTGTTGTTGACCAGTGTTATGAATGATAAAATAAATGACTAAGCCTGTTTGTATTTTAACATTACAAAAGCTGCCCTGGATGAACAATAAACATGATCAGACTGAAAACTGAGTCAGAAATAGTCTGTGTTGTGCCTTTTTAAACAGTTAAAGGCTCAGTATGTTAGATGTGTGGATGCATTTGTGATGGATCCTGTTGTTTTTATTAATATTAGCGAACTCCATTTTTAATCTAACATTAACAGTTGCACACTTTGGCTCCTGTAGAGAGAATTCTTTAGAAATTATATTGGTTAATGTGCACAAAACAGACTCCAACACACGTCACATAAGCACAAAAGGGCTTATTAATGTCACATACTGAGCCTTGTTTGTGACGCTGACATCCTTGCATTCTTCAAACCTCATGCATCACTTTTTTTTTTTTTTTCATTACAGAGCAAACTGCACATGGAGGGTTTCCGCAGCCTCAGAGAAGGTGAAGCTGTCGAATTCACATTTAAGAAGTCGTCTAAAGGGCTGGAGTCTCTCAGGGTGACAGGGGCCCGATGGAGCAGCGTGTTTGGGAAGTGAAAGAAGACCCAAAAGTGCACAGAAACGGCGCTCCAAGGCTGACAGGTAAGTTTGAGGACATGCATAAGGAGTGGTGCACGTCACAGTGAATCTAACCTGGGTTCTTTGCTTCTTCTTATCCGCTCTCACTCATGTTTCCTGTCTTTATTATGTCAAATAAAAAGGAAAAATATAGTTAACTCATACACTGCAAAAATCAAAGTCTTACCAAGTGTATTCTTCTCATTTCTAGTTCAAATTTACATTACATTTATGCATTTGGCAGATGCTTTTTCCCAAAGCGACTTACAGTGGAAAAATAAAAGAAAAATGCAAGAATAGATTAACCCTTTCATGCATAGGTCACTACAGTGGACACTTATTCTCCAGCTGTTCTCTTGTATAGTAATGGGTTTTGTTGTTTTAGTTCCATATCAGCCAACACAGTGGACACTTACTCATACCCTGACATTCAGACCATTACTGTAACTTTGCTGTTCTTGATAAACCTGATCTGCACTAACATGTTTTAGTGTAAATCAGTTGTTATTTGTTAGACAAGAAGGCTTTTTTTGCATATTATCTCCATGAAGTGAGTAAATACTAGCATTAGAATATGATAAATGTGAGAAGACATCAGATTAGCTGCATTAAAAATGTTTTTACTTCATTGTTTTCATATCACTTTCTGATATTGGGTTTTAAACACGTTTCTTTACTTCAAAAATTAAATGCATGGATATTTTTGTAACTCCATAAGAAAAAAAAAAAAAAGCCTCGATCGCATTGTTTTTTTCATGCCTAAGGAGGAATAAAAACACTCAACAAAATAATCTTGGCTAAGGTTCTCACAATTCATGCGTGAAAGGGTTAAAAACATAAAACAGCTGTACAATTAAAACAGTGTCGTACAGAAAATAAAAAGCAAATAATATCTCATCACACTTAAAATAAGACATAATCACCTAAAGAGTAACACTTCAGTGAGATATAAGAACTTATTTTTAGACAATAGATCTGGAAAATCTTAATTCAAGAAATCTTACCAAGGTAATTTTCACTTGGTCCACTGGCAGATTTTTTTTGCTTGAATTAACCACAAAAAAAAAACAAAAAAAACCTTGAATTAAGCAAAAAAAAATCTGCCAATGGAACAAGTGAAAATTATCTTGGTAAGATTTCTTGAATTAAGATTTTCCAGATCTATTGTCTAAAAATAAGTTCTTATATCTCACTGAAAAGTTACTCTTTGTGTGATTCTGTCTTATTTTAAGTGTGATGAGATATTTTGACTAGAAATGAAAAAAAAACAAAACAAAACACTTGGTAAGATTTAGATTTTTGCAGTCTAAAGACCCAGTGTTACTTTATGTCAATTCCCATATTATTTTTTTTCTGTCTATTTAACCATTCTTAAGTGATTTATCACCATTTATTATTATATTATCCTCTGTATTTTGTGTTTTTTTAAGTGTATATCAGGTATTTTCCTAGATTTAATTCACTGATCATGTAGATGTTCATTAAAACTCAGATTAAAATTGAAGGTTGTTATATCAGAAACAGAGAAAACTGAGGGAAAAATGAGTTTTTCAGCAAAGATATCAAGAACTACATGTAAAAACAAGCATCTCCATCTAGTGTCATTGATCCAACTCCATGGGTTTTACTGGTGAATCCATATTGTAGAAGATGACAGTGTTTCCATGGTAACTACGGAGCCTCTGAACGTCCAAACGAGTCATATCTGATGACCATGAAAAGATGACAAACTGTATTTTATACCAATTATTGACATGTATTGATAGAATTCACTGAACAATAGTTATTAAACATTTTAGATCAGTAGATGGTTTCAGTCACTAGGGGATGTTTGGGTCTTTATGGGTTAAACACCAGAATTTTGGATTGGTGTTGTTACGTTGAGGCTATGGAACAGTTGAGAGTTGCTCTTTTCTACCACAGTCCCCAAATGTCAAACACAAAACAAACAAAATACCTTTCTCCCAGACACAAACTGCATCACAAAATGTTCGGGGTTAGGGTTAGGGTAAAGACAACGACGGAATTCAGCTGAAAAATTGATATTCTCTGTGATTTTAAAGTAGAAAAAACTACACCTAACCCTTGAAGTCAGCACTCTGGGCAGAGAGTGCCCTGAGAACTCCACAACACCCTAACCCTAACCCTGTTGTGTTCTGGTCACTCACTCCATATCTAAGCTAACGTTAGTGAGTGTTGTTCACTGTTGCAGCTATAGAGGAGCAGAGCAGAGGAACTACAGTATCATTTATTCTATTAATTTTTTTTTTATTTTTTTTTGTTATTAGATCATAAATGAGTGGGCTAACATACATACACAAATACAGTTGCGTAAAAAATTATTAGACCATCAAAAGTCATCAAAAACAATGGTTATGCAATCAAGTACTAACTCCTGTGTGTATCATGTGACTAAAACAGATAGAAAAGAAAACATGGAATGAATAAAAGCACTGTTTTTGTCAGTACAATGCCATAGATATTGATGGAAGAACTGAAGGGATTTTGGTTATTATCAAGAAAACATGTTAAATGGATAGATATCAGCTCTGAAATTAAACTACTATGAACTATTTTTGTTGTTATTATTATATTTGTCCAAACAAATGTACCTTTAGTTGTACCAGGCATTAAAATGAACAAGAAATTGAAGAAAACAAAGGTGGTCTAATAATTTATTTCACGACTTTATGTAAAATCATCTATATTAAATTTTAATGAATGTTGCTGGAAAAAACCTACAACTTATTTGTCAGGTTTGTCTTTTTTTGCAGATTTTATGCTTCTATCGAAGTCATTACTTTGTTAACATTTAAGTTTAGGCTAAAACTCAGTGAAAAAATGGTAAACTCCACATCTCCCAGACCTAAAATACCTGCTATATTTCATGGCCTTTGTTGAATTTCAGAGAATAAAAGGTTTTGTGGGTATTTTTAAGATCCAAAAGTGTTATTAATGTGATTGTCCCCCTTCTTCATTAATCACAGGCAACGGTAAAAATAACCCCACAACTTCCTGTCTCTAAATACCATCTAGGTTATTTTGCATCCACACGTTCTCCCTCTTTGTCTGTTTTTTCCAAAAATAAATGTTGTATTCAGCAGAGGAAAGCATCCTATCCATTTAATTGATAACAGATGTAGGAGCCTGAGAGGGGTCAGAGGTCGCTAGCGCCATAGCAACAATGGGGTGCAATGTGTAAATGAGGTGGAGGACAGGGTGGGAGGAGGGGCAGCGTAGGGAGTGGGGGGGGTCAGGGGTCGGAGGTCAGCATAGTGCTGAAACAAAGGAGCTACCTCTCCCACTCTGGGCTGATCAATACTGACCCTGAGGGGGCATGAGGAGGAGGAGGAGGAGGAGGAAGGAAGGAAGTGGAGGTTAGCTGTGAGATGGTCCCGCACATAAATGGGTTTTATCACTGACTGAAGTAGAAATGGAGGATATGGACAAAATGATTTATTTACAGTATGTGCAGTTTTTTTTTTTTTGTTTTTTTTTTTTTTAAATCAGGTTGAAAGACTTCATCTTCACATTCATCTACACCAGGGGTCTCAAACTCATTTTCTTTCAGGGGCCACATTCAGCCTGATTTTGATCTCAAGTGGGCCAGACCAATAAAATAATAGCAGCATAACTTATAAATAATCACAACTCCAAATTGTTGTCTTTGTTTTAGTGCAAAAAACCCCATTCAATTATGAAAATACACTCTTTTATAATCTACCCAAACAAAAAAAGATGTGACTAACTTGAAAAAACTGAAATTTCTTAAGAAAACTCTGTGCAATTTTAACAATATTATGCCCCAACTTATCATTTTTATATTTTCCTTATGGATCAGATCTACAAAGACACTAAACACTTAGTAACAATAAGAAAATAGATAACATTGTGCTGAATTTTCTTTAGACATTTCAGGATGTTCACATTTGTTCAGGTTATTCACATTTTATTGTTACAGGATAGTTTGTAAATGTTAATATTTTCATAATTTAATGTTATTTTTTGCTCTAAAACTAAGACAAAAATGCGAAGTTGTCATTATTTATAGGCATAATGTAAAAAATTTTTTCACATCAATCTGAGAAGAAAATATGGAGTTATTATTTTTTGTGGGTTATTATGCTATTATTTTACTGTAGATCACATTGGTCTGTATGTGGAACCTGAACTAAAATGAGTTCGACTGCCTTGACTGTGGAATTTTTGCACTTTGCAAATTCATCCCACGGGCCACATGTTTGACACCCCTGATCTACACTGTTGACCGTAAAGATGGAATAAAATATTTTTCTTTCTTCATGAAATGATTGAGACAATGTGATTTATTCTTAACAGATAAAGTGTAACTGTGACTCAGTATGTGATCGTTACACCTGGTGAAAGATGATACTAATGTGTATAAAGTAGAATAAAAACAAGAATGTGTCTGAAAATGAAATTATTCCATTTTTATGGTCAACAGTGCAGTAACTGGAGTATTTTAATGATGGACGCCGTAGTCTGATGCTCCATTGTTTCCCCCATGTGCATCCACGCCTTGGTTAATAAAAAAGGGACCCACAACAGCAAATGATAGTTTTAGTTTTTCTGAATCAAAAAAGTGTACAATAAACTCAAGCACTGACATTAACATAAACAAAACAATGAAGCAGAGGAAAACAAAGAAATGTTGTATCCTCCATTCCAGTTTCGTGTCCACCTACAGTATATTACTAACTGATTTAATTTAATTTAATTTTTAATTTTAATGTCTTTATTGTCATTGTACAGGTACAATGAAATTAAAAAGTGCAATCGTCCTAGGTGCCATAAAAACAGTATAAATAATGTATATAAAAGAGTATAAAAACTAAAATATAAAAGGAAAACCCTGACGGCATAAATATCTTAAAAAAAAAAAAAAAGTAGCATAAAAAAGAGTGTTACTAAAAGTATAAAAGACACATAAAACATCATCATATACTCTGGACAACATTCAGCATTCCACACAATTAGTTAATGTCCAGCAGTATTCAGTGCAGTTATGGCCCTGGGATAAAAACTGTTTTTTAGTCGGTTTGTGCTGGCCTTTAGTGTCGGGAAACGTCTGCCAGAGGGTAAAAGTTCAAAAAGTGGAAAGCCAGGGTGGGTTGCATCTCTGATGAGACAGTGGGAACTGTAGAGGTCCTCCAGGGAAGGAGGATATCGAGCATCTGAAAGCATCTTGCTATTTTTTATCACTTTAGTCACTTTAACAAACTTGTTTATATTTTTTATCTCTTTATTTTTCTGTTGTATTGATGCATACTGTCTTGTGCTGCTGTACACACTTGGATTCCACCCTCGGGGGATCAGTAAAGTATATTTTATCTTAAAAAAAAATAAACATACATTACCAAGCATCAAGTAACAACAATTCCATTCCCTAATACATGAATTAAACAAAATTCCAGATATGTAAATCATAAACCCATCCTCATATGCCAAAATTCATAACATACATAACTGAATAATTCCTCAAATACACTAAGCATGCAAAGTAATGTTTTTACTTGCAAGTCCTTATCAATTTATGAAACCAAATGTGGAATTGTGATGAATCAAGGTCATTTAGGCTCCAACAATAATTGTTCTGAAAATATTAGCAATTCCTGTTCTGAATTATCCTGTTTTTCAGTGCATTTATTCTCCTCCGTGTTTGTTTGTGATGACGTCCTGTAAACTTATTTCATATCTCTGTATAGAAGAAAGCAAAACAAATGATAGACGATGTTACCATGAGGAGTGTGAGTCTGTTTTCAACTCAAGTTGTACTTTGGATTTTTAATATTTTCTAAAGTATTTATCCTGACAAAGATGTTTGAGCTCTAAAACTACTGAAAACATACCAGTGTTCATAGACTGGCTAATGGGATGACATATTTTTATGGACTAACCTGGATGTTAGCATGGCCTCAGTTCCCTTAATTATAAAAGAGTATTGTAGAAAATAAGCTCAGTTCAGCTCAGATCTCTTAAAAGGGCCATATTTTGCTAAACCCACTTTTATTAGTCTTTGGTTCATTTATTTGTGTATTTGGACCCTAATAGTTCAAAAAGTTTGAATTTGAATCCTCCAGGTGCTGCAAAGCTATCTTTATATTCATTCTGGCAAAACTGAGTGGATTTCTTTCTACAACCCATTTTAATTCCTGTTAAATTTGTTATGTCTGTAACTAGTTACATCACAACATTTGCACAAATAAGGTCAAGACTTTTGACGAACATTTCTCCAAGTACGACAAAATTGTTTATCAGCAGCAGCGGTTGTAGTCCATACTGAAAATATGTCCAAACTTTTAAGTCCTAAACTTGCATCATTTTGGGATAATGTATATTCAACAATTGTTAAGATATTGGGTTATGCAATCCCTAAATCCCTTGGTGATGTATTTCAGATGTATTATTGGAAATAATTGGAAATAATGTAATAATGTATGTAATGTAAAAATGATAGATATTTGTTTAAAATACTATTAGCAGCCTTTAAAAAGGCTATTACCAAAAAATGGTGCAGATTAGAACCACTTACAACTAACGACTGGCTACAAATTGTGAATGGAATATTTCAGATGGAGATTCTGACTCATAGATTGAGGACTCAAGAAGAGCAGTGTCATGATCAAAAGGAGAAATGGACAATTTTCATTTCAGCATCACATTACTAAAACCAATTGTTAGTCACAAAGATTTTTCTATGGTCAGTGTATCCTAAATGTCCCTTATGTTTGTATTATGCAGAAATCAAACATTAAAAATAAAGTAACAAAAGAAAATCTGTCCAAACTTTGAGGCGATTACCGAAAATGTACAGTTGTTGGTTGTATTAACAAACACAAGTGGCTGAATGGGACAGAGAAGCACAGGCAACAACCTGGAGGGGGCGGGGTGTGAAGTGGCTCATTTGCATTTAAAGCACTCAAAACGACCTTTCTGGTGTCATTACTCAGAAATAGGGTTGAAGATGGACCTGTGGAGTTGAATTAATGCAGAATTCAGACCCAAGCAGAGCATTTACAATTTATGTAGACCACAGGGAAATGCTTTAAAATGCGCAATTCCATTTAAAAAAAAAAAACAAAACCTAAATATCACTCCTTTAAAGCTGCAGGAGCTGCAAATGCACTCCACCCTTCTGTAGCTCTCTCCTCCTTTTCCAAATGAAAAGACTAAATATAACAATACAATACTAGAAAATTAGACTACTGTTATTATTATTATTATTATTATATATTTTTGTATTATTACAACAATTATTATTTTCCTTCTCTCTTTCTCACTTTCATTCACACTCCCCTCTTCCCCTTTTCCCTATCACCCCTAACCAAGCTATGTTGTTTAGTTGCTCCATACATTTATTATCTTTTTCATTGTAATATGATGTTGTCATTGTTGTTGTTTGTCACTATGTTGTTGTTGTTGTTTTTGGTTTGTTTATTTGTTTGATTTTCCCTTTGTGTATGTGTTGTTGTTTTTCTTTCCACAATGTCTTGTTAACTATCACTAATAATAATTAAAAAAAAAAGACTAAATATAAATATAGAAAACCCAACATCCATCCCTTACGATGACCCTTAAAGGCATCTGTTAGACCCAATATTTATTGTGTTGGTCCACAGGTGTAAACTGTCATAAAATACAAGTAAAGTTGGTTCTAAGCTACTGTAGAAACATAGCAGGAAGACAACCCCCTCCTTCTGCACATACAAATGTTTCCTCCTAAGGGAACAAAAACACAACACTTTTTTTATTTTCAGATGATTCCACACTAATGAAAACATAATTATGAAGATGTTTTCAAATCCCCCAAAATCTTACACATCGTACATAAACCTTACTTCAGAAAAAAACATTTTTTCTTCATTTCTGCAGTGATTTATCACCATGAATGCACACATGTACACATTCACTGTCAGTGTTGTCTTCATTTTTCAGCCCCTGAGGTTACTCCAATGTGGATGTGAAATGATGTGAAATATTGACTACATTGTTCTGTGGATAATTCAACTAGCAGACATAAATCTTGTTACAGTTCTATACTTTATATAGCTAACATATATGTCCATGAAAAAATAAATATATGTACACTGCACGTCACGTATAAACCAATATTATTAGGAGTTAAATGTAAAAGTGCCTACGTTATAAGGTGAATATTTGACTTGTGCATTTTTGGTGCAAAGAAAGGAAAAGGGTTAAAATTTCTTAACAATATATAATGAAAGAATAGAGATACTTACATCATACACTGTAAGAAAATCTGTAATTTAACAGAATTTTTACTGTTTATTTTACAGATTTTTCTTGTATTTTTAAGATACAGGAAAATATCAATGAAATGATAAAAATAGACTGTGATTTTACATGTCAAATGTAAAATAACATGGAAAAACATGTAACTGTGAATAACCATAAAATTTCATTTTTTTTAAAGAAATTTTTTCTTTTATCACAGAAAAATACAGTTAAAATACATTTGCAAATGTATCGTAATTTCACAAATATTTCTTTTCTATTTATGCAATTAAACTGTTAATTTAAAGTTTAATACCGTAAAATTAAAAAAAATTTAAAAAAAAATTAAAACCAGATAAAATTACTGACAATTAACTGTAAAAGAAGTATTTGTTCTATAAGTTTAACCAGACTTGTTTGTTAATTGACAAATATCTTGTGTAATTATGGGAGGTTTCACAACAAAAATGTTGAATAAATGTATTTTTGTGAATGTATAACATGTATAAGCACTGATAAACTGTTCAAATACAGTTTTTATCAGTGGATTGTACAACTGAGTCTCACTGAAAATTATTTATATATATATTTATAGGTAATTTTAATACATGAAAAAATTCTTTATTAAAGTTAAAAAGTCAAAAAAAATATGCAAAATCTTGTGTAAAGTTAGGACAAAAAACTGTATTTTAATTATGGAACATTACCGTATTTTTATGAGATGATTATTTTCTGTTATTTACCTGTATTTTTTCAGCACCCCTGCTGCTGGAATATTAGTTTTTTTCCTTTTTTTTTTTTTTTTTTTTACAGTTTATATTTGTGAGACAATAATAACTATTTCATCACATGAAAAATATCAGCCTATGCAGCACATATTTACCATGGAGAACAAGCTGTTGCATTATAGTTGAGTGCATTATAAAGTGTGAGTTGTCATATCTGAATTTCAGTTATATACAAAACACATACATATAAAGAACATACAATTAACACACTTGGTAACTGAAAAAGGAAGAAGCTGAAGACAGAGGCTTATTTCTGCTTCTCCTACTCCCATCTTTTGAATTACCTGAAGTTGCCACAAACAAAACATTAACACAAATTCGTCTACATTCAGTTTCTTAAGTCACTTAGAGATCATTGTACTTTCATAGCCCTCGAGAATTTAATAAATTAAAGCTTTTTTAAAACTCGACAACGAGCCACACGATTTCACTTCATCCTTCAGTCGGTTCCATAATTTGACACCAATCACAGAAACACAGCGATACTTAACATTTGTTTTTGCTTTACATGTTTCAAACACAAACATCTGCTATTTGTTTATTTGTATCTTTACACTGAAAATCACCAGATCACAAGACAAAGGCCCTTCTCTATCAGTTTTCTAATCTGGAAACAGAGGGTAAAAGCCAATAGAAAATCAGATTGCCCATATGCCAAAAAATCAATAGTTTTTGCATGCCTGTTTAAACGGTCAGTCATCCTTTGTGTCACACAGCACTGCCTT